>NC_047105.1:90462507-90832507 GCF_902500255.1 Thalassophryne amazonica | reverse complement strand
GATTATTTGTAAAAACTCCGACCAAAGTGAAGATTTGGGAAAACTCTGGTTATGCGTTTGTGTGTGGAAGTGAATTCCGGAGATTTACACTCCCAAACATCACTGCCATGCGACCCAAACATGTTGATGTCAAATGGGCGACCCGTGTTTACATTCAGAAACATGGATGTATTGTATATATTGTATGATATTGATGTATTGTATATATATATATACTGTATTCTAAAACTACGCTTAGAAGTAATTCCGACTCCTTATCAGTCCACACGAACGAGGTTGGTGCCATGTTTTTAGTTTTTGCGGAAGTGACGACAAGAGATTGAGGCTCCTGTTTGGATAGAATTTTAATCAGTACCGCCACCCAAAGGTTTGGCAGACTAATTACAACACATTTATACGGTTCGATGTGGATGGATTTTTTTTTTAAACGACGTAGTGTGGATGAAGTTTTTTCCCCAAACGGAAAGGGTAAGATATTCGGTTTTACAAATACCCGACAACGTGTGTACATGGCCTGAAATCAGAAGTGCCTGACTCCGTGGTATAACTCACAAACTCACAGCTTAAAGCAGATAATCCGTAAGTTGGAGAGGAAATGGCATCTCACTAATTTAGAAGATCTTCACTTAGCCTGGAAAAAGAGTCTGTTACTCTATAAAAAAGCCCTCCGTAAAGCTAGGACATCTTACTACTCATCACTAATTGAAGAAAATAAGAACAACCCCAGGGTTCTTTTCAGCACTGTAGCCAGGCTGACAAAGAGTCAGAGCTCTATTGAAACGAGTATTCCTTTAACTTTAACTAGTAATGACTTCATGACTTTCTTTGCTAATAAAATTTTAACTATTAGAGAAAAAATTACTCATAACCATTCCAAAGACATATCGTTATCTCTGGCTGCTTTCAGTAATGCTGGTATTTGGTTAGACTCTTTCTCTCCGATTGTTCTGTCTGAGTTATTTTCATTAGTTACTTCCTCCAAACCATCAACATGTCTATTAGACCCCATTCCTACCAGGCTGCTCAAGGAAGCTCTACCATTAATTAATGCTTCGATCTTAAATATAATCAATCTATCTTTATTAGTTGGCTATGTACCACAGGCTTTTAAGGTGGCAGTAATTAAACCATTACATAAAAAGCCATCACTTGACCCAGCTATCTTAGCTAATTATAGGCCAATCTCTAACCTTCCTTTTCTCTCAAAAATTCTTGAAAGGGTAGTTGTAAAACAGCTAACTGATCATCTGCAGAGGAATGATCTATTTGAAGAGTTTCAGTCAGGTTTCAGAATTCATTATAGTACAGAAACAGCATTAGTGAAGGTTACAGATGATCTTGTGTATGTGTGTATGTGGATAAGAACATGGATTATAAAATAGTAGACAATATGACAACTGTGATTGATAACTTATTAGAATGTATAACTATTGAAATATGTGAAGAAAAAAGCAAAAATGTATTAGTCAGCTGTATATATAGAGCACCAGGATCTAGTATTGAAACATTTACTGACTGTATGGGAAAAATGTTCTCAAAAACTAATCAAAAAACTGTGTTCATTTGTGGTGACTTAAATATTGATCTGCTCAATCCAAATAAGCATAAAATAACAGATGAATTTATCAGTATAATGTACAGTATGAGTTTATATCCAAAAATCACCAGGCCAAGCAGAATTACATCCCATAGTGCTACCTTAATTGATAATATAGTCAGCAATGATATTGAGAATAACACTGTGAGTGGATTATTAATCAATGACATTAGTGATCATCTACCAGTTTTCATCGTTTATAATAGAAACCATCGGCGGAATCAGCCAGAGGAGAAAATAAAATACAGGCGAGTGCGGACAGAGGAAAACATGAACACACTAAAGAAGGATTTACAGGAGCAAAACTGGGAAAAGGTATACAGTGAAAGTGATGTTGATAGTGCATATGAAACTTTTTTACAAATATTTACATCATTATATGATAAAAATTGTCCAATTAAACAAGACTACAGAAAACAAAAAATCCAAGCTCGACCATGGATGACGAAAGGGTTACGAAATGCATGTAATAAGAAAAATACACTGTATAGAGAATTCATAAAACTAAAGACTAAAGAGGCAGAAAATAGATATAAGAAATACAAAAATAGATTAACTAATATTATACGGGTATGTAGGAAGGAATATTATAGTAACATATTATATAATAACAAAAACAATATTAAAGGAATATGGGATATATTAAATAGCATTATCAAAAATGGTAATAAAAAACAGAGTTACCCTCAGTATTTCATTGATAATAATGTCAAGAAGGAAAATAAGGATGAGGTAGTCAACGGTTTTAATAATTTTTTTGTAAATATTGGACCAAGCTTGGCAGAAAAAATTCCCGATTCCCAACCTGAGGATTGGGATAATAATCTCATAGAAAGAAATCCCTGTTCAATGTTCCTCACAGCAGTGGATGGAAATGAAATTATATGTTATATGGCTGGGGGGGCCTGGCTGCCGGTTTGTTTGTCTTTTTGTTTTCCTCCCAGGTGGCGTGCATTTGGGACTGAGTGGCTGTGTTGCTGAGGCTGTCAGGACCTCACCCTGATCACCTGCGACTCGTCAGGACTCACAGCTGAGGTGCATCTGGATGGATTGGAGCATGTTGGCATTTAAGACTGGAGTGCACAGTGTGTATTTGCCAGAGACTCGACCTTGTGACCAGACGGGTGAGATCGTCGTCTCGGGAGCCATCTCATCAGCAGCGGATGCTGAGAAACGTCCAGGTTTGATGCACAGTCTGTGAAAGAGGAGGGGGTGAGGTCTCACGCTCGTCAGCACACTTCCTGAGGTACGTTAGATTTTGTGACTAACAGTTATACAGTCAGTAAATGTGGTGTCCCTCACACCTTATTGTATTGAGCTGTTTGTTAGTCATGTATCAGCTTCCACTGCGGTGGAGTTTTGTGAACTGGATGTTCCATGCCTGCAGGTTGGAAGCTGATCAGCAATCAAGCCAGGAAGTGTTTGCTGTTTGTACACCTTTAAGTGTTCTGTGTGTAGAGTGTGGACTCACATAATGGTTCCTTCTTTCACAGACTCGGTTGTTGCGGCCACCTGGGGGGTGTCGGCGGGGTCCTTGGGTCCGAAACAGCTTCTGGCTCCGGACCGTTAGCGCTGCTGGGAGCGCACCACGCCAGACCGCACCTTTCTGTATTATCACTGTTATGTATTAAATTCAGTTAGCCTTTGTACCGTGCTCTGCTTATTTCATACTGGGTCCTTCAAACGCTGGTCGGTTCTCCGAGCTGCGTCCGACACATAACATTATAGACATTGTGAATAATTGTAAATATAAAACATCTACCGATTTAAATGAAATTGATATGGTGGTGGTAAAACAGGTCATTGAATGGATTGTAGAACCATTAACATACATCTGTAACTTATCATTTCAAACCGGTAAATTTCCCAATCAAATGAAAATAGCTAAGGTTGTGCCGCTGTATAAGACTGGGGATAGACACCACTTCACAAATTATAGACCTGTTTCTTTGCTTCCACAATTTTCCAAATTATTAGAAAAGTTATTCAATAATAGATTAGACAAATTCATAAATAAACATAAATTACTTACTGATAGTCAATATGGATTCAGAGCACATAGTTCAACATCACTTGCATTAATAGAATCAGTTGAGGAGATTACAAACGCCATAGACCACAAATTACATTCAGTTGGAATATTTATAGACCTTAAAAAGGCTTTTGATACAATTAATCATGACATATTAATCAATAAACTTGAACAGTATGGGATTAGGGGGTTGGTGTTGCACTGGGTGAGAAGCTACTTAAGTAACAGAAAACAGTTTGTGAAGTTGGGGGAATATACATCATCATGCTTGGACAATGCTTGTGGCGTCCCACAGGGGTCAGTATTGGGTCCAAAACTGTTTCTAATTTATATAAATGATATTGTCAATGTTTCCAAAATATTAAAATTAGTATTATTTGCAGATGACACAAGCATTTTTTGTTCAGGGGGGGATTTGCAGGAGTTACTGAGGAGGATCAGTATAGAAATGGGAAAATTGAAAATATGGTTTGACAGAAATAAATTATCATTAAACTTAAGTAAAACAAAATACATGTTATTTGGCTATTGTAATACAGACATACAGGTTCAGTTACAAGTCGAGGGGGTAGATATTGAAAGGGTACATGAAAATAAGTTTCTGGGGGTGATAATAGATGATAAGATAAACTGGAAGACTCATATAAAACATATACAAAGTAAACTGTCAAGAAGCATTTCAGTTCTAAACAAAGCGAAACATATTCTGGACCACAACTCACTCCGCATTCTTTACTGCTCACTGGTTTTACCATATTTACAGTACTGTGCAGAGGTATGGGGTAATACTTATAAAGGTACAACACAATCACTATCAGTAATGCAGAAAAGAGCTATAAGAATTATTCATAATACTGGCTATAGAGATCATACAAATCCACTATTTTTACAATCCAAATTCTTAAAATTCACAGACTTGGTTCATTTTCAAACAGTACAAATTGTGTATAAAGCAATAAACAATTTACTTCCAGCAAATATTAAAAATATGTTTTTTAACAGATCAGGGGATTACAGTCTGAGGGGGAAATTTAATTTAAAGCATCAGTGGGCACGAACAACATTAAAAGGTTTCTGTATTTCTGTCTGTGGGGTGAGGATGTGGAACAGATTGGGAGTGGGGCTCAAGCAATGTCCAAGCATGAACCAGTTCAAACAGCGGTACAAAAATATGTTTTTTTCTGGGTATAGGGAGGAGGAAGGGTAATGAGGGTTAGGGTGTTTTTGTTTTTTGCTTCGGCTTGTAAATATATAGTATTTTGTATGTAAGTAGGTATGTGTAGGTGTATATTTATGTTTGTGTATATATATGTGTATATATGTATATGTGTATGTATGTTGATGTGTATATGTATGTGTATGTGTATATATATGTATATATATATATATTGATATCGGTTTAGGTGTGTAGGAATTTATGTGTATATGTGGCAAAGGGTATTACTGGTTGTGGGGAAGAAGGGGTAGGGATAAATAAGCTGATGCTTCACCCTACCCCTTTTCGGACATGTTGGGTACACAGTAGGAACTTTTTTGTTGTTGTCTTTACTGATCTATCTTGTAATTGTTGTTGTATCAAATGTTCGAAATAAACAGTTTTCATTCATTTTCATTCATTCATTCATTCATTCATTCATTCATTCATTCATTCATTCATCTTCTTATGGCCTCAGACAGTGGACTCATCTCTGTGCTTGTCCTGTTAGACCTCAGTGCTGCTTTTGATACTGTTGACCATAAAATTTTATTACAGAGATTAGAGCATGCCATAGGTATTAAAGGCACTGTGCTGCGGTGGTTTGAATCATATTTATCTAATAGATTACAATTTGTTCATGTAAATGGGGAGTCTTCTTCGCAGACTAAGGTTAATTATGGAGTTCCACAAGGTTCTGTGCTAGGACCAATTTTATTCACTTTATACATGCTTCCGTTAGGCAGTATTATTAGAAAGCATTGCTTAAATTTTCATTGTTACGCAGATGATACCCAGCTTTATCTATCCATGAAGCCAGAGGACACACACCAATTAGTTAAACTGCAGGAATAATATAATTGGATTATGAGAACTTATATTACTCCAGATAAATTGAATAAGATGAATCCAAATATTCCTGATATCTGTGTTAAATGCAATGTTGAAAAGGGCACCTTACTTCACTGCCTATGGGACTGTCCTGAGATACGAAATTTTTGGAATGAAGTTCTAAACTGCATTTCTCAGATGACCTGGAATCCAGTACCCGACTGTCCTGCACTTTGTATTCTTAATTTATATCCAAAGGACTGTATGCTAAACAGCGAAGAGAAGAAACTCACGGACTTATGTTTAGTACAGGCTAGACGTTTGATCTCTCTTTGCTGGAAAGACATTAGGAGACCTTCTGTTGGTCGTTGGCTGAAAGAACTATCATCATGCCTTGTTCTCGAAAAGTTAACATATACACTAAAAAAGAAATCAGCCAAATTTAAAGAGATCTGGAATCCCTTTCTTGCATTTTTAGAGAACTGTGAAGTTGAAGAAACTCTGGAAACGTAAAGGTGACATGTCCTTAACTGTTGATACCTTAACTGTGACATTAAGCTGTGCATGATGATGTAATGTCGTTATCCACTTATTTATTTATTTTCTCTTTCATTTTATTTATTTATTTATTTTTTTAAGTCACCTTTGGGGTTGGGGGAGTGGAATATTTTATAGTTTTATAATTTGGTTGTTATATGCCTTGTTCAGTGTATTAAAATACTGTTTTTGTTGTTGTTGTTGTTGTAAGCTGTTAAAACTCAATAAACATATGTTTCTAAACTGCAGGATTGTCTTACAGACATAAAGACATGGATGACCTCTAATTTCCTGCTTTTAAATTCAGATAAAACTGAAGCTATTGTACTTGGCCCCACAAATCTTAGAAACATGGTGTCTAACCAGATCCTTACTCTGGATGGCATTACCCTGACCTCTAGTAATACTGTGAGAAATCTTGGAGTCATTTTTGATCAGGATATGTCCTTCAATGCACATATTAAGCAAATATGTATGACTGCTTTTTTACATTTGCGCAATATCTCTAAAATTAGAAAGGTCTTGTCGCAGAGTGATGCTGAAAAACTAATTCATGCATTTTATAGGCTGGACTATTGTAATTCATTATTATCAGGTTGTCCTAAAAGTTCTCTGAAAAGCCTTCAGTTATTTCAAAATGCTGCAGCTAGAGTACTGACGGGGACTAGAAGGAGAGAGCATATTTCACCCATATTGGCCTCTCTTCATTGGCTTCCTGTTAATTCTAGAATAGAATTTAAAATTCTTCTTCTTACTTATAAGGTTTTGAATAATCAGGTCCCATCTTATCTTAGGGACCTCTTAGTACCATATCACCCCAATAGAGCGCTCCGCTCTCAGACTGCAGGCTTACTTTTAGTTCCTAGGGTTTTTACGAGTAGAATGGGAGGCAGAGTCTTCAGCTTTCAGGCTCCTCTCCTATGGAACCAGCTCCTAAATCGGATCAGGGAGACAGACACCCTCTCTACTTTTAAGATTAGGCTTAAAACGAGAGTCACGTGACGCGCTTGGCAAATATGGCTGCTTGAGAACGACCGGCGTCCCCTCCGCACCTTTTTTTATATTTTAGCTCAACAAGGAGCGATCATAACTATGCAGTAATACTCTCATTTTGTCGCTAACATGCCAAACAATACGAGAAGTGCAACTAAACCGACTATGACTGCGGGAATCGGGAGCGGTAAAAGCTCCGAGTTTGCCGGCACGAGTCAAGCTAATGCTAAGGCTAATCAAAGGCCTCTCCTTTCTCCACCAAGCTCTGTGGTGGAGGAGGTATATGCGCTGGAGTCTCCCGGCGTCCCTGGTGAGGTAGCACGGGAGCTCGCTAAACTCGCTGCACTCATACTGGAGAAGTCGGACAGTCATGATAAGAAACTTGAGGAGATTCGTGTTACAACAAGTGCTACAGATAGTAAGCTCGCTGACATTGGTAACCGTATTAGCAACGTGGAGAGTCGCCTGGGATTTCTGGAGGACGCACAGGAGAGGCTGGAGACTAATCCCCCGGCTACCAGCAGGGAGGTCGAGGTGCTCAGGGAGAAGCTGGATGAGGTCGAAAATCGCGAACGCAGATGTAATTTACGTTTCGTTGGCTTCCCGGAGTCCTGTGAGAACAACGACGCGGTCTCTTTCCTGGAGGGGATTATTCCGTCGCTATTTGATATCAGCTTTGTCAAGGGTTTGGAAGTGGAAAGAGCATACAGACTTGGAGCTATGCCCAGAAGCCAGAATGGTGAGCAGCCCACTCGCTCCAGAGCGATAATAGCCAGATTTCTGAGACTTCAGGATCAGGAACGCATCGTTGAAGCTGCACGAAAGAAGGGGAGTGTAACTTGGGGAGGACAACGCATTATGGTCTTCCCGGATTATTCCAAGATGCTGAACGAAAAACGGGCGAAGTTCAAGGACTGCAAGAAGCTCCTGCACGACAAGAAAATTCGTTTTGCATTGATTTACCCAGCTATGCTCGTTGTGAAGACAGCGCAGGGACCCAGGCGTTTCGAAGACCATAAGAAGGCCATGTCGTTTATCCATTCACTCGACTGAGGTATTCCCAGCTCGCGGTGACACACGGATTCTGTGAAGACACACTACTGTGTAGACTCTGACTTTTTGATGGGCACTTCTGCCATTAAGGTTTGTTATTGTGACGGGATGAGGGCTTCTAGAGGTGAGAGAAAATGTTTTTTTTGGGAGGGTTGTTTGTCAATTGTTATTCTGATAAATATAATGCTCTTTGTTGTAGCCAAAGTTACTATAGGTTGGGATGTATAATATTATTTTGTTAGATAATAACCTGTTACCAACTCACACATATGTTGGGGGAGGGGCTGGGATGCCTTGGGCAGCATTAGTTAAGTGTATGTTCGCGGACTTTGATAAGGGAAGTTCTGGAGGGAGAGGGGGGGTTGTTTTTTGTTGTGGTGGGTTTTTCTCTTTTAAGTCTTGTTTTATTTTTGTCTTTATTTTTTATTTTATACCAATACAGTTTTATTCACAGCACCACTTATTGCTTGTCCATCTGATCAATGACACCTAATAATTTGTTTAATGAGCTGTAATGTTAGGGGTCTCAATAATGTCATAAAGAAAAGGAAAATTTTATCTTTTATTAAATCTAAAAAGTGCGATATTGTCTTTATCCAGGAGACACATTTATCTCGACAAGAATCTCAGAGGCTCCGTTTTGGATGGGTGGGTTTTGTTGGCTCAAGTAGCGGAACCAGCAAAAGTAGAGGTGTAGCAACGTTAATTAATAGGAATTTACCATTTAAATGCCTGAAACAGAGTGTAGATGAGGCGGGTAGGATGTTAATTATGTTGTGTGAAATTCAAGGCACAAATATTATCTTAGCTAATATTTATGCTCCCAACACTGATGACCTGTCTTTTTTTGGCCAGCTGGAAAAAAAGATTTCAGATCTGGGGGACTATCCTGTTTTGTTGGCAGGGGATTATAACGAGGTGATGGATGGAACATTAGACCGAAGCAAAAGTCTTACTCGCACAACAAGAAGAAATCAATCACTCAAAGCAATGTCTGATGCCTGCGCCCTAGTAGATGTGTGGCGGTTACAAAATCCAATGGGCAGGGACTATACTTTTTGTTCCTCCCCTCATGTTTCCTTTTCGCGAATAAATTTCTTTTTAATATCCCAATCTTTAATGCCAACTGTTGTTAATAGCAGCATTGGTAATATAATATTATCAGATCATAGTCCAGTTTATCTCTCCTTGATCGCGTTTAATGCTATTACTAGAACCCCCAGGTGGAGATTAAATTCTAGTCTGTTAATGGAGGACGCTTTTATAAATTTTCTTAAATCACAAATTAATTTGTACAAGGAGACAAATATTCCTTCTGCCCCTTCAGCAGGAGTGGCTTGGGAGGCACTGAAGGCCTTTTTGAGGGGCAATATTATTCAACAGGCTTCTTTCAGAAAGAAAGAAAATATGAAACAGCTTGCCAATTTGGAGAAAAAAATCGAGATTACTGAGCAAATTTTTAAAAATGACTCCTCATCTATCAACCTGGTCAAACTAACTAAACTAAAATATGAATATAATACAATAATGTCACAGAAGGCTGAATTTAGTCTTTTTCGGGCAAGACAGAAATACTTTGAGGAGGGGGACAAGGCAGGAAGGTTACTGGCGAGATATATCAAACAAAGAGAGGCCATGAGTGCTATCTCTGCTATTAAGGACACAAATGGACTACTCCATACAGAACCTCAAAAAATTAATGCTACTTTTACAGACTTTTATACTCAGCTCTATAGTTCGGAGTCACAGGCCTCAGAGGAAGATATTAGCAGGTTTTTGCAGAGCTTAAACCTTCCTCAAGTAACCCAGGACCAAACTGAGGTTCTAGAAGCACCAATTACAGTAGCAGAAATAATTGCAGTAATTAAACACCTCCCTTCCAGTAAAGCGCCGGGCCGAGATGGGTTTACGGCCGAATTTTATAAATCTTTCCCGGAAGAATTGGCTCCAATGCTTCTAGAGGTTTATAATGAATCATTCCAAAAACAAATGCTCCCACCATCGCTATCTGAAGCTATTATAACTCTCATTTTAAAGAAGGACAAAGACCTCTCAGATTGCCGTAATTATCGACCTATTAGTTTGACCTCTTACGACAGCAAAATACTATCTAAAATCTTGGCCAATCGATTAGATCATGTCATGACTCACCTGATCCATCCTGATCAGGTGGGTTTTATACACTCCCGATGCTCAGTTGATAATGTTAGAAGGCTGCTGGACATTATGTGGGCAGTTCAAGATCATCAGGACCCTATTGCAGCCATTTCATTGGATGCTGAAAAAGCATTCGATAGAGTCGAATGGCAGTACTTGTTTTTAACGCTCAAATATTTTGGTTTTAGTAGCAAGTTTATTAATTGGATACGGCTTATATATATACGTCCAACAGCATCGGTCCTCACAAATGGCATACTTGGTCCATCGTTCAAATTAGGAAGGGGTGTTGGGAAAGTGTAGTGACACGGACCCACAACAGGGGGCGTAAATGAACGGACAATGGAAGGAGTCAAATTATAACACTTTACTGTTGTGAATGACACAACCAAACACAGCAGATTACAGAATGTGCAAAAGTCAATCAATAAGGTGTCGTGTGGGCAGGCTCGACGATAGGAGACACCCGTCTGGAAACGAACCGGAACCACACGATTTCCACTGCCACCGAACCCGAGGAATACTGGAGCTGCCAAGTCCCGAAGTCCCCAGGTGGCCACCGTCACGGCGTGTCGGATCTGGTACTGCTGGCAGAAAGCAAAGACAGTTAAGGGTGGGTGTGTGAACACCCAGTAACAATCCTGGTGGGAATTCCACCTCCACCTCTCACTCAATACGTTGCAGCGATCCCTCAGGAAAAAGAGTGCTGTCTTGCACAGCCTCCACAAAAATGACCAGTACTCCTGCAAACACTCACAACAAACTGTTTACAAAATACCACAAAAAGGCTGAGGATATTACCTCTGGTAGAAGATGATATCTCGGCAGTGTGGTGGAGGTGACAAAATCCAGACCGATGTGGGACCAGGGGCGATGAGGCACAGGAAGTGGCTGTAGGAGTCCCTGTGCCTTCTGGTGGTCCGCCTTGCCCCTGGCGCAGGTGGTGCAGGCCTGGATGTAAGCCCGGGCATCAGTCTCCAGGGACGCCCACCAGAAACGCTGCCGGACCACTGCCACGGTCCTACGCACCCCTGGGTGGCAGGAGAGCTTGGACCCGTGACAGAAGTCCAGAACGGCAGCTCTGGCCTCTGGTGGGACGTACAATCTGTCTTTCGGTCCTGTTCCGGGATCTGGGCTCCGTGCCAGGGCCTCCCGGACGGTCTTCTCCACGTCCCAGGTTAGGGTAGCCACGATAGTGGACTCCGGTAGAATGGGTTCCGGTGGATCCGACAGCTCGGTCTTGACTTCCCGTTCATGCACCCGGGACAGGGCATCCGATCATTGGTTCTTGGTCCCGGGGCGGTAGGTGATTCGGAAGTCAAAACAGCCGAAAAACAGTGACCATCGGGCTTGCCTGGGGTTCAGTCGCTTGGCGGTCCTGATATACTCCAGGTTCCGGTGGTCCGTGAAAACCGTGAAAGGCACTGACGCTCCCTCCAGCAGGTGTCTCCACTCCTCAAGAGCCTCTTTCACCGCAAGGAGCTCTCGATTGCCCACGTCATAGTTCCGCTCTGCTGGGGTCAACCTGCGGGAAAAATAGGCACACGGGTGAAGAACCTTATCGGTCTCTCCGCTCTGGGATAGCACGGCTCCTATCCCTGAGTCAGAGGCGTCCACTTCAACCACAAACTGGCGACTAAGATCGGGCTGCACCAAGACCGGTGCAGTCGAGAACCGGCGTTTCAACTCCCTAAATGCGGCTTCGCACCGATCCGACCAGGTGAAGGGAACTTTTGGTGAGGTCAGGGCCGTCAGGGGGCTAACTACCTGACTATACCCCTTAATAAACCTCCTGTAAAAATTTGCGAAGCCGAGGAACTGTTGCAGCTTCCTACGGTTCGTAGGTTGGGGCCAGTCTCTCACCACTGCGACCTTGGCTGGATCCGGGGCGACGGAGTTGGAGGAGATGATAAACCCCAGGAAGGACAAAGAAGTGCGGTGAAACTCACACTTCTCGCCCTTCACAAACAGCCGGTTCTCCAACAACCACTGCAGGACCTGACGTACATGCCGTACATGGGTCTCAGGGTCCGGAGAAAAGATGAGTATATCATCCAGGTATACGAAGACGAATCGGTGCAGGAAGTCCCGCAAGATGTCATTAACCAAAGCTTGGAACGTCGCGGGGGCGTTAGTGAGGCCGAACGGCATGACCAGGTACTCAAAATGACCTAACGGGGTGTTGAATGCCGTCTTCCATTCGTCTCCCTTCCGGATCCGAACTAGGTGGTATGCGTTCCTAAGATCCAACTTTGTGAAGATTTTGGCTCCATGCAGGGGGGTAAACACCGAATCTAACAAAGGCAACGGGTATCGGTTGCGAACCGTGATCTCGTTCAGCCCCCGGTAATCAATGCATGGATGAAGACCGCCATCTTTTTTGCCCACAAAAAAGAAACCTGCTCCCATCGGAGAGGTGGAGTTACGGATCAGCCCGGCAGCTAAGGAGTCCCGGATGTAGGTCTCCATTGATTCGCGCTCAGGTCGGGAGAGGTTGTACAGCCTGCTGGACGGGAACTCCACACCTGGCAACAAATCGATGGCACAATTGTACGGACGATGCAGGGGGAGAGTGAGTGCCCGATCCTTGCTAAAAACGTCAGCAAGATCGTGGTACTCAACCGGCACCGCCGACAGATTGGGGGGAACTTTGACCTGCTCCCTAGCCTGGGAACCGGGAGGAACCGAGGATCCCAAACACATCCGATGGCAGGTCTCGCTCCACTGTACCACCACCCCGGATGGCCAATCAATCCGGGGATTGTGTTTCAACATCCAGGGGAACCCCAGAATCACACGGGAGGTAGAAGGAGTCACAAAAAACTCAATCTCCTCCCTATGATTCCCTGACACTACCACAGTTACTGGTGGTGTCTTGTGTGTGATTAAAGGGAGTAGGGTGCCATCTAGTGCTCGCACCTGCAAAGGTGTAGGTAGCGCCACCAGAGGGAGCCCTACCTCCCTGGCCCATCTGCTGTCTAGCAGATTCCCTTCTGACCCCGTGTCTACCAGTGCTGGGGCCTGAAGGGTTAAATCCCCACTAAGGATTGTAACTGGGAGCCGTGTGGCAATATGTGTGTGTCCCACGTGAATTTCTTGGCCCACCCTAAGCCCAGTTTCTAGGGGCGGGCGTTGGTGTTTAACCGTTCGGGGCAAACGCTCAATTGATGCTCCATTGAGCCACAAACAAAACACGCCCCGCGTGGAAACCTCCTCTGTCTATTAGGTGGTCTAAATGTGGCCCTGCTCGTGTCCATAGCTTCGTCAGCAGGGGGAGCTGTCGCCCCATGGGACGTAGAGGCCAGGGAGTGTGGGAAGGGCGGACCTTTCACGGACCCGGAAGGAAGAGGGACGGCGCGCGCCCAGCCACGTCCTTTGTCTTGTTCCCGACGGCGTTCCTCCAACCGATTGTCTAACCGTATAACGAGATCAATAAGCCCATCTAATTCCCGCGGTTCATCCTTGGCCACTAGGTGCTCCTTTAGGACTGACGACAGTCCGTTTACAAAGGCGGCACGGAGCGCAGCGTTATTCCAGCCGGACCTCGCAGCCGCGATGCGGAAGTCGACTGCATAAGCAGCTGCGCTTCGGCGTCCCTGTCTCATCGACAGCAGCACAGTTGAAGCGGTCTCTCCCCTGTTAGGGTGATCAAACACAGTTCTGAACTCCCTCACAAACCCAGTGTACGTGTGAAGGAGCCGTGAATTTTGCCAATCCACATCGCCGCCACTTGCGCGGAGAGAGCCTCCACCCTGCGGTTCAAGAGGATGTTTTGCTCGGCTATTTGATCCATCCGAGCCGTAAAGGCGGTGAGAATATGCTGTAGCTCACCAATCACGCCTCCTGCAGACGCCTGCGCTCCCTGCTCTCCCATTGGTTGTTCAACATCCTGGTGACGCCCCTCGGAGTCCATGACGCTGGCCGAGATATCCTGTTGGGAAAGTGTAGTGACACGGACCCACAACAGGGGGCGTAAATGAACGGACAATGGAAGGAGTCAAATCATAACACTTTACTGTTGTGAATGACACAACCAAACACAGCAGATTACAGAATGTGTAAAAGTCAATCAATAAGGTGTCGTGTGGGCAGGCTCGACGATAGGAGACGCCCGTCTGGAAATGAACCGGAACCACACGATTTCCACTGCCACCGAACCCGAGGAATACTGGAGCCGCCAAGTCCCGAAGTCCCCAGGTGGCCACCATCACGGCGTGTCAGATCTGGTACTGCTGGCAGAAAGCAAAGACAGTTAAGGGTGGGTGTGTGAACACCCAGTAACAATCCTGGTGGGAATTCCACCTCCACCTCTCACTCAATACGTTGCAGCGATCCCTCAGAGGAAAAAGAGTGCCGTCTTGCACAGCCTCCACAAAAAGGACCGGTACTCCTGCAAACACTCACAACAAACTGTTTACAAAATACCACAAAAAGGCTGAGAATATTACCTCTGGTAGAAGATGATATCTCGGCAGTGTGGTGGAGGTGTCTTCCTGCTTTTATTCCAGATGTGGATTGGATGATTAGTGACAGCTGTCACGGATGATGGGTGACAGCTGTCACCACGGCTTGTTCCTGAGGCGGCAGCGCCCTCTCGTGCCTGAAGCCCGCACTTCAGGCAGGGCGCCCTCTGGTGGTGGGCCAGCAGTACCTCCTCTTCTGGCGGCCCACACAACAAGGGGCACAAGACAGGGGGACCCCCTGTCTCCCCTTCTTTTTGCAATAGCCCTTGAACCGCTGGCGGTAGCTATACGAGGAGAAGCTAAAATTCCGGGTATTTCTATTGGCCAAAGCTGTCATAAGCTAATGCTATATGCAGACGATATCCTTTTATTTGTATCTGATCCTCAAAATTCCCTTCCTGCGCTGTTCTCTCTAATCAATACATTTTCAGATATCTCAGGGTATAAGGTCTACTGGACAAAGTCAGAGGCCCTTCCACTCACTGTTTACTGCCCCCCAAAATTTTTTCCCCTGGTACGTTTTCTTGGCCCGAAAAAGGTTTAAAATATCTAGGTATTACATTTCCCCCACAATTATCTAACCTTATAAAAATTAATTTTGATCCGCTACTTGACAGTATGAAGGTGGACATAGAACGCTGGAACCAATTGTACCTTTCAATGTGGGGTAAAGTGAACATTATTAAAATGGTTTGTACTCCCAAATTTAACTATCTGTTACAGGCTTTACCGGTATATATTCAATCATCATATTTTAAAAAGTTTGACAGGTTGTGTAAAGAATTTATATGGAAGTATAAAAAGCCCAGGCTTAACTTGAAAAAACTACAGAGACCAGTGGATAGTGGAGGACTGGGAATCCCGAACTTACTGTATTATTATTATGCTTTCTCTCTCAGGCATTTATCTCATTGGTTTATGCCTCCAGAGAAAGCACCTCCTTGGCTTGTTCTTGAAAAGGAGGTCTCTGCTCCATTCACTCCATTTTATTGCTTGTCTACTAGTCTTGCCCCTCAAAACAGGCTGCATCCTGTCATGTCGCACCTTCAAAGAGTGTGGAAAAGTATATCTCAGATTTTTAAATTTAATGTACACCTCAATCAAACCTCAGGTCTGTGGTACAATCCAAAACTTTGTATTAACAAAACTCCTTTTTTTTTGGAAGTCTTGGTTTTTGAAAGGTGTGTCAGTGTTGGGAGATCTATATGACAATGGCATATTGAAGTCATTTGAAACCCTGGCTGGGGATTTCAATTTGCCTAGACAGGATTTCTGGAAATATTTGCAGATGCGACACCTATTAGTAAAAACTTTTGGGTCTGCTGGGTCAGCCTTTTCAATTTGTAGCCTCTTAGAAGACCTCAGGAAAATAATTAGGCAAGGTCATGCAGCTTCCAATTTTTTCAAGATGTTGCTAATGGAATCGGATACCTCTTTGACATCCACTAAGCAGGCATGGGAGAAGGACTTAAATTGTACTTTCTTACAAGCTGAATGGGAGGGGATACTTAGAAATGGGAAGAAAATATCAAGAGAGCTGAGGACTCATTTAGTCCAATTCAAAATATTACATAGGATGTATTGGACCCCTCTTAGGTTATACAAAGTGGGCTTAGCAGATAATCATAAATGTTGGAAGTGCAAGGGGGATAACGGTACACTGTTACATATGATGTGGGAGTGCCCACAAGTTCAGATATTTTGGACAGCAGTTCATAGGGCAGTGGAGAAGATCCTGGGCAAGGACATTCCCTTTAATAATAGACTTTATGTTCTAGGGGACCCCTCAATTATAAGTGCTTTGCCTTCATTTCCCTCAGAGTGGGCCCAAACAGCGATTATGCTAGGGAGAAAATTATTAGTAAAGGAGTGGAAGTCTCCTTTAGCCCCATCCTTCTCATACTGGCAGACTTCTCTCGGCCATCTAGCTTCTCTAGAGAGGTTATCTTTCAGACTACTGAACAGACCAGATGATTATGATCGCAAATGGGGCCCCTATTTGGCCTATATTCATTTAACGACATTTTCCAGCTCAAATACTTTAGGGATTTGAATAGGTTTACATAGCTAACATTGTACGCTCAGATTGGCTTGGCATAGTTGAAACTGTATGTTTGGATTTGTTTGGTACCCCCTTTTTTTTTCTTTTTTTTTGCTGTTTACCACTGTATTTATACAGATATGCATATTGGTATATTATATCCATAGACCATTTTAGTTATGTATTATTTCTATCTAAATTTTGTTGGTGTGATAAGTGTTTTTGTAATTCACTGGAAGTTACTTGCCAAGGGCCGAATATGATATTTGTGGTGCGTTGTCTGTTCATTATTGATATTAGAAAATAATAAAAGTTAAGTCATAAAAAGATTAGGCTTAAAACTTTCCTTTTTGCTAAAGCTTATAGTTAGGGCTGGATCGGGTGACCCTGAACCATCCCTTAGTTATGCTGCTATAGACTTAGATTGCTGGGGGGTTCCCATGATGCACTGAGTGTTTCTTTCTCTTTTTGCTCTGTATGCACCACTCTGCATTTAATCATTAGTGATTGATCTCTGCTCTCTTCCACAGCATGTCTTTTTCTTGATTCTCTCCCCTCAGCCCCAACCAGTCCCAGCAGAAGACTGCCCCTCCCTGAGCCTGGTTCTGCTGGAGGTTTCTTCCTGTTAAAAGGGAGTTTTTCCTTCCCACTGTCGCCAAGTGCTTGCTCACAGGGGGTCGTTTTGACCGTTGGGGTTTTTCTGTAATTATTGTATGGCTTTTGCCTTGCAATATAAAGCACCTTGGGGCAACTGTTGTTGTGATTTGGCACTATATAAATAAAATTGATTTGATTTGATATCATCAATGACTGTGGAAATTTACATGTTCTCTTCAGGCAGTCATCTTTATAAATCTCATTGGAACGGCACCAAACAAAAGTTCCAGCATCATCACCTTGCCCAATGCAGATTCGAGATTCATCACTGAATATGACTTTCATCCAGTCATCCACAGTCCACGATTACTTTTCCTTAGCCCATTGTAACCTTGTTTTTTTCTGTTTAGGTGTTAATGATGGCTTTCGTTTAGCTTTTCTGTATATAAATCCCATTTCCTTTAGGCGGTTTCTTACAGTTCGGTCACAGACGTTGACTCCAGTTTCCTCCCATTCGTTCCTCATTTGTTTTGTTGTGCATTTTTGATTTTTGAGACATACTGCTTTAAGTTTTCTGTCTTGACGCTTTGATGTCTTCCTTGGTCTACCAGTATGTTTGCCTTTAACAACCTTCCCATGTTGTTTGTATTTGGTCCAGAGTTTAGACACAGCTGACTGTGAACAAACAACATCTTTTGCAACACTGCGTGATGATTTACCCACTTTTAAGAGTTTGATAATCCTCTCCTTTATTTCAATTGACATCTCTCGTGTTGGAGCCATGATTCATGTCAGTCCACTTGGTGCAACAGCTCTCCAAGGTGTGATCACTCCTTTTTAGATGCAGACTAACGAGCAGATCTGATTTGATGCAGGTGTTAGTTTTACAGGGTGATTCCATAATTTATTCCTCAGAATTGAGTGAGTCCATATTTTTTTTCCCTCTGCTTGGTCTAAAAAAGTAACCATTACTGACTGCCACAAGTTTTTTTTTTCTGATTTCTTATAGTGTTTCTTAAAGCCAGAAAGTTGCCATTTGAAATGACTTTAGTTTTGTGTCATGTCTGTGATCTGCTTTTTTCTACAAAATTAAACAACTGAATGAACATCCTCCGAGGCCAGTGATTCCATAATTATTGCCAGGGGTTGTATTTTGACATATCCAAACTGATCCATGATACTTGGTATGCGATATATATGCCCAACACCATAGTAGGAGAAACATGCCCATATCGTGATGCTTGTACCACCATGCTTCACTGTCTTCACTGTGAACTGTGGCTTGAATTCAGAGTTTGGGGGTCATCTCATAAACTGTCTGCAGCCCTTGGACCCAAAAAGAACAATTTTACTCTCATCAGTCCACAAAATATTCCTCCATTTCTCTTTAGGCCAGTTGATGTGTTCTTTGGCAAATTGTAACCTCTTCTGCACATGTCTTTATTTAACAGAGGGACTTTGCAGGGGATTCTTGCAAATAAATTAGCTTCACACAGGCGTCTTCTAACTGTCACAGCACTTACAGGTAACTCCAGACTGTCTTTGATCATCCTGGAGCTGATCAATGGGTGAGCCTTTGCCATTCTGGTTATTCTTCTATCAATTTTGATGGTTGTTTTCCGTTTTCTTCCATGCGTCTCTGGTTTTATTGTCCATTTTAAAGCATTGAAGATCATTGTACATGAGCAGCCTATAATTTTTTGCACCTGCGTATAAGTTTTCCCCTCTCCAATCAACTTTTTAATCAAACTACGCTGTTCTTCTGAACAATGTCTTGAACGTCCCATTTTCCTCAGGCTTTCAAAGAGAAAGCATGTTCAACAGGTGCTGGCTTCATCCTTAAATAGGGGACACCTGATTCACAACTGTTTGTTCCACAAAACTGACGAACTCACTGACTGAATGCCACACTACTATTATTGTGAACACCCCCTTTTCTACTTTTTTTTACTAATAGCCCAATTTTATAGCCTTAAGAGTGTGCATATCATGAATGCTTGGTCTTATTGGATTTGTGAGCATCTACTAAATCTAGTGGTACCTTGTTTCCCATGTAACAATAAGAAATATACTCAAAACCTGGATTAATCTTTTTAGTCACATAGCACTACTATTATTCTGAACACTACTGTAATTTAATGTAAACTGATTTTACTGGCTTGACATCTATGTCAGTACGGCATTTTAACATGTATTTTTTAAGCTTTTTTCCATGTGTGTTCACTCACATATCCGCACTGAAAATGCATATGAAATATTTCACATCCAGGTATTTTATATTCAATATTCAATATTTTGCCTGGTTTGGAGGTGTCATGTCGCTCTCCATGAAGGGACTTTTGCAGTAAGTAGGCAGCATTGGGACTGCGCTCTCTAGTTCTCATATAGGGCTCTGTGGGAAGAGTTAAAGAATCAGACCAATAAGCAGAGTCTATGGATTAGTTCTTATCAGTTCCTTCCCATCCTGAGCATGCTGCTGTTCTTGTTGCTGTGTTACTGCCTTGAACTGTACCATGAAATCTTTCTGTTATTGTTCTGTAATAGTGCCTTTTCTTTTGGCTCCTCCCTTTTGCTTTGGCTCATTACAGCAGATTCAGTATGGATCCACATTTGGATTTGACACAAAGTTCTACAACAGATGCACTCATTACATGAAGAATGGGCACAGAGGGCCTTCAACCAGCAACCTTGTGTTTTGAAGTCTCTTAGGGCTGGTGATGTTATATATCCTGTCACACATCACACGTGAAGTCCAGTTAACTTTAATTATGAGCTTACCATGATCGAGAAGGTCAGGGCCACGATGTTGATGGGGTAAGCAGGACAAAAGCAGGTGAGAATAGTCAAACACAGGTAGCTCCGGAGGGGAGGTGGAGGCTCTTCTACTGAGCCGACAACGAAGCCCGTGCTCCCACTCAGAGGAATTTTCTCATGTGAAGTTAACGCTGCCAGAGCCATATTACCTGTCGGCACTGATCACAGAGAGATGGCGGAACACTCGGGTCAGAACAGGCTGAAAGGACAAATATGTAGAACTGGCAAAAAGTCTTGTTGCTGTTATGCTGGTTTGAATCCTCTTTAAAAACCAGAAATGTTGTAGTTTGTGAGAAGCGAGCAGAGGAGAGAGGATCAGTCAGCCTGTGGCGTTCATCCAGTAGGTGTGAGGGATCGGACTCTGTTTACCACTGCTGGCACTTCACAGAAACACAACTTGCTGACATGCTAGAAGGATCACAGTACACCACGCAGTCCACAACACTTGACTCAAACTCATCCCACAGAGAGTTCAGACTTCTAAATCCAAAACTTGACTCATCTTTGGATTTTCCAATTAGGTGATGACCAATATATCACATATATCACATCACATATTCACTTGTTTTTTCAAATGTATTTCCTCATCTCATTCTGAGCACTTATAACAGTGGCCCTAAGAAAGGCTGAACCTCCTCAGCCCACGCAGATGCCCACACATACCACAAAAGAGTGTAATGATTCAGTTCAATTTTTGTTTGTATATTTTTTATCAAAAATAAAATTAAACACATATCTATATTATATTAGCCAAGTTTGTGTGTTATATTAGCCTCTCTCTGTGTGTGTGTGTGTGTGTGTGTGTGTGTGTGTGTGTGTGTGTGTGTGTGTGTGTGTGTGTGTGTGTGTGTGTGTGTGTGTGTGTGTGGCTTCGATCACACAGAAACCGGGGAGAGCTGACATTTGGCATCTGGTATGCTTATGTATTTGGGTCAAGGATGAGTGGTGCAAAACCAAAAGTTGATAGGACAAATGTTTTTGGAGACAATAGCAATTTTAGTGAACCAGTAAACAATGGATGTTGTGCTGCAATGCATCATGGGGTTTTGGGGTTTAAAATGTTGTTGTGGTATTGTGATTCATGTTAAATTAACAGTGTCGTTAGTGTTACTGAGCTTTTGTAGTGCAGTTGGTTTAGTCAGTTTAGTTAAGTGACATGTTGCTGGTACCATGAGTAAAAAAAAATCAATGCATTTGATGTCTTCCGCTACTGTCTCTGTTTTTGCATGTCTAAAAATAAGACCACTTGCTTGCGGCAGAATGCAGTAAAGACCAAAATTGTCCGTGCATGCATATGTATAACTTCGATCACGGACAAACTGTGGAGAGCTGACATTTGCTGTTTGGTATGCTTATGTATACCAAACCATAAGCATACATAAGCTTATATATGCTTATGGTCAAGGATGAAAGCTGAAAAAATGGAGCGCTGATAGGATGAATATTCTTGGAGAAACTACAGATATTAGCAAACTAATTACATTCTGGATGAACACACCATTCCAGCAGGGGGTGGTAAATCATCTTTATATTAAAAGTGTGAGTATGTGCGTGATTTTATTTAGCAGGTTCAATGTAAGTACATAATAGAATTTTAAATATGTCATAAATGCATGGATGACACAAGAAAGTGAAAACACTTATTTCCACTGTGGTTCATTGAAAAATCACTAAAGACATAATGTAAAACAGTAGCATAAAATTTCAGGAATGTTAAACGTTTGTATAACATTCATTAAATGTTCCCTTTTGTATGGCTAGCATACTAGCATAGTATGGTACTATGCTTTCTATCCCTTTAAATTAATTTTATGAGGAAACAGAGTGGGCCTCGGCCTCAACTTTATCTAAAGTCTGGGTCATTTAGTGAAGCTTAGGGCTAGTGACCAATGATCACCTTAGTATTTCTTCTGTTTTTCTTGTTGCTTAATGCTGACAAATTATACTGTATTTGTTATCTTTTTGATGCCCAATTCTGTTTTTTCTCTCTGTTTGAGGTGCAGCTTCATCCAGAGGTGGGTGTGGTGTCTACATCTGCAACCCTCTTGTTCTGTGCACCGGCAAAATTTTCTGTATACAGTGGTCCCTCGCTATAACGCGGTTCACCTTTTGCGGCCTCGCAGTTTTGCGGATTTTTTTTTAGTGCAATTTTGCATGCTTTTTTTTTAACAGCGCATTGTGTTCTGCGTCCTTATCAGGCAGGCCGTTCGCGGCACCGGTCGGCATCAGCGCGATTGCTCTCACTGTCTCTGATGCGCTTACTGAGTCTGCGGGCTCGGTAAACGCAACAGCAGGCCACTCACACCGCCCTCCTGTCTGCTGTGTGGAGCTGTGCCAAATCTGGCAACAGGTCCAGAGACTACGCTTGCTGGCTGTTTTGATGCGGATGTTGACCGCAGCCGCAGAGCTCCGTGGTCACCGAGAGAGGACTTGGATTCTTTGCGGGTCCCGCATCCATACCTCCGGAGGCAGTGAGCGAAGGGAGAGTTCTGCGTGTGTCTGTTTATAATCTTCTCGCCCAGAAGAAAAAAGAGAGTGTTTACACAGGAGAGAAAAGTGAGAAAATGTTAATGCCTGTTTGAGAAAAGTGTATAAAGTGTGTAGTGAGTGGTTTTACAGCCTTAAAATATCTATAATAATTGCAAAAAATAGCGCTGACTACTTCGCGGATTTCGCTTATCGCGGGTTATTTTTAGAACGTAACTCCCGCGATAAACGAGGGACCACTGTATTTGTTTTGTAATTTGTGTCAGTAGCATGGCCCAAGCAGAGAGTCACCCCTTTAAGTCTGGTCTGCTTGAGGCTTCTTCCTAAGAAGGAGTTTTTCCTTCCCACTGTCGCCTGTGTACTTGCTGTGGGGGTTAGCAACATTAGACCTTACTTGTGTGAAGTGCCTTGAGGCAACTTTGTTGTGATTTCCACTCTCCAGGTTCACATCATACCTCACTGACCGTCAACAATTGGTGCGATTAATGAACCACAAGTCTGGGTGTTCGGGTGTTTCCCTGGGTGTCCCCCAGGGGTCAGTCCTGGATCCACTTCTTTTCATTATTTACCTTCTCCCCCTGGGTACACTCCTCCATCACCATTGGATCCATTTTCAATGCTACGCTGATGACACACAGGTCTACATCTCCTCCAAACCCACTGCTGCCATCCCTCCCTGCCCTCCTTCATCACCTGCTTGGAAGACATCTGGCGCTGGATGAGCAGGAACTTCCTGAAGCTCAAAGGCAATAAAACTGAGGCCCTGCTCATCGGCTCCAAATCCACCCTCACTAAATCACAACGCACCCCAGCTCCACCCATCACCATCGATGGATTCCCTGTACCCTTCTCTCCCCAAGTCAAAAGCCTAGGTGTCATTCTGGACAGCACCCTCTCATTTGCACCTCATATTGAAAATATCACCTGGACTGCATTCTTTCACCTCTGCAACATTTCCAGACTTCGCCCATCCCTGTCCCAATCCAGCACTGAAATTCTGGTTCACTCCTTTGTCACCTCTCTCACTGATTACTGTAACGCCCTCATCACTGGACTAACCTAACAAACTTATTAACAGACTGCAACTCATCCAGAACTTGGCTGCCCGGATCATCACCCACACCAAATCATCTGATCACATCACCCCTGTTCTCATCCAGCTTCACTGGCTCCTTGTACATTACCGCATTCAGTATAAAAACTTTCTCCTCGCCTAAAAAGCTCTCCACAACCTAGCCCCCACTTACCTCTATGATCTCCTGCATGAGTACACTCCCTCCCACACCCTCCACTCAACCTCTGCTGGACTGCTTACCATTGCCACCTCACGCCTCAGTACCATGGGTGCCCGGCCCTTTAGCTGATCAGCACCCAGACTCTGGAACTCCCTCACCCACACATAACAATCAAACTTAATCACATCATTCAAGTCCCAACTGAAAACCCATTTGTTCAAACTGGCATATGACCTCTAACTGGAGTCTGTCACTTGTTTTTATGTCAATGTTTTGTTTTTGTGGGGTTTTTTTATGCTTTTACTTTTTGTAAGGTGACCTTGGGTGACTTGAAAGGCACCTCCAAATACATTTATTATTATTATTTGCTAATACAGTATGAATGAAATAAATTAAATTGTATAATGTTTCAAAAACTTTTTTCTTCTTTTTCAGTAATGCTTTTAATTGAGCTTCCAAGCCAATGTTAAATATTTTCACATTGTGGTTTTTTGTTTGACCGCTATTACTCTATTAGGGTTATGGTCAAGAAGTATACAAATTTTGTAGTTTTAATACTGTACTGTATGTACATTTCTACTGTCTTATTATAAAACATGCAAAAATAAAAAGCTTAAATTTTAAAACTGTTATAATCAAATTTTCCATAAACATTTCATATAAAACAAGAGCAATGATAGATTTCTGACATCCGCCAATCCAGTTCCAGATCACCTCCAAAATTCAGTGGAGTCTTCCAGGCCCTAATATCTATCTGTGGTGCAAATTTGATGAGAATCTATGACGTAGTTTTGATATAAAACATTGCTAAATCCTTAATCATACGTTTGTTCCTGTTGGAGTTTATACATTAATCCAGTAAGTAAAACTGTGCAAAGCACCATCACCTTGAGATCAGCAGGAGGTTAATGTATGAAGTAAATTATTAGTTATTGTCCATCTGTTGTATAGTTCTTAATATTTATTGGCCAAGCTGTGAGTTACGCTTGTCAAGAGAAATTCTGTTCTTGCGTACATCTTTCCGACAATGCATTAATAAAAGGAATAAATAAATACAAAAAAATAATGCATTTCTGGCATTTATAAATGTCTTTTTAGGTACACTAGTACAGATATGTACTCATGCTCTTAAGCCGCTTAAGCTTAGGAACATTAAACTTATGAGCACATTTGACACGTGTCTGTATCATGCAGTCTGTGCTGACACTCACATCCACTTCAGTTACTGAATTGATGGTCAAGTGATTTACAAACCATGAGCTGGTTGTTGGGCAACTTCACTCACCTTCAACCACTTACTCCAATTGAGGGTCACGGGGGCACTGGAGCCTATCCCGGCAGTCCTAGGTCATGAGGCAGGGTACATCCTGGACAGATGCTAGTCTGTCGCAGGGCCACATATAGACAAACAAACACATTCACACCTGCACGCACACCTACGGACAATTTCTATAAAGTTTCCATGCACCTAATCTGCATGTCTTTGGATGTGGGAGGAAGCCTGAGCACCCGGAGGAAACCCACGCAAACACAGGGAGAATATGCAAACTCCACAGAAACGCCACAGGTGGGAATCAAACCCATGACCTTCTTCCTGAGGCATCAGTGCTAACCACTAATCCACTGTACTGCCCTATGGGCAACTTATTTGTGCATAATACATTCTGTAAATAAACTATATGCTGAATATTTACTTAATTACATCTTCATCTTCTGATCTCGACAGTAAACATTTTTGGGACCCTGTTTATGCTACAACATATTTGGCTCTTTGGCTTGTATTTTGGGGCATTTAAGAGCCCAAAAACACAAGCCAAAAACAAACTGACATTATTAAGATCATTAAGGTTCGTGATAGCTTCAGCTAAATGTTTTAGTGGTTTACTTACTTAGCTGTATCACAGTTAACTTGTCAGTTAGTGAATTTGCAGTTATCAAAGCTAATTTTTAGGCTAGCTGTGCCACTGCCAAAATGGCTACCTACTAATAAAAATAATATTAAAAAAAATAAATAAATAAATAAAAAGACTAATCACAACTAAATGCTTCAGAATAATTTATTAGGATTTTAAATTGAAATTATCAGGAAAAAACAAGGAAAAAAAAAAAGAAAATCACTGCTGTAAAGCTTTGTGGGGGGGCAGCTCAAATCAGTCTGGTTCAAGTGAGCTCATTTAGAGCTACAAGCTTCATTCAAAGCATTGGCCCTTCTTCATACATCATCACAACAACAAAAAACATCATTAAAATCAACATACAAGGGGAGTAAGATCTCAAAACAGAAAAATATAGTTTCTTTTTCTGAAAATAAGTTTTAATGCTGCAGAATTATCCACACATCGTCTGCTATTACCAATAATAGTACTATTTTCATTTGTAAGGTAAAAAATAACTTATTGCTTTATTGTAAGTTAAAAAGTTACAGTGTTGGTGTCCAGCAGTAGTTTTATTTTTGCATCCCAGGCAGCCTGACTGATCTACAGGCTGGATCATGAGGTTTTCTTACAGTGCTGAACATCAGCACAGATGCTGATCAAACTCATTTTTACAAATGTTCAATTTGTTCTTTTCCTTCCAGCCTGTGCCAGAGCTGACCAGGAGCAGACCCTGTTCCATTTCTGGTCGCCTGCCTCTGTTCATAAATACACCGAGCAGCAACTTTGTATGACGGATGATGTTTCGGTGCTTGAGGACCAAACATTTATGACAACTGAACATGAAACTGTTGTGAGGCATTTGAGCAGGCCAGCTGAACCAAAATGGAACAGGGAGAAACTTTTTCAGTACCAAAAACAAAGCAATCGAAGTGCTCCTTCGCTGCCAAAGTAGTTCCATGTTACACTTTGATGTATGCGTACAAACACTCACTCACACACTCAGACGCAATCATGTGCACCTTCAATAGTGACAAGAGGACAGAACGTGGCCGTGACATTTTCTACAATTGTTTCTCTGAGAATGTCCTTCATTTGATTTCACGGCTAACAACACAGCAGAAGAGAATACCAAAAAAAAAAAGAAAAAAAAAGAAAAAGAAAAAAGAAAGTGAATCGCACAAAATATATGTATTTCCCAACAACAAGAAGTTAAATCACCCCCAACCCCATGATCCTTTGATTTCTTCTTGCAGTTCTTCACTCAATCATCTTAATTCTAAAACGCTCGTGGAAAAAAAAAAAAAAAAAAAAAAAAAAAATCAGGCTCATCGAAATGTTCAAATGACACAAAATTATAGCTGCTTTTTCCAGAAGCAAGCAAACAAAGTGATGACTTTGTACACAAAACGTTTTTTAACCCAACAAATATGCAGGACAAAACTCCTGCAGAGGGCAGCAGCCGGCCCTGCACATGCACCACGCGTGCCCTGAAAGCAGTGACATGAGTGCACACACACACATAGTAGTTGATGACATCCAGTCTGTTAACCCATCCCAAACCAACCCAAAACATGCCAGTCGGTTCAGGAATCCCTCCGCCCACCCGACACTCCTATGTACAATATCTTACAGGAAGACATAAAAACATTGTTTTAAAACCAATGACAGCATAAAATACCTTACACATTATCATTATAATATTAATAACAATATTACAAAGGTTTGTTTTTTAAAGACTACCAAAATATACATTTTAGTTTGTTTTTTCTTTCATGTTTCTGTGACGAGTTAAAAAAGAACTTTGCGTGCTGTTGGATTTGTTCATCCTTTGTTAAAAACAAGTGGGCCCTGCTCAGAGCCAGTTTGCACAGCATTTTATCTCAGACATTTGTAACAGCTTTCAAGGATTTCATAACAAAACAACATAGCACATAGAAATAAAATCATTAAAAAAATAAATCCAAATTGTCCATGGTTGTTGTCATACTACAATAACAAAACGCTTCCTCAGAGAATTTTTTTCTCAGCTTTAAAAAAAAAAGGGAGTCTAAGTTATGAGAATAAAAGAGGAGAGACCACAAACAGGGACATTTTTGTTGAAGTGAGATTAGTACAGCAAAAGAGTTCAGGGTTTAAAAAGATATTCAGTCGGTGGGTGGAACCACAGTGACCCAAGACCCCAGTAGAACCTGCGGCAGCCAATCCGGCTGCGTCATCAGTGTGCAGCCAGCATTTTGACTGGCTCGCTGGTGGAGTACAGTACCGCCGTTGTTAGGTGGCCTGAGCGGTCTCAGTGGTAGCCGTTAGTGAAGGCAGTAGCAATCAGAGGACCCTGAGGACACAGACAAGGACACGTTGTGCTGTTACAGACGACAGGCATGTGCAGCTGCGCATGTGGGCACGCCAGTGAGTAGTGACCTACCCCTAGGCTGTGGCCAAAACCTGTGCTGGGGGCGGGGCTAGCAGCACTGATGTAGCTGCTGACTCCTGAGTCCTGATTGGCTGCAGCATATAGGTCAGCCATTGGTCCAGGACTGCTGGTGCCCAGGAAGCCAGCTGTGCGTGAAGGGGTGGAGCCTAAGAAACAGCAGGACGGAACAGAGCTTTAACACTGGAGGGCTTATTTCTCTCTCTCCCTCTCTAAATAAACATACCTCTGACCACTGCTGCTGCTGCTGCCATTGGTCCATATGCAGTCAGGGGGATGGCTACAGTTAAATCACACAAACACAACAAATTATAGCACAAATAAATAACTGGGGGCCTGTTCAACATCATAACATCTGCTCAAACATCTGTCATCTGATTAAAGATCAACTGGCACAAAGGTCAAGCCTCAAAAAGCAGATGGACAAACATCCAGCCACATCAAAACCATGACTGGGACAAAAATAAAGTTCCCTCGAATGAAAACAAATAAATAAAGACCTTTTCAAAACATGAGTGCAAAGACAACTCTGCCACTAGATGGCAGTGTGGCGCTGCAGTAGGCGCTTTAGACAGTTGCAGCAGCTTCCACAGCCAAGAAGCAGGAGTCAAAAAGATAATTTGTAGACTACAGGGGTGACACAGAGCACATTTAAAATGTTTCAAGCACACGAGACGTTTGATATCAGTGCAGCATGGAATGGAAATTCTTTTCTTCATTAGTGGGTCGACAAAATTCACATTTAGAATTGTCTTTGTTATTCCAGACAATCAAGTCACCGTTTTGTCATTAAATAAACCAAACTCATCAAGTTACAAAATTACCAACATTAGGGTGAGCAAACGTACTGTTTTCCCAGGACATGTCCTGTCCTGGCCGTCCTGGGTTCTTTTTAGAAAATGATGAAAATGTCCTGGTTTTTCATCTTTGAGTAAACTTTGAGTATCTCATTGCTGGGGTGAGTGTCCTGGTTTTGGTTATCAAAATATTGTCACCCTAATCAAAGTTAGATGAAAACAATTTAGTTGCAAATTCCAGATTAAATGCAAACTCCTTTAAAATTGCCTGAGACTCCTGGAAAAAAAAGTATTTTTGTCATCTTAAAGAAACTATGCATTTTGAAAGGTGAAACATGTCACACGTTACTAATTTATATTGATTTGTAAATATTAGATATTAAGTTAGTTTTCCTTATTTTTAAACACATTCCTCGGGTGCATCTCTAAAGACGCACTTTCACAAAAGCTTAAAAGGCGATCACGAAAGAAAACCACAAGATATTTACCTTCACCAAAGTTCGTTTGCTTTCACCTGTATCTTGTTAGCTTATTAGGCTTGTGGAGGTGACATCATAGGTCACATGACATTTATTAATGGTACCATATTGCTGGTCAATCAGTCAGCGGTGAAATTATTTGTTCTTGTTACAAAGCCAGAGATGCTGTGGTGGAAAATTGCCATAATCATAGAGACAGGGATGTCTGAGTTGTGGTTGGACAGGATTCCAACTGGGCAAGTGATGGGATTGTTAAATATACAACAAAATTAGATAAGGGTGTGCCGGCAAAGTGGGCATGACAATGTGCAACTTGCAACCAGGTGACAATTTAAAGCTTCGGAGTACAATGTGTGCAAGTTGAGGGCTTCAGGATGAAAGAATATCACAGTATCACGCATCTTTATCCATATAACGGCCTGTAAATCACATCTCAAAGCAATTTGCATGGTGCTAGTCCAGTAGGTTTTTCAACATTTTTCAGAATGTCAACAAAACACAATTGTGAAATAATAGCACTCCACTGAGTGATGTTATGTGCCTACTGGGATTTGCCATCTCGCGATAACTGTCATGGCAACAAATGTGTAAATCCTGCTAAAACTGGCATTTCATTCATTAATTTTGTTTGTTTTTCTTCCTGAACCCAAATAGCCATAACAAAAATATAATATTTGAGAAGCTCTCAGTCCCTTACTCCAGCTACACACAAATATTCAGTGCATCCAGAAAGTATAAACAGCATTTCACTTTTTCCACAATTTGTTATGTTACAGCCTTATTCCAAACGTACATAAGTATTCACACCCTTTGTTGATGCAGCTTTGGCAGCAATTACAGCCTCAGGTCTTCTTGAATATGATGCCACAGGCTTGGTGCACCTATCTTTCCGCAGTTTTGTCCATTCCTCTTTGCAGTACCTCTCAAGCTCCATCAGGTTGGATGGGGAGCGTTGGTGCACAGCCATTTTCAGATCTCACCAGAGATGTTCAATCAGATTCAGGTCTGGGCTCTGGCTGGGCCACTCAAGGACATTCACAGAGTTGTCCTGACGCTCCTCCTTTGATATCTTGGCTGTGTGCTTAGGGTTGTCCTGCTGAAAGATGAACTGTCGCCCCAGTCTGAGGTCGATGCACTCTGGAGCAGGTTTTCATCCAGCATGTCTCTGTCTACTAGTCTCCCAGTTCCTGCTGCTGAAAAACATCCCCACAGCAGGATGCTGCCACCACCATGCTTCACTGTAGGGATGGCATTGGCTATGTGATGAGCAGTGCTTAGTTTCCTCCCTGACACCTGGCATTCATGCCAAAGAGTCCAATCATTGTCTCATCAGACCAGACAATTTTGTCTCTCGTGGTCTGAGAGTCCTTCAGGTGCCTTTTGGCAAACTCCAGGCGGGTTGCCTTTTACTAAGGAATGGCTTCTGTCTGGCCACTCTACCATACATGCCTGATTGGTGGATCCCAGTTTAGTTGTACTGTTGTATTTATATTTCCTTTTGCACATTCTCAACTGTTCTTTGCCTTTAATCAAAACTAATTAAACTACCTTGCCTTACCATGCCCGAGCATAGACATTACATTAAAAAAGATCCTGCTTTACAACCCACTTTAGTTATGCAGAAAAGTTAAATTAAGTAAACTTTTTTTTTTAATATGTCTCACCAATTAAACGTTTCTGAGTAGGAACAGTCAAAAATTTGTGTATTTATGTGGAAGGTGCGACCCAGTTGAGAAGAAAGAAGGTTTTATGTGCATATTTTACATCATGCTGTCCTCAGGAAGAGATTTTAGACGTATATTGGGGGAGCGTTACTGTTTTTTGTTAATGTGTTGCAGGTCTAACTCTGTTTTTAGTTTAATCATAGTGAGGAGGCTCAGAGACACAGAGCAGACTTTAAAATAATAGAAAAGATTAAAAATTCTGCACTCTGCTCACTGTGTCGTTACGGCGCTGTGACAAACAGCAGGTTGACCCACCGCCCCTCCCTTCGGCAGAGTGCGCATAGGACACAGAGGAACAGACGCGGGGACGTGCTCCGAGAGCAGAGGAAAAAAAAAAAAACAACTAAATATTATTCTAAAAATTGATTTTTGAACATAATAAATTTCATATCTTGCGTCCAGCCTTGGTTTTGTGTCAGAAAGGCTCAGGGCGAACCCTGCCTTTTGGCAGCCCAATTGATGGAAATCTGTCATAGCAACGGAGAACTTTAATCTCTGTAAACGTAATTTCAATCTGCTACTTCAAACTGGGTAATCTGAAGGGTAGTGGAAACCCGCATAATGACCGTAATTTGACCGGCAACATGGTGGCCTACATAACAGTCATGAGAACTATTTCACACCGACTGATCAGTAGTCCTGAAACATGATCTGGAACACAAACATTTATTCTCTGGGGAACACGTGAGAAATTCAAAATACATTTTTAGCATTGGGTGACGTGGCATTTTGAGGGTAGATATGTCACAGCACAGGCGCTAATGAGTTTTGTTCGTGTTGTAATGTTGAAAGGAAAAGAAAACCTAATTATATTAGGCTGCTGGTTTGCAAATTTTAAAATTCTGGGACTTGGTTGATTATATTACAATACAAATTATGTACGAAGTCAAAAATAAACTCTTGCCTAAACATGTTCAGGATCTGTTTAAAATGAGGGATTCCAGCTACAATTGGAGAGGAACATTATTATTTGAGAAACTAAGGATCAGAACTACTGCAAAAAGTCATTGTGTTTCCGTTAAGGGTATTAATATTTGGCATAACTGTCCCAATAATATTAAGTTACTTGGTACTTTAGTCAGCTTTAAAAGGCTTTACAAAAATAATATACTGTACTTACCCGTTATAGCTTGAAAAATTAGGTTTGCCATTTTGTTGTGTTTGGGTTTATGCACTGTTGCTTGTTTGGCTGTGTTTTAAAATTGTGGTGCACTGTCTGAGTTGTTTTGTTTGTGCACATTTCTTTTGTATTGTTGCTATGAGTATATATATTTATATATGTATACATTCTTTACTTTCTTTAATTTTTATGGTATAAGGGGAGGGTATCTATAAGCTTTGCTTCTGCCTGCACCCTTTCGGCCACACGGGTTCATTGTACATTGTTCTTTTTATGAGTTTGTTATTGTCTATGTTGATATTCTGTGTGCTGGATAAATTAATCAATTCAGTTCAATATTGCTTTAGCTGATAGCAAGGGAATTAATAAAACTGGTGTAAATTAACAAGATTGCATAAAGTGCTGTTTCAGTACCTGAGTCAACCTAAATGAATAAAACACATTTAGCCTTAGACTTATGAAGCCCAAACTGATCTTTGGTTGGTGACAACTTTGGCACAAAGAATGTATGTAAGATGTTCGTCATCCAGGTCATTGTAAGACAAATGTATACTGAGTTTAAATCAATAAGTCAAATGCATAACAGTTTGAGTTTGACCTCCTAGAGAGTTCACTGCTAGAGCTCAGTGAGGAGCCACTGACCTGTCAGCTCAGGGGGGTGGGATGATGTCAGGAGAGGGGTCCTCTCTAAGTGGAATTCTAGAAACAAAAGGTCAAGAGAGATCCCTTTGTAAAAACAGTCACCATTCACCGGCCAGACTACAAAGCTACACAAACATTTAGCAAGTAAATACCTATTGTAGAAAGAGGCAGGAAGGTAAGTGCGGAGGAAAAGGAGGGCCGACTGAGCCAAATCAGAGGAGGTTACGAACAGATAAATAACACAAATCAAAGAAAAATAAGCAAACTTCAAGGTTTGAGACATGCAGAGGCATTTTTCAGACAGAAGGAAGATGAAAAGATGTTTTACATTTGCAAGCAGCCAAACACTCAGGCTGAACTTTGTGTTAAGAACATTTGTGAGAGCGGACAAAAATGATCCGTGCACATTGTCTCACTTCTTGAGAATCACAGCTGAACCTGGTGCGTATTACACTAGGGGCCTGATTTACTAAAGGTTTGCATGTGTAAAAACATGAGCCAACACCACTGCACTTGCAAATACCCCTGCATGCTGATTTACTAACAGATCACGATGAGTCAAATGCATAAAATATTGTCTGTTTAGCGCGTTTGCCTTCATGAACAGGCAATTTGGGGTTTGTCCACATGATTGTGCAAAATTCTGGGAGGGAACATGCAAATAGATGAGGTTTCGACATGCAATATGATTTATCAAGGTCAAAACGAAATTTAGCAGATGCAAACTGCATCTGCATTTTGCGAGTTTGAAGCCTTATCGTTAATGCATTGCGTTTGACAGACTGCTGTTACAGCAGTACATAAAATAAAAGAAGTCATTCATTGCTATCATTAAAGTCATTCAACGTCTGGCATATTTGAAGATTTTAAAGGTTTTATTCATGTTTATTTCTTTAAGAATAAATGTTTCCATACCCAACAGGTGGACCAAAATACATTTTAGTGCAACTCAAGTTACCGTAATTACAGTCATTATTGTGTCGCACTGTGTTCCATATATAAACACATACGCACATCTCAGGGTCTATGTGGGATGGCACGTCTTTACACACTGCATGGGCATTCTGTTGTGTGCATTACCGTAAGCACCAATAATAAATCAACAAATTGTACTGCTATTTGAGTACTACGTTGTCTTCCATGTAGATTAGATCTGGATAAAGTGGTGCCTTGCCCCTGCATTCAGTTAAGTAAGTGGCTGATTTCACTTCATTTTGCGCTTACAGCCATTAACATGTGACAAATCCTAATTTCACTTCATACTGCTGTCCACATCACATTACTGCCCGCTAGCAATTGTGCATTTACGTTGTACTCAGTAAATTTCTCACAAAAACTCTCCACCCAACATACAAAAGTTTGGATTGCCCAAGCAATTAAACACTCCAGTCCTTATCAGGGATCTTAGTAAATCAGGCCCTTCGAGTTCTGCACACAATCCTCTCCAACTGTCAGTGTAGCAAAGTCATGTGAATTCAGTATGAGTCTGCAAACATGCCTGGGAACTGGTAAGTGTAACCGGGTGCAATTCCAGAGTAACTGCGGCTGGTGTAGGTAGCAGTCTGGAAACCAGGATAGCCTGTCAGAATAAAGAGAGAAAACATTGATCAGTGGGCGTGAATTCACTGAGGCATGGAAACAAAACTAATACATCAAAATGTATTACATCAAAATGGGATAAATGATCAAGAAGTCAACATATCATTATGGGGAAATATCAGAGGTGTTGAGAATAACATTGTGATAGTTTTATTTTTTAAAAAGCTGCTGGTTAAAACAAGCAACAGTGGCTACCAAGACCCTGCAACTAGCAATAAGATTTCATAACTTGCATTTAACCATTACACCTGCCTGAACAAGCCTAGACATGCCCCACTGTGCCAGCATTGCTATTTGGCGCCCAAAGAGGAGGTTCACTGGTCCGCTCTTGTATCTATCAGAATCCAAAACTTCAAAACTGAATAGGCAGTAGTTCCATGACTGCTCCCAATCAACCCATTAATGGGTAAAATGGTGGAGCGTGGGCAAGATGTATGACCTGAGTGGGATAAATGAAGTCCAAACATGCCATCCACCTTGTAGTACCTAAACAAGCCAAGCTAGGGCTAACAGGCTAACTTTGTTTCAGGTATTTGATTAACCTGTATTTGTGTGGCTGTTGGTTTTTATAAGGAATGGCTTGGGTGTGGATATCAATGTGCCGGCATTTCGCCTAAGTAACTCTGTCTTGGCAGTTTGGATGTGCTCAAGTAAGAACACATAAAGTGTTGTGGATCCAGATCCAGAAAAGGGCCGAAGAATAAATTTTTTTTATTCTTTTTTGTCAACAAGACATCATGGGGCATTTTCATCAATCTGCCATAAAACTAGTAACCACTTAGAGCAGGGGTGAGCAATTAATTTTTACAAGGGGCCACATAGGGAACCTGAATTACATCCGAGGGCCACACCATCGATAACTCGGCTGTCTCCCATTACAAATTTTACAAAAAATTACCTATTTAATAGCTTTTATAGGTAATTTTTATTATTGTAATAATATGTAAATATTTAAATATACCTAAATAAACCTCTCTAATGATTTGCAACACACAAGCTTGACATTTTTAATAAATGTAATAATAATCACAGACCTCATGAGGGCCGGACAGGACAGAGACATGCAAAGGGCAGCATGTGGCCCCCGGGCCGCAGTTGGCCCAGGTCTGACTTAGAGAATGCACACATCTGCCAAGGCCCAACCATTATCTGTTTATCTGTCCATAACTGAGCCCAAGTGCAGCTGGGGGGGGGGGGAATGATGTTTTGCCAGTGTACAAAAAACATGAAAATCAATAGGAGATATTAAATATTCATGAAAAATGATCCTAGATCCATATCTGTCTCAAAATGCAGTCTATGTTATCTATTGAGCCAAGGCTTAACTCTCCACTGAATTTAACTGAAATCCATTTATGTGTATTTAGATATTCTGCAAACAAACAAACAAACAGGCAACCATGACTGAAAAACATTTTTGGTGGATGTAATAATGTGTAGACATCAGTTTTTGTTTTTTATTGTTTTTTTTTTGTTGTTGTTGTTTTTTTGGGGGGGGGGGGGGGGGGGTCACATCATACAGAATTTTTATGTCCAACCACCTGTTCAGGTTTGTGTGGATCTGAGTAATAGATCTAGTGAGGGGAAGAAACAAGTTGTGTCTTGGCAGTTTGAATGTGCTCTACTCAGTGTCTGTGTAATTACGTTATTTAATAAAACTGAGTTTCATATCACTCACTCATCATGAACTGCTTATCTGGGATCGGGTCGTGGACAGTTTTATATTATTTTAGTTTATTTATATCAGTTTTTCCAGCTTGTTTAGTATTCCAAGTTAATTGCTAACTTTTAATTTATAATACACTGCTGATATCAGGAAACCAGAGGATTAATCATTGAGCTTTTAGTGACAATATTCATTCACTTTCTGAAGGTTAATCCTGTTAAGGGTCACAGGGGTGTTGAATCCCAGCGGTCATTAGGGGAGAGGCGGGGTACACCCTGGACAGGGTACGAGTGTATCACAAAGTCACATGTAGACAAACAAACTCATTCACACCTGCAGTCAGTTTCAGGGCCACGAATTCACCTAAACTGCATGTCTTTCCAAGGGGAGGGCAGTCGGAGTGGCAAGAGGGCAACCCACACAAACACGAGGAGAATATTCTCCACAAAGAAAGGACCAGGTCAGTTACCTGGTGTCGCAGAACGAACGCCCCCCCCCCCCCCCCCCCCCCCCCCCCAAAAAAACTGGTCCGCCCTGCCTCCACTGCGCATGTATTATTTGGGACCACAGCTGCTCGTCTGAGTCTGATTCTCTACACCCAAAGCAATCAAAGGGAATAATGTGATTATTAACCATCAGATGACAAAGTAAAACCTCTTAAATCATTCTAAAGTCAGTTTTAAGCAGAAACTAGGCTGTTTTAACAGAAATGGGGTGATAATTGGTGAGTCGTTACTGGCGAAATGATGGGACACACGTGCTGCTGCGACGCTCTGATCGCTTCCGACGTCTTTTAAGAAATAATGCTGAATTTATGTGGAAATGATTGTTGTACAGAAGCTTCAGATATCTGTTGCTGAGATAGATGATAACTGAAGTGCAGTTTGAAGCAGAAACGATCATCAGATCATCAGTGAACCACGGCTAATGATGCATGCAGGCAGAGTGGACTGATTTTTAGGGGGCACCATTCGGTCGGTGACACCGGGTCCTTCTCACTGTGTGGCCACTGTGCTAACAAACAACAAAAGAAATTAACAAAAAAAAAACAAAAAAAAAACAGTGGTTACGGTTTAATTTCTTTTGTTTTCCTTTTACCCAAATATAAGATCATAGAGTGAATTTGGGGTGTAGTGTTATGTTCATCTGCTGCAGCTTGTTAGGTACAGTTTATCTTCACACGTTATCTGCTGTGAGGCAACAGAACCTCACAGTTTTATATTTTTAGCCCTACAGGTGGAGGCATGCACTGATGTCCTTGGTCTCTCTGTAACTTGGGACTGTGTGTGTGTGTATGTATATATATATATATATATATATTTTTTTTTTAGAGGATATCTTCAGCACACCTGATCTGATTTTGATCAACCTCTTCAGGTAGACTTTGTCTCTTGAAAGGAAGAAGTTCTCAGGTTAATTAGCGATTTTCACTGGAAGATTTTATGAAATGTGTCCAGATGTTTCATTGTACGGAGAGCGCTGTGATCTCTGTACTAATATGTTTATAAAAACATTACCATAAATAACATAAAAGTGAAAATATGAGGCCATTTGCCATCAGATATGGATCAGGTTCAGCTTAAATGGTTTGCCTAAAGTTTGCCGGTCTCTCAGTGGTCTTCCAGTGATGATAAGAAATCAGTTGACTCAGTGACATCAGTCTCGGTACGTCTGCATGTTTCTTTCCCAACTATCACTCAGTGAGTGATTTAATTTGTTAATTCTCCCTTTGGACAAATGAAGGCATCTAATTAGTGACACCACCTGCTGAGGTGACTGCTTGCAATGAAAACCTGCAAACTGTGGAGCCGGGACGGCACAGGGCTGAAATTCCCCAGCTGAGCTGACAAATGAGCTAAACGTCTGTGAATTAGTTCCAGTGTTTCTTACAGGATTAAAGGGTCAGCACAGAAGAATTATGCACAAACCAATCCTGAAGGGAAACGTGACAGTGACACACCAAAAGTCCAATGCACCTGTGCTGTTTAACTGCAAACATTCAGCAGGGGGCGCCAAACAACCACAGATGAGTCATGCAGCTTTCACTTGTATCAATGGCAGTTCTCAGAAATGTCATTTCACTGCAGAATGACCTCTGTGTGTTGTGTAGGTCAAATATTTATTCACAGGACCTAAAAATATGAGAATGTCACCAAATGTAGTTCAAATGAATTACATATTTCACCAACAGTTCATAGATGGCATGTAAAATCGAAAAAAGCCACAGAAAATATTTATCATGACGGTTAAACCTCTTCAGTCATTTGAGTCATGCCCACACACACTGGACATTTTCTCTCCTTGTCACAGTTTCTTTTCAAGGAAAATATACTGAAATAAATATCTAAATATGGCTGGCTTCTTTAGGAAAATAAAGGCACTTGTCTTGTTTGTTGAATAATGATGAAAGTAACCACAGAGGATGTTAATGTTGAATCACGTGTTGTTCAGCACAGGCAAACATGCAAACGACAAAACCAGAATCAGAGCGGGTGAAAGTTCAATCACTCAATATGTTGAGACTAATCCTCTGATTAAGTTTAACAAAAATCTTATTTCATTACGGTATGAATTGTGAGCTAAAAACTGGCCTGTATTTTATTGTGAAAACATACAAAATCGTTATTTTCAGAATCGTTCTTCAGATGCCAGTTGCTTGATTTGTTGAGTAAACGTCAGTGTGCATTCATAAGCACGACTCTTCCAGTTTAAATGTTATTTATACACCTTTTAAATAAGTTAATATAGGTCACCAGGTGTCTTACCATCATTAAAGTTCAGAGTTCAGCTGCAACTGTGTTTTTGTAACTGGTACATTTTTGTTTTAGAAATCCCTCAACTCCATTTCAATCACCAAATTACAGTTCGATTCATGTATTTCATTTTGTTTGTTGAGCTTAACAGAAGTACACTTAATATATTTTGTGCCAAAATGATTTTGGTTTGCTTTTTTTGTATTGTGCATCTTTGCATTTGAGTGATTTTTGGATTTTACTTCATTTCATTGGCTGATGATTTAGGTTTTAATGCTGCTTGTTGCAGCATTTTATTTTTAGGAAGCCTTCCAAAGTTGTGGCACATTGTTGGATGTCCGTCTGCTTTTCAGCATCTCTGCATTTAACAATTTCACTTTGTAGAGCAGGTAGCTGAGTAAAGGAGGAGCTGGCCTGCTAATCCAGCTCGTGCCACTTGTCCGCATCCTTGGACAAGACACTTAATCTGCATTGTCTCAGTCCACCCAGCTGTGAAAATTTGAACTAGCCTTGGCCAGGGAAGTAAATGTGAGATATCACTGCAAAGCACTCTTGAGCATTTGAGAAATGGAAAAGCGCTACAGAAATGCAGACCTTCTTCAACACCAAAAATAACCCACAGACATTCTGAGAAACTTTCTGTTCCTGTTGTTCTATACATCACAAAATTGTTGGAGTTTGAGGATGTTTAACATGAAGCTCCAACTTTATTTAACTGTGAAAGGTTAAATTAACAAACAGTGCAAGTGCTAGTGCGCCTATAGACCCAAGAAAAAAAAAGCACACAAACTCCATGCAAGTTCAACTACAGCTGCTCCCAGTTTTCCATAATCCATCCAGCAGCATTCACTAACCATCCAGCAGGTGGCAGACACATTCATTATTACTTCATCGCCATTATGTGATGTTTTAATTTGGTGAGTTCCAAGACACATTTACTGATTTTTAGTTATTGCTTAATAAAACTGTGGTCTAACTCACCCACCAACTCACTCACTCACTCTCTCATCCTGGATTTGGAAATAAACACAACCAGCAGTGTTACTGACTGAATCACACTAACGTGTTAGGATTTGGGTAAATACAATATTGGCAGCTCTACCTGCAAAATTTTAAATTGGAAGGTTTCTAATTTATGTAACCCAAATATTGCTGTGTATTTTGTGGTTGACTGTTAGGGTTGGGATATGAAAAGTAAATAAATCACAATCTGTTCTGTGAGGTGGGGAGTCCTTACAGGATCTTAGTGAAACCCAACCATGCTCGAATTCCAACTGTTCTATGACATAATTTGGGATTTCCAGTTAAGATTTAATGAAAATCTGATAAATTTTGTTCAATTTATGATGGGAACAATAAAGTGTGACTGACGTACGGACATGCAGACAGGCACACACTGACTGAGTGCATTCCTCTCTCTGTCTTTTATCCTTATGGCCAACGGGGGACAAAAATGGTTTTCTGTGATATGACTCTTTTAAAGGAAAAAAAACCTCAGGAGTATACTCAGTGACTGGTGTATCCTTGCAGATTTTTAGACCTTACCCAGCATGCCAATGCCCAGCATGAATGCATCCATGCCGTACGGCATCACCCTGGAACGTCCTCTGGCTGAGCCTGTTGGCGTCATCACTTCCTTTGGCTGAGCTTTCTTACACTCAACCTACAGCAAAGACAAGAAATATTCATTCATACAGTACGTTTACAACATTACAGCAGAAACTATCAATATAACTCTGGATAGGGCTAAATAGTAGGGGTGTACATCTCTCCCTCATAAAAATGATACATGTCTAGATACATGGGCTATGATACAATTCAGGAATGATTCTTTGTATTATGAAACAGTCTCATTCAATGCAATTCGATTTGGTGCGATACGGTGCAATGCAGCGCAATTTTTTGTTTAACATTGGCCTTCATTTTCTGTAACAAATAACAATAATAAGAAAAAATTGGCATTGCTTACATTCAGATACATATTTTATGGAAAAACAGGGGACCTTCCACGGGTTTTTACTACTGTGCAGGAGCACACTGGTGCTACCGCTGCTCACCTTCTGTTCACCACTGGGGGCAGCACCATATACAGTAGCATAGAATAAGGCCAGAAGAAGAAGCCAGCTGTTGTTAGCGTAGCATAAACAGCATCATAACGTTTCTGTTCTGAGCCAGTATGACAGTATTAACAAACTGCAAACCAAATGTAAAATTCTGATAGTACATCTGTCTGTTATAACGCCTATAGTGCCATCAGATGTGGGTCTGGCTTTTACCTCATCTTCTGAGAGCCTTGCACCTCTCAACTTTTAAGACTATTTGAATACATGGAGGTAGCAACATAACAACCGATTTTATTATGTTAAAAACAAGTCATTGACTGGCACGTTGTACATTTAGTTTGATTCAGGTGCACGTGCACTGAGACTGGTGTATCTTTAAAATCCATTTTAGACTCCTATCTGTTAATTGTCTCAGCTCTTCTAAATACAGTTCAATTCCAACCATCAAAGTAGGAAATCATGAAACACACTTTTTTAGAATTTCCGTCAAATGCACTCAAACCTAAATTTGAAAACGATAACCAGGTACTACTCACACAACATAACGTACCATTTTGTTGTTGATCTCATGGAAATGGATCTCGCACACTTTCTCCACCACGTCTTCATTTTCAAAGGTGACAAATCCAAAGCCTGAGACAAATAAATAAATAAAATAAAAGATTATTATTCCAACACCTCAGTGAAGTGAGCTGTGTGATCATGTGCAGTGCAGCACTGATTATGTGCAGTTAATGAACAACTCAAACAAGACTGTCACCATATGGCCAACTGAAATACACACAATAATGTGTAATGTGTCAGAGTATGTTTGGAGCAAAATATTAACAGAATAGCAACAACTTGCTGCTTTCTACTTCCTGTTCAACATATTTAAGTGTCAGTGTTGTGGTCAATGCCATTTCAACGACACAAATAGTCAGTGCCCTTCCTTCGGATGAAAACAGGGTGATCTTTGGCCACAACTGGAAGGAAACATGGCAAACACACATGTGAATTTGCAGCTTCATATTAGGAAATGTTTAGATTGTGGATACAGAAGGCTCCAAAATTAATTTGCTTCTTTATGCAGAAAATTTTTCTGATTTAATTTTAGAATTTTACCAAACAAACTGCACATGAAGAGCTGAATCCAGATCAGCCTGACATCAGACAGCAAAATTTTAAAAGAAATTCAAACAGCAGGTTTCTCTCACAGCTGGCTGTTAGCTGGATTTAGTTCATATAAACACCTCATTTAGCATTCTGTGTTTATTTTGTGACAATACCAAGTACTGAAACAGCAGATAAATATAGAAACTATTCATTTTTAAAACATATGTGAAATTGTCATTCAGAAACAGAGAAACAATCACTCAGGTTGCCCTCATCATGTTTATTTGCTGTTCATGATGTCTACAGAGGGCATGATGCAGAAAAAAAAAATACTGTAATTGGTGTTGAAAAAGTGCCAAATGCTAATATTATAATTATCACATTTTCCATAATATTGTGTTTTGATTACTTTTGGAACACACAAAACAAACAAACCAATCTCAGAAACCCAAGCAAAGATACTTATTTCATAGATCATTAATTTTCTTGATTTAATAATAACTACTGTTCCTGTGCTTTTCAAAATGTAGCTGGTCTTGTTAATCAAAAGCTTGTTGTGGCTCACTGATTCCATCTTTATTAAGGGCTGCACCTGACCCATTTAATTGGGAAAGTATAAGGGAGCGAGGAAATGTACTGGACACCCTACCTCATGACTCGTAGGCCAGGATGTGTGCTACGTAAACTGAGGAATGACTTTGGGATTTTCCTTATCTTAAAAGCTTCGGAAAGTATACCACCAGTAAAGCTGAATACATTTGCTATGAATTACAGATCTTTTGTGCTTTATCAGCATTTGTAGGAAAAAGAAAGCAGAGAGGCCCGATCTAGACAATCTATAGCGCACGGTCTATGTATAGAGCTTTTGAACGTGTCCAACTCCAGGTTGTTATTGACACAGCACATCCAAGGGTACATTAAGACGAAAAGGGCTTGTATTTCATCTTGTACTTAATCACGCACGTGTTTTGGGAATAACAGCCTGCAGTGCAAAAGTCCGCTGTTCACACAACAGAATCACAATGAAAAATACTTCCATGACTATGTCTTTATGAACATGACTTTATAGCCAGTTACATGTCGAAGAAAAGTATTTAGCAGGTGTTTTGACCCACATGTGGAGCTCAGCAGAACAGGAAACCGGAGCTCTGATTATTACAGCCTCAGCTTTGGTGTAATGATCCAAACAGTGGCGATGGCCAAGTGGTTAGTGCACTAAGTTTCACTGTGGAAAGATCCCAGTCCAAACCCCAACTCTGCCGCATTTCTTCATGTAATGTGGAGTTGTGTCACAATGGGCATCCGGCATAAAACTTGTGCCAATTTAAATGCAGATCCACCTCGGCCTTGCTGTGGTGACCCTGAGTGCAAACAAGGGAGCAGCTGAAGGGACTTTGCTGTAGTGATCCAATCTGTGGGTGTTCTGAAATGATTATTTATCTAAAAATTAATGGATATTTGGATTATTTTGTAGGTTTTATATTTCACTGAAATTTGCATTATATTATTTATGGTCTGCTGGGGTTCTTGTTGGCCTGAGTGGTGTTGATGGTATTGCACAATTAATATTTTGCCGCACTGTCTCATAAATGCATGTGTCAAGTCAAATGTGATTAAGAGTATTTTTTTCAAAATTACGTTCTATGTGTTTATGTCAACAGTTTTTGCAAATACAATTTTAAATTTAGTTTCTTTAATGCTGTCAACAATTCAATATTTCCCAGCGTACAGTGAAAAGCTGCAGTGGTTTTCATATCTTTGAGGAATCATACTGGTACAGTCAGTAAAGTATGTAAGTAAGTATGACTGTTTATCTTTCTGCCACTGGTTATCAGACCCAAGAGGAATTATTACCAAAACCACAAAAGGGAGATCAACTTAGAAAACACTAGCTTTGAAAAACAAACAAAAAAAAAAACCCTAACAATATCTCGCTGAATATGAACTAATTTTTCTGGGGAATTTATTCTTGTAAGAAAGAATGCATACTAAATGGAAGAGATGCCGCCACACTCCTTCACTCTCTCCTTGTTAAAGTTTGACTTCCAGCCCAAGAAGATGATGGTGTGAGATGAGCCTCGCACACCTCATCTTTTAATCAGCTGTTGGTCATATTTTGGGGTTGAGATGTATTGTAGTTTCTAAAAAACTGATCTTAGGGCGATTACACCCAAATCCTTTAACCCTGATCACCTGTGGCTTCCCCCTCATTCCTTACTTGTCTTGTTAAGCTGCATCCTGACCACTAACCGTGCTGACCTTTAACGCCGTCGCTTCGTGTGCAGAGCACTTCTAACTCACCGAGAGAGGATGGAGACGAATGACGCACGGTCAGATTAAGAGCGGGCCAAAGACAGAAGGAGATCTGTGATCTCACCTCTCCAACCTTAAGTGACTAACTTTCTCATTTAGGAGGACGCGGTTCTAGGTGTCCTAGTTAGTGCTTCACCACAAAGTACCATCACGTCTGTGTGTGTCAGTGGCGCTCCGGCACATACCTCTGTGTCTGTTGGTTGTTTTGTCAAACATGAGCATGGCATCATCGACCTGCAGGAACAAAGCGGAGAATAGATGAGCTTCGACATTTTAACACGCACATCTACGCAGCACGGGGCGCCATTGTCCCTCTTCAGCGGTGGAGTAAGAGGAGAAAACAGATGGAGAGGGAGGGCAGAGGCAAGAGGGGGGTGGCAGCGGGGGGGGGGGGGGGGGGGTGACAGGTGACAAAGGAGAAAAGAAAAAGAATGAGAGCAAGAGGGGATTGGGGAAAGCAGCGTAGAAATAAAATGAGATACAATCTATCAACGTGAAGAAGAGCGAGCGCTCCCCGTTTGCAAGGTGCTGGAGGAAATTCACGTTCTTTTGGTGAAAGTCTCTTTTTCTCCTTTTTGCTTCACAAAAACTTTGTCCTGCTCCCCCCCTTTCATTCTTTCACCCTCGCTGTCTTTCTTTCCCTCACCACAAACTTTACTATTCCCATGGAGACCCTGTGAAGAATTTCAATTAGAGGGATTGCCCCCCCCCCCAACAAAAAAAACTCCTTTCAATGAACAGAAAGGAGCAGGAGAATAGAAAGCATGTGATAGGAAAAAAAAAAGGGAAACAGTGATGAATAATGGGGTGATAAAAAGAAGACAGATGATAAAGTTTTGATGGCGGTTACTAAAATCTGTTAACGGACATTTTAGAGGAGAAAGACAGAGAACAAAGTGAAGTGGTGGCTTTGTCAACATGGTCCCTTTTATTCTCCTCCCTGCACTCACTCCTCTGGCCTATTTATATTCCACCTCCCCCCCCTTCCCATCGCTCCCCCCTCTCTCTCCTCCCTCCCTCACTCGTCCTTCACTTGCATGAAAGTTAGCAACTTCAGCTCGAGCTCTGACGGCACGAGGACACGCCAAGGCTGCGATCACTGCAGAAAAAAAAAAAAAGTTTGATGTCAGAGAGACCAAACCAGCTCTGGGGATGGAAACGAATATTACGACATCTCGCTGCATTTACAAAAATGTGTTAACACAGTCCGATCCTGTATCATGCTCACAGACGGCGTATGACTACATGGCTATTTTCATGAGGCTGCAGCACTGAAACTCAAGCCAGTGTAACATGAGTGTCAAGGCCTCTGGATGACCAGGTCATCCGATTTCTAACCTTTAGCTCAAATGAAAAACACATCTCTCCCTGTCTGAACTGTGTGCAGTTAAAGGGGTCATATTAAGCACTTCTTCATCAGGCCAGTACAGGTCACGGGGGGCCATATACATCAACAAAACCACACATAAGTCTTTTTCCCACACATGGTGAATGTGCAAGTGAAACATACGCTGAGATCTCACACGTACGTTAGATCATGTGTGCACACGTTTTTCAGGGCAAGTCACGCCTGATATGCTGAAGTGAGAATGAAAAATAAGGAAAGACTTTATTTAGGTTAAAGTCAGGTCCGGGTGGATGAGCAGGTTTCATGTGTCACTGCATCCAACAAACTGCACAACTGCCTTGGGTCCTGGATGGCAACCACCCAGGCAGACATCCTGTCCATGACCACCTCCTCAAAGGATCTTTTGAATACTGCTGGAATGGCATTAGCCCTTTCACCCATTAGGCATGTACATGTAGCACCCACTAGCCAATTTGCCACTATCCCCCACAAACACCTCACAACACCACAGTTTCCAACACTTTCCAGGATGGGATGTCACACACACACTTCTGTGTGACATGTCCTTGAAATCACCGCATTATTCATACACTCCAAATCCATGATAAAATAAAAAAAAAACAACAACAACAAATACAAAGTTATTAAAGCAGCAGATGACTTGCTTCTTTAAAGGCCACTCAATGCCACGCACATGCTGGCAGCAAGTATAGCACATCAATGATTGTCACTAACACAATACAATTGTGTCAAATGAACATCAAATTAGTGACTATTTAGGTGTAGAAAATGTCCTGGTTTTAATCAGATAAAAGTAAACAATTTGGGTGATAACACAGAAAGGAATTAAGTTATAACTTCACAAAAGGTTTAAATTTGAAGCAATCATTAGAGCAGGAGCTTCCTGTTTTAATGGCATCAAAAATGCAAAAACTCTGTAGTATGATTCAATTAATTAAACTGTCTATTTCTTTTCTTCTCCTATTGTTTAATTGGTGATGAAAACCAAACTCAACTTCCTGTAACTGGTGTGAAAGTCTGAAACATCCAAAAAGTGATTTCACGCTGGCATCAGAACGTGGTCCGGGGCTGGTTTCACACCTGCTACTTTGGATGAGACAAAACTGAGTACATTTTATTTATTATTATTTTGACAGCACAGTGGCTTAGTGTGGTGAGAAGAGACCTTCTTGCCTCACAGAAAGAAGGTTATGGATCGATTCCCACCTGTGGCCTTTCTGTGTGGAGTTTGCATGGGTTCTCTCCGGCTTCCTCCCACATTTAAAGACAAGCAAGCTAGGTGAATTGGAAACTTTAAATCGTCCCCAGATGTGCATGTGGGTGTGCATGTGTTTGTCTATATGTGGCCCTGTGACAGACCGGTGCTGTCCACCACCCCCTTGATCGGAGTAAGCGGTTGAAGATGTGTGTATTGTTTTTTTTTTCCTGGGTGGTGATGAAAAGGTTCATTTCCATTTACTGCTCAAGACATTCTGATTTTTAGATGAATAACTTTAAAATCTGGGATAGCAAAAACTTTGACTGTGACTGTATGTGTCATGTGCTGGTTTTGATGGACAAATGAAAGTTTGGTGACATAACGTCCACAGTGGCAGGACAAAATTTTTTGCAAATCCTTTCTGAATGTGGTGATGATGAATTTGAAAATGGTGTTCACCCTGATATTAAGCATATTAAGGACGAGCACCTTCCTCCTCTTTATGTCCTTCATTCAGTCCCCCCCCCCTTTCATTCCCTCATGCTTTCCATTCTTCCAGTCTTCCAAAGTCAATGACACAGTCGAGGCAGCAGTAAGCAGACAGCTACGAGCCAACATGTTATCACAAGACTCGTGTTACATACACAGCTAGCCACGCTAGCATTAGCAACATTTATCCTGACGCTTAGCATAGCCACTCCGTGGCACTTTTCATTCTAGGTTAATGGGGTTAGCCTAATTGTCTTCCATGACGATACAATGGTGTGCTGACCCGTATTCTTTCACGTGTGTGCGCTTGTGCTGTGGTCGCACACCAGCGGCTTGTTATTGCCAAAACCAAGACACTCTCCAATGTCCGCTGCCCAGGGTGCTGTAAGACAATCCGATTGGATAGCTGTGGGGGTCTGAGATTGGTTTAGCAGCGGCACAGTCGCTAACTACTCAGCATGCATGTGGAGAAAAGTTAAGGTCATATTCTCGTGAAGTTACAACACCCTCAGATGTACTGAGACGGTGGTCAGCTGTGATCATCTGCAGCTTTGAGCACGTCCAGCTTTGAGCATGCAGATTTTATCTACAAAAAGGACCGTTACACTTTTTTTTGTAGCATTATGAAAGGTGGCATTCACATGTTTTCCCTGCTGTCTCCTCACATCTCCCCTCTCATCCCTCCCTCTCTCCCTCTCTTGCCATCCCTCTAAACAGGACAGCAGACAAAGTGTTCAGTCAAGCCTCCTAATCGCCAGCTCACATGGGTGAGTGGACTCCCAACTTTTCCCGTCTGTCCTGACCGTGTTGTATTTCTCATCTTATCCACTCTTTGAACTGCTTGTTTTTTCTGACCTATACTCTCTTTTTTCCATAGTAGACGGTCAAGTGGACATTTAAATTATGTGAATTCCCCCGAGTTTAACAACAGCAAAAGACAGAATGAAATCCTTGATAAGGGGGCCATACTCGGGATGAAATGTAATTTACTGTATGAGCCAAAATGGTATCTGCACACCCTGCAACTAATTCAAAATTAACTGAAGGACAATTTTTTTTTTTTTTTTTAAAGGATGAACGTTAAAAAACATTTCGCACATACTTGTTTGTATTCCGCCTATTCATCCTTCCACCTAGGAGAGCCTTCATGGACATTATGCCATATCTCAACAACTGCTGGTTCTACAATCACAATGGTGGTGTGAGTTATTAGCAAAATACAAGTTTATATAGGCTGTACAGAAACAGCTTGTCAGAAAGTGAAACATTACCATAGTATGTATTTCCTTTATTCACAAACTTTTAAAAACAAAGTTGCACAACAAAACAGAATAAAACACAGAAAAAGAAATAACTTAAAGAAAAAAAGCACCAGACCTTTACCCTGTACACAGGTGTGTAATTACGACCATACATTCTTACTTGCTGAGAAAATTTACCTCAATTATTTGTCAATGCACAAAGTTCTATAATTTGTTGTGTAAGTCTGAATACCTCTTCATCAAAGTAATGCTGCCAAGAGGCACAAACATTACTAATATCACACTGAAATTTATACAAATAGGTATCTCCTCTTAGGACCAATTACGTAATGGGAGCCTAAAAGGTCCATATTGCTAATTGTACTTACAACATTATTATCACTATTACACAGCTTATCAACAAATTTTATACAACGCTTAGCAAAATGAAGGTCAGTACTCATACAGTTTGCAAAGTACGGCGAAATGCGTGGTATATGGCACATGCCAGACTTTACGTATGGCCTTTCTCCAAGCACAATAAATGGTTTCAATTTCATTAGAGCACAAAAGAAGAATTTGGCCACCATAAAATGAAGTACAATACCTATGAAACAACTCATTCCTGATGATGGAGTCAGCATTTTTAAAATCAGCAAAAAACATATTACACTGACGATTAAAATCTGCCACACATTTGCTCAGTTAAATTAAAAATGTCTTCATGAAGTTTATGACCCAAGTGAGTAACTTTATCAATTCGAGGTACTCAAACATTGTTTACAAAAATAACAGGATCCGATGGTCTAGCCCTAGTACACTTGTAATAAGCTCGCTCTTTTTGCCATTAAACAAAATGTCAAATTTTTTAGCATACTCTTCAAACAGTAATCATACATTCTAATGCACTGACACTAAGTGCCAGTAGTTTGATATCATCTGCATAACTAAATTCACCAGCATAGACACTACCCATATGACAGCCAACACCCAGATTTGGCAACTTGTCCATCAACCCATCAACATACACAAAAAATAATATAAGGGACATGACCCCACCCCATTGTTTAACCCCATTAGAAATTGAAAAATAAGGGGAATGTATATTCTCTCATATAACCATCAGTTTTTGACTGAGGTACATATTTAAAGAAACCTACAATATATGGGACATAAACCTTTATCTGTTAACACTGTAAATAAATGACAGTAAATGGTCCTGTCAAATGCTTTATTTGCATCTAACATAAGATCATACACATGGGAACCATTGTTAGCATAATATGAAAATGTTTCAACAACCAGTGGTGGGCACACTTTCGCTAACCGCTAATTATCGAAGCTAATGTTCTCATTACTGGCTTAGCTTTTCAGATAACTCTGAAAACCATCAGCAGACCAATTACCTTTCGATAAATTTAGGTCTGATCATTTTTAGACCACTAACATATTTTTGCGGGTATAGTGAATAAAGCTTAACAGTTAAAAATATTTGTGAAGTCTGAAATCAAATATTTTAGTGACTGCCTGTTTCATGTTTTGTAGCAGACAGACAGCTATGAGAGGTACATCTCTATCTTCTGCAGGCACAGGATAACTGACTACCAGACAGAAAGAAAGAAGAAGAAGAAAAAAGACAATTTCTCTTCACACCATACAGACTTGCCGGCATATCACCCAAGTCATGCACAGACAGACTTATGGCTAAAATTTTAATCAAACTAATTCCTTACAAGTTATTTAAATTAGCGACATGTCTGTCATTTTATAAAGTGAAAATATCAGCTATGTTTTAGTTTTAAAGTAATGCAATCATTTTTGAAGGTTTTAGTGTTTAGACACACATGCCACAATGCATTATGTGTAAATTAGTTTCCTGACGAGTGGTTGGTTGGTATAACACTCAGCTTACTGTGTTGTGGGTTTTACAAATAAATCTATATTTCTAAATATTATAATAATATATTGTAATATTATATAAATAGTTGGCCTTTTTTTTACAAATGAAAAAAATGACATATTTACTTTATAAAACGACAGATGTGACGTTAATTTAAATAACGTCTGGAATTAGTTAGTTTAAAATTTAAACAATAAGTCAAAACTGTCTGCCTGTGCATGACTTGGGTGATATGCCGGTGAGTCTGTATGGTGTGAAGAGAAATTGTCTTTATTTTTCCCTCCCTCTTCCTTTTGCTCTTCTATTTCCTTTCTCTCTGGTCACCAGGTCTCTTTTGCTCAGAGAAGGCTGATCTGACACAGAAGCGCTGAGTCGTTGTTGTGTCAGTAGCTGCTAGTGTCCTGAAGTCAATACTGAAAGTTATCAGCTAGCTTTAGCTTTTATCTGAAATTTCCACTAAAATTTTTAGGGGTTTATCATTTTAGCTTTATAAAAGTTAACTTTTCAGTTAGTGGATTAACTGTAATCAAAGCTAACTTTTTGGCTAACTGTGCCCACCACTGTCAACAACCACTGCCGTTCACATACCAGTTGACAAACCATCCTTATACCCAAATTGCAAATTACTCGCACATAATTTAGTGCTTTCCTTTAAAAGGATAATAACATGAAGTAATTTACAAATATGTTTGTAAATTCGGGCGGTGGAAGGAGTACTTCGAGGATCTCCTCAATCCCATCGTCACGTCTTCCGAAGAGGAAGCAGAGACTGGGGACTCAGAGGCGGACTCATCCATTACCCAGGCCGAAGTCACCGAGGTGGTTAGAAAGCTCCTCGGTGGCAAGGCTCCTGGGGTGGATGAAATCCGTCCTGAGTACCTTAAGTCTCTGGATGTTGTGGGACTGTCTTGGCTGACACGCCTCTGCAACATCGCGTGACGATCGGGGACAGTGCCTCTGGATTGGCAGACCGGGGTGGTGGTCCCTCTGTTTAAGAAGGGGGACCAGAGGGTGTGTTCCAACTATAGGGGGATCACACTCCTCAGCCTCCCCGGTAAGGTCTATTCCAGAGTACTGGAGAGGAGAATTCAACCGATGGTCAAACCTCGGATTCAGGAGGAGCAGTGTGGTTTTCGTCCTGGTTGCGGCACACTGGACCAGCTCTACACGCTCCATCGGGTGCTCGAGGGTTCATGGGAGTTTACCCAACCAGTCCACATGTGTTTTGTGGATCTGGAGAAGGCGTTCGACCGTGTCCCTCGGGGCACCCCCTGGGGTCCGGGGTCCTTTGCTAAGGGCTATCCGGTCCCTATACGACCGCAGCAGGAGCTTGGTTCACATTACCGGTAGTAAGTCAAACCTGTTTCCAGTGCACGTTGGCCTCTGCCAGGGCTGCCCTTTATCACCGGTTCTGTTCATTATTTTTATGGACAGAATTTCTAGGCGCAGCCAGGGTGTAGAGGGGGTCTGGTTTGGGAACTACAGAATCTCGTCTCTGCTCTTTGCGGACGATGTGGTTCTGTTGGCTTCGTCAAATCAGGACCTTCACCATGCACTGGGGCAGTTTGCAGCCGAGTGTGAAGTGTCCGGAATGAAAATCAGCACCTCCAAATCCGAGGCCATGGTTCTCGACTGGAAAAAGGTGCTTTGCCCTCTTCAGGTCAGTGGAGTGTCCTTGCCTCAAGTGGAGGAGTTTAAGTATCTCGGAGTCTTGTTCACGAGTGAGGGACGGATGGAGCGTGAGATTGATAGACGGATCGGTGCAGCATCTGCAGTGATGCAGTCGCTGTATCGGACCGTCGTGGTGAAGAGAGAGCTCAGTAGGGCGGCAAAGCTCTCGATTTACCGATCGGTCTACGTTCCGATCCTCACCTATGGTCATGAGATTTGGCTCATGACCGAAAGAACGAGATAGCGAGTACAAGCGGCCGAGATGAGTTTCCTCCGCAGGGTGGCTGGGCGCTCCCTTAGAGATAGGGTGAGGAGCTCAGAGTCGAGCCGCTGCTCCTCCACATCGAAAGGAGTCAGTTGAGGTGGCTCGCACATCTTTTCCGGATGCCCCCTGGACGCCTCGGAGAGGTGTTCTGGGCACGTCCCATTGGGAGGAGGCCCCAGGGAAGACCCAGGACTCGCTGGAGGGACTACATCTCTCGGCTGGCTTGGGAACGCCTTGGGGTTCCCCCGGAGGAGCTGGGGGAGGTGTGTGTGGATCGGGAGGTCTGGGCAGCTTTGCTTGAGCTGCTGCCCCCGCGACCCGACTCCAGATAAAGCGGAAGAAAATGGATGGATGGAATTTACAAATAACACTGGTTAAAGTAATGGCACAAAAATTATCTGACCCTGTTAAATTTAACCGCCCTTCGGGATGGGTACCATAGTGCCATCTGACATACCATCAGGTGTAAAACCATGCTTAATCATGGCAGTATACGAGGTCTGTTAGAAAAGTATCGGACCTTTTTATTTTTTTCAAAAACTATATGGATTTGAATCACGTGCGATTACATCAGACAAGCTTGAACCCTCGTGGGCATGCGAGAGTTTTTTCACACCTGTCGGTTACGTCATTCGCCTGTGGGCAGGCTTTGAGTGAGGAGCAGTCCACCCCTCCCGTCGGAATCCCTTTGTCTGAGAACTTCCTGAGAGACTGGCGCTTTGTTGATCAAATTTTTTTCAAAAACTGTGAGGCAGATCGAAATGGATACCATTCGAGAAATTCAGCTGGTTTTCTGTGAAAATTTTAACGGCTGATGAGAGATTATGGACTGTTGCTGTCGCTTTAAGGACTGCCCACGGAGCGGGACGTCGCGACGTGCCCTGAGCCGCTGCTGTCTGCCTGTTTCGAGCTGAAAGCTTCCAAATTTAAGCCTCTGTTGACCCAGGACGTCGTGAGAGAACAGAGAACTTTCAGAAGAGGTCGGGATCAGCAGTTTATCCGGACATTCCACTGTTAAAGGAGATTTTGTAATGAAAGAAAGTGCGGATGGGTCCGCGCGTTGGCAGGCAGCCGGCGCCGCGCGCCGCCACAGGAAAAACACCTCCGTTGGAAGCCTTAAGGACAAGTTGGAACATGTCCAGCTGTTAAACAGTTTCTCAGATACTCACTCAACTGAAAGCCATCAAAAGCCGCCTGGTTTTTACAAATGGTTATCAACACGGAGGTGTTTTTCCTGTGCCGCCGCACCGCGCCGGCTGCCTGCCGACGCGTGGACCCGTCCGCACATCTTTCATTAATAAAATCTCCTTTAACAGTGGAATGTCCGGATAAACTGCTGATCCCGACCTCTTCTGAAAGTTCTCTGTTCTGTCACGACGTCCTGGGTCAACAGAGGCTTAAATTTGGAAGCTTTCAGCTCGAAACAGGCAGACAGCGGCGGCTCAGGGCGCATCGCGACGTCCCGCTCCGTGGGCAGTCCTTAAAGCGACAGCAACAGTCCATAATCTCTCATCAGCCATTAGAATTTTCACAGAAAACCAGCTGAATTTCTCGAATGGTGTCCATTTCGATCTGCCTCACAGTTTTTGAAAAAATTTTGATCAACAAAGCATCAGTCTCTCAGGAAGTTCTCAGACAAAGAGATTCCGACGGGAGGGGTGGACCACTCCTCACTCAAAGCCTGCCCACAGGCGAATGACGTAACCGACAGGCGTGAAAAAACTCACGCATGCGCACAAGGGTTCAAGGTTGTCTGATGTAATCGCACGTGATTCAAATCCATATAGTTTTTGAAAAAATAAAAAGGTATGTTAGTTTTATCACAGACCTCATACAAAATGGAGAGTACAACATACAATTTGCAACAACTATAAATAATATGATCCATTGTAAGGTAAGAGGTACCATCTCTGTTATTACATTTAAGTTTTTTAACACCATCAACAATGTCAGATACTGTGATACTATGAACACCATATGCACATGTACCATCTACATTACTATTAGCACATATTAACTGATAAATTTCAGACTGTAACTTACGCATTTTGTATTTGTCATATGGAACACTATTATACAAGGTAGGGGTGTCAGAAAAAAACGATTCACATCCGAATAGCGATTCTTATTTATTACGATTCTGAATCGATCCAAAATGTCCAAGATTCGATTTTTAAAAAGCATTTTTTTAAACATTTTCTTGCTTAGTCGCTGCGTGTACTGTTTGTCAGGCAACGGCTTCCGTACTACAGCGTCCCCACAAGGGGGGTGGGGGGGGTGGGTGGGGTGGGGGGGGGAGGTGGTCCAGTGTGCTTCAAACACTCTAGATATTCTATTCACTGGATGACTGAAAACTTTCATCAACAAATTCAATTGTTCAGCTAATGTTGGTTTTATTTCAAAGTTTATTTTGGAAAAGTAGGGCAGGGGCCAAGTGGTTAATGCGCTTGGTTTCAGTGCAGAAGGTTCCGAGTTCAAATCCCACCCCTGCCACATTTCTCCATGTAATGTGGAGTTGCGTCAGGAAGGGCTTCTGGATTTGCTGTGGCGACCCAGAGTGCAAACAAGGGAGCAGCCAAAGGGACTTACAGGGCAGTTTCCCTTTCCCAGTTTCCCAAATCTTTAAAAGTAAACTTTACATGTTAGGCTTTATAGCATTTTTCTTCATTTGACATGAAAGCCACAAAAACTGGATTAAAAGATCACTTAAAAAAAAAGTTTTTAAATTCTCGTAGAGAGTGTTGTTGGTTTCATTGTCAGAATTTTTACAAATTCCACATAAGTAGAAAATATTCCAGTAATGACCAACTCATGACTGTAAATACAATGTGTCAGACATCAGCATCTAGCATCGACTCTACAGCTTTTGACGCATGTTGATATAACGTTAGGACCCACCCCGAATCAATAAACAAGTGACCCCTACCCCCACACACCCTCTCCCACCGTCCTAGAATATATTTTGTACTGCAGATGTCAATTCTCATGAAATGCTGAAATGCTCCCTCACAATTGATAAAGGTGTTGTTGAAAAACACAGCAGATTCCCTGTCTTCCCAGTAAGGCTCACTCCATATCATTGCGTGTACATGAAGGCTGCATTGCTGAAGTCATTATTTTTTGCATCAAGGCAGAAGTAAGTGAGGTATAAATTTTATAAATAAAATGGAAGAAATTTTGCAGTTCTTTAATGTGAACTGTGTTATTGTTTTTGGTGATGGATGAACAGATTTCACAAGCTGCTGTACAGCGCATGAAACTGTAAATCAGGGCTGCCCAATTTGACTCAGCAGGGGTGCCAAGGCTTAAATATTCAAGAATAAAAATCCCTGAGATCTGCCAGTAATGACTGGAGGTACTCTGCCAATAAAATACACATTAAATTCTGCTGATACGAGATCCATTGTTTGCACCCATGCAGCTGGGGGAAATTATGCAGAAACTGAGTTCTTCTTGACTTTGGGTATTCTATGATGTGCTCATGAGATTTTTCTAAGTGATATATATTTTAATTTCTGTTTTTATATTTTTTTGCGATATGTAGCATTTTTACCACTGATGAACCTTTGCAAGAACATGGAAGGATTAGACAAAGGTTGAACACTTTAGTTTAGTGGAAAATGTGCTAATTTCCTAGGCCTCATTATTGTAAAGCCAAAACTGCAGGGTAATGCCACAAATGAGCTGTTGGGACAGGCAAATACCTTAAGTGGGCCTCTGGCCATTTATTTATTTATTTATGCCCTTGTACACACAACTTTGTCCTATAGACACAGTGTGATTATTATCTTTATTTGACTGCTTACATTTTGTTTTTTATTATTATTAGTTTTATAGTTTTTTGGTGAAAGTCCTGCAACATCTTTGAATGATATTTTCAATTCTAGCTGACAAAATTAGCATGTTAATTGTTCATCATGAATGTGTTGTTGTTGGTTGTGCTGCAAAAACCTCTGTAAAATTATATGGAAATGTGCTATTTTTGTACTACATGAACGCTGGAACTGTTGGAACACAACAAATTCAACTCAGCCCAACTTTTACTCTGACAAATAGTGTTGACACAAAAAGATCAGATGGGTCATTTTTCACAGCCGAAATCTACTTTTTTCTCAGCTCCTTTTTTTCTTCTCAAATCCTTTTAAATATGATAGAATTAAACATCATTTCTGTATGAACAGACAGATCAGTAGGATAAGGAGTTTGGGTTCCAGTATATAGTCCTGGGTTTGCTTCTAGTTATGTTACCTGACTGTGTCCTTGGACAAGACACTTGGGGTTTGATTTACTAAAGGTTGCATGTGTTAAAATATGCACAAACACCATAGCATTTGCAATAAATAAATAAATACATACAAATAAACCCTGCATGCTAATTTAGTAACAGAGTGCACTGATGAATGCGTCTTTCAAATATGCAAAATAGCATAACAGAATATTTACAGAGGAATCCTTCAAATGGTGATAGAAGCACCAAATTTGACAAAAGTACACCTTATAATTTGCTCTTTTGAAAATAACCGATGGGCCACTTTAATTTTCAATAGGCGGCCACGTAGAGGTCAATTGAAGAATTACATAGGGGTCAAAATCTAAAAATGCTCCAGTCATATTGAAAATTACACCACATTATTTGTCTGATTGTAAAGATTCCAAAAAGGTATAGTTTGGACTATCTATGACTGAATTCTATGGAGTTATGGGGTAAAAACAACAAGAATGGTGACAAAGTTCAGTTTCAGTTTGTACAGGGGTCAAAAGTTAGAGTTGCTCCAATTTTCTTCAAAGGCGATGCAAATTATTGGTCGAGTTAATAGGGTTTCAAAATGGAATAGTTTGCACCATGTATCATGCTTAGTTATCACGTTACAGGGTAACATATGTCACATGTCATAGAATTCAGTGGACATCAACATTATTTGACCTTTACTTTAGAGACCAAGCATTCAACACAGTCAAAACTATTACATTTATTAATCCAAGTATCTCAATCAACAATTTGGACCATTTTTTTACTAAAATTGGAGCAACTTTAACTTTTGACCCCTGTACAAACTGAAATTGACCTTTTATCACCATTCTTCAGGTTTTTACCCCATAACTCCATAAAATTCAGTCATAGATAATCCAAAATATAACTTTTTGGAATCTTTATGATCAGACAAATAATGTGGTATAGTTTTCAATATGATTGGAGCATTTTTATATTTGAACCCCTGTGTAATTCTTCAATTGACCCCTACATGGCCGCTATTAAAAATTCAAGTGGCCCATCATTTTTTTTTTTCAAAAGAGCAATGTCTAAGGAGAGTTTGTGCTGGATTTGGTGCTTGTATCACCATGTGAAGTATTGTTTCAGTTATTTGCTGCACTATTTAGTGCATTTTCCTTCATGGAATTTGACGTTTGTCCACCTTAGTGCACAAATTTGTGGAAGGGAACATGCAAAAAGGTTACATTTACACATGTAACACGATTCATCAAGGTTAAAAGGCAATTCAGCAGGTGCTGATAGCATCTGTATTGTACTCGTTTGAAACCTTGGCATTAACTTATTGCATTTGATAAGCTGCTGTTCTGGCAGCACAGAGGCTCCACCTCCTCACATACAGAATAATAAAAAAACAACATAAAAATCATTAAATGTAATACTGGAGCATATTTAAAGAATTAACAGATTCTTTGTGCTTTTTCTTTAAAAAATAAATCTCTCCATGTGTAACACGTGGGCGACAGTAGATTTTGGTGTTACTCATGATTGCTGTCACTTGGGGTCTATATCATTTCTCAAAACTCAGTACGATACAATACATATCGCTGGACATCCAATACTTGATACGTATCACAATATCAAAACATTTATATGCTTAATACTGCTTATAAGAATTTTATTTAAATGCATGCATAAATTGTAATGTGTGGCGTTAGTGGGCAACCTAGCTTTTTAATACTTCAGCTATACCGCTTAATATGTGTTGTATTAGTATGTACTTTTGCACATTTTCACCTTTTCTTTGCCTTTACACTATCCCAAATTGACAAAACCTATGTTTGTTTGATAAGATTAGTAACCCCAAGACCCTTAATCATTTCCATATTTGTGGCTTCCCTCACCCTAACTGACCTGATTTTAAATTTCGGACCCCAAACAGACCCAGTTATGCCCTCGCTTAGACAATGCTTTAAAAAAAAAATAAAAAAAAATAAAGCCATTGCTTTACAGCCCACTTTAGTAATGCAGAAAAGTTAAATTAAGTAAACATATTTTTGTATGGCTCATCAATCCCACTTAATGCAAAATTGTAGTCAAATGTAGGTACAGAGTAATACTTATTAAACATTTTAGTTGCAATAGTTAATAGATAAACTGTTATTAGTAGTAGCAGTAGGACAGCACAGTGGCTTAGTGGTTAGCACTGTTGCCTCACAGCACAGTCTAAGCAGGAAGACTGGAGAACTCATGTATTTATTTGGAAAACATAACTCGGTAAAAAGGTCTTGTCTGTGCTTTTGCCACGTGCATCCCGAGAAAGCGTTTTGGTGCATATTTGAAAGACAGCAAAGCATTAAGTTTTGTAACCTCTCTGCTGCTGTTTTTAGCTGCTGCATCTGCTCCGTGCTAACAGTCAGATGAGGCACACAGATGTATGTATATTAAAGGAAAAAAGCGTAAATATGTTTGTAAAATTCATAGCAGGTGTGCTGCTGTTGTTCATTGCATACCTCTGATTTTTTTGAAAACTCTTTCAAAGCCCAAAACAGTGGACTAATAGCTTGTGACATCCAGCATTGACAGCCTGGAAAATATAGGAACGGGAATACTGGTACTTGAATCAAATGTCTTATACCAGTACTTCAATAACCCATTATAGATCCCTACTGTCACTGATGTCACATAAATAAACACATCTCGGAATCTGTGAGTACACAGACAGTTGTGCGTTGCACCGGCAGAGCACAGCACATTTATTCACCAGTTTTCTTAAATAAACCAATTATTGGAACACTCACTCATCTTCAACCACTTAAACCAATTAAGGGTCGCAGGGGGCTGGAGCCTAGCCCAGCAGCTATAGACCGTGAGGCAGGGTACACCCAGGACAGGACGACAGTCTGTCGCAGGGCCACATTTAGAAAAACAAACACATTCACATCCCCACGTACACCTGTGGACAACTTAAAGTTTCCAATCCACCTAACCTGCGTGTCTTTGGATGTGGGAGGAGAGAACCCACGCAAACACACGCAGAACATGCAAATTCCACACAGAAAGGCCACAGGTGAGAATCGAACCCATGACCTTCTTGCTTCTTGCTGCAACAGTGCAAACCACTAATCCACCGTGCTGCCTTTATTGGAAGAATAATTAATAAATTATTTTGGCTTCTCCCTTTTCCTATATGGATGTGCATGCTAATATGGCATAAGTTGTGCACTGCATGATGCCCTTCCACATTACACGCAGAATGGACACTGGTGGACTTGAACTGGGAACCTTCTGATCTCAGTGCATGCCCACCAACCACTTGCCTGTGATGGTACATCATGTTTACATGTATGAAATTAGACATTTTTTGTTTGTTTTTTAATTGCTGGCACATAAACATGCTCAGTTATGAGGTAAGGTTTGCGTGCAAGGAAGCACAAGGTGTGTACCTGCAAGTGGGTCGTTGAATTTGATTTTGCACTGATGGCCATTAATGAGCAAAATCCTTATTTACATATGTCACATCCACTATCAATTGCACAATTATCTTTGTAACTTACATCTTTCCCTGTTAAGACTATTTGGCCTGTCAGCAGAGAGCATCTTTTCCTCCATTCTTCGTGGTCCAGGAAATCCCCCTCTACCTCCAGTCTGTCAATTCTGCCAATTCTACATTTTGTGATTATTTCCTGAGTTTTATGCCTCCACCTTTTCCTAAGTCTTCCCAGTTGTCATTTCCATTCTGGTTTAAAGTTGAAGGCTATTTAATCAAATTAGCCTTAGTAAATCGCCCGCCAAACTATCTCCACCCAAAACACCTGATTTGACCTTTGACCCTGATAAAATGATTCAATATTTTTATTTTCTCATGTACGATCAATAAACCCAACCACGCTCTGACACCTTGCTGTCCCTCAGAAATTAAACAATGGGGGTTCAGATTTGCTCAGCTGTGAAAGCACACAGGAAAAAACACAGCTTGGTCCAGAACACCTGAGCAGCCTTTTCAGTCAGCATTCGTTCGTTTATGTAGGTGTGCTCTTACAAGTATACAACCCCTGGCAAAAATTATGGAATCACCGACCATGGAGGATGTTTATTCAGTTGTTTAATTTTGTAGAAAAAAAGCAGATTACAGACATGACACAAAACTCAAGTCATTTCAAATGGCAACTTTCTGGCTTTAAGAAACACTATAAGAAATCAGGAAAAAAAAATTGTGGCAGTCAGTAACGGTTACTTTTTTAGACCAAGCAAAGGGAAAAAAATATGGAATCACTCAATTCTGAGGAAAAAATTATGGAATCATGAAAAACAAAAGAACGCTCCAACACATCACTAGTATTTTGTTGCACCACCTCAGGCCTTTATAACAGCTTGCAGTCTCTGAGGCATGGACTTAATGAGTGACAAACAGTACTCTTCATCAATCTGGCTCCAACTTTCTCTGATTGCTGTTGCCAGATCAGCTTTGCAGGTTGGAGCCTTGTCATGGACCATTTTCTTCAACTTACACCAAAGATTTTCAATTGGATTAAGATCCGGACTATTTGCAGGCCATGACATTGACCCTATTTTGCAAGGAATGTTTTCACAGTTTTTGCTCTATGGCAAGATGCATTATCATCTTGAAAAATGATTTCATCATCCCCAAACATCCTTTCAATTGATGGGATAAGAAAAGTGTCCAAAATATCAATGTAAACTTGTGCATTTATTAATGATGTAATGACAGCCATCTCCCTAGTGCCTTTACCTGACATGCAGCCCCATATCATCAATGACTGTGGAAATTTACATGTTCTCTTCAGGCAGTCATCTTTATAAATCTCATTGGAAAGGCACTAAAAAAAAAGTTCCAGCATCATCACCTTGCCCAATGCAGATTTGAGATTCATCACTGAATATGACTCTCATGCAGTCATCCACAGTCCACGATTGCTTTTCCTTAGCCCATTGTAACCTTGTTTTTGTCTGTTTAGGTGTTAATGATGGCTTTCATTTAGCTTTTCTGTATGTAAATCCCATTTCCTTTAGGTAGTTTCTTACAGTTCAGTCACAGACGTTGACTCCAGTTTCCTCCCATTCGTTCCTCATTTGTTTTGTTGTGCATTTTCGATTTTTGAGACATACTGATTTAAGTTTTCTGTCTTGACGCTTTGATGTCTTCCTTGGTCTTCCTTGGAGCCATGATTCATGTCAGTCCACTTGGTGCAACAGCTCTCCAAGGTGTGATCACTCCTTTTTAGATTCAGACTAACGAGCAGATCTGATTTGATGCAGGTGTTAGTTTTGGGGATGAAAATTTACAGGGTGATTCCATAATTTATTCCTCAGAATTGAGTGAGTCCATATTTTTTTTCCCTCTGCTTGGTCTAAAAAAGTAACCGTTACTGACTGCCACAATTTTTTTTCTTGATTTCTTATAGTGTTTCTTAAAGCCAGAAAGTTGCCATTTGAAATCACTTTAGTTTTGTGTCATGTCTGATCTGCTTTTTTTCTACAAAATTAAACAACTGAATGAACATCCTCCGAGGCCGGTGATTCCATAATTTTTGCCAGGGGTTGTATTTCAGACAACTAAACTCCAGCATGTATCAAAGCACTGCAGAAAATGCACAGAGTGTTTTCCTTGTGGGGTGGAGCCATGATGTATAAATAAACACGACACTGAGTCCTACTCCATCTGAACCTACGCCTTATAACCAGGCTCAGATAATAAACAAGGAATAGCTCCTACTCAGCAGGAAAGGCTCTGTGGGACTGGTGCGCTCCGTGATCCAGCCGCGGTCTCACGTGTCCAAACAGTCCAAATGTTCCCTCATCCAGCAGGGGGAGTGTTGTCTTAGACACAAGTGTCTGTAATCACCATAGCGAACTGATTCGGTACAGTGCTGCAAACAGTAATTTTACAAAACAACACACGGTGAAGATGACATGTCACCGAGCACGGCAAACGCCACGACGGACTTGTATGTGAAGCAGGTCAACCGGGGCGCACCATCCCAAATTAGAAAACATCATTGAGGTTTACACACCTGAAATATGGCAATAATAAACCCTCAATATGAGTCAGAGGCCTACTGAGAGAAAACACAAGCAGAGTGGAGACAGAAGGGGGTTCGTGCTGTTAATTTCTTCCAACCCATTAGGCCTACATCCTGAAGCGATGTTCATTTTCAGACTCTGCTCACCGACAGCAGAACCAGACACAACTGGATCACTGTCTGCCTTACTGTCTGCGTCTGTGCAAATGTATGCGACCTCGACCCCCTCGCGATTTCACACACACACACATCCCGCTCCCATTCATGCAAATAAATACACACTTCTCACAGATTTTTTTAGGGGAAACAAAAAAACACTGGATTAGTGCGGGACAATGGGCAAAAGCAGGTCACCACGGCAACAAGCGAGACGGGAGGGGAGCTGTCGTGATTTTGGTGCTGGGGGTGGGGGGGGTGACTCGTACAGCAGCAGCTGTTGCATTTGATTAGTTCATGCAGAAGAGTCTGAACTCTTTTCAAACACTCGAGCGTGTGCTGAGCTGAAATGTAACTGGATGTTAGGTTCAGGAGGGATACTTTGGTGCAGAACTATCATCACGCCATTTTTTTCCCTTTCCATGGTCACTTTTCTTCCACACTATCTCCACATTCCTCTTTTTCTCTGCCCTTCAACCCTTCTGAGGTCCCCCTCCCTCCTTCTCTATGGGGGGGATGTTCTTCCCTTTCAGCCCCCCCACCATCTCCCTCTTCTCATCCCCTCCTCTCACTGCTTTTTTCTTCCTCCCTCGCCCCGGCCACTCATCTGTCTCCACAGCATGTGTTTGCCTTTCACCAAATTTCATTCAAAACAGCCGAGCCGGACATAGTTCTAATGTAGAAGCCCCCCCGAAAAAAAAACTCCCTGCACACTAACGTACTGTCATAAAAGAGCAAAGCTGATCACAAACTATCAGACAACATAAATGTGGCGGAGCAGATGCAGTCACGCTGCGTGTTCTTCCTCTATTTTGGCTCTTTCAAGCCCCTTTTCCACATCTGCCCTTTTTCTTCTGAGTTCTCCTCTGAAATTAGGCTCCCTCCGCATTCTTGTTCCACCTCCATTCAAATGAAAAGGAGAACAAAAAACAAGGAGCTTTTTCTGTCAGTGTACAAATTGACAGCGAAAGCTGAAAGATTTCAAAGGTATGGCGCCAACAGATGAAAGTAATCTAGCACAGGTGCACATTTAGACAATTTAGAAGTCTGTGCTTTTCGGCAAGTGTGACGGCTACACATTCCTCAGTTACCTTCCCAAACTGGTCGAAGTATTGCTTCACATCTTCGATAGTGGTATTGACTGACAGTCCTCCAACAAAGATCTTCTTTGTCCTGGTCACCAGCTTGTAAGACAGGAGAAGAAGAAGAAGAAGAAGAAGAAAAAGGCAGGATTTGCCATTAATCACATTAGGCACGGGGTAGAAACCGCTGATAAAGAGGCGTGTTGGTGTTTGTCTCATCTCAGTCATTTGTGAAAGATCGTCTGAGCCTAATTCAATACAGTCTAAAGCCTGCGTGCATGTGTGTGCACATGAGTAATGTGTGTTTGCATTCATACATTTGTGTGTGCAACAGAATCTCAGCACGGAGTGGAGAGGTCAGGGTACAAGGTCATCCTGTTAGACTGGACAAGTGGATTGCTACCCCTCTTTGATCACGTGACTGACTCTAATCTCAGCAAACCAGTAATGAGTAATTAGAAGCGACGTGTGACACCATCCCTACTTCTCAGAGTGATTGACCCTTTCACAGAACTCTCACCTTCGGCTGAGCCCGCCGGGGAAACGCCACTTTTGGGTCAATCTGTATGGGAAAGAAAACAGGGTAAAAAGGGTGTTAAAACTGTTAAAATGTAGAGAGCACAACAAAACATTAAAGCACAGATGTTCCTCAGTCCTACTTTTTTTGGGACTGCAAGAAGTGCATGTTTTCCATTTCTCCTTGAACTGCACGCACCTGTGTTGAAGGGCTCAGTGAGAATTATAAAGAATCACTGCTGTAGTACGTATTATATGTACCATTATATTACATTATACAGTAATGTGCATAACTCTTAAGCACCCTGCTGTTTCTGTGTAACGTTTTTTGTGTGTGTTTATCTCTACTGGTATGTCAGTAAAAGATCAAATTTGAAATTTCCAAAAATCATTTTCAATAACTACAAAGAACTGTACAGAATTTATTGAAGAAAACAGTGTAATAAACTAACAGACCTTTTCAGTTTAAAATATTACGACTACTTCGTAGGTTTACAGCTCAATTCAGGATTCTATAAAAACAACAAACCAGATAAAAATCAGTGACTACTGAACTGATAAATAAGATGTTCCTGTAAAACTATGGGACAGTTCATCCAAAATAGTTCAAAGGCAAAAACAATCACATAAGCAATAATGTTTTGCACTCATTTCCATGAACTATTTACGAACTTGTTTTTTTTTTTTCAGCATTTTTACTTTGATTGTCTTGAAACATGCCTAAGGAATTTGTGGAGTACTGATTAGAATATTCAAATTATAGCACACTTTATCAGAATGATGTGCACAATTCTGTAAATGATTAAGGCCACCGTTGTACAATAATCATCACACTGTAAGAAATAGTAATATTCTCAGGAAAGATTTGTGCTGTTTTGAAAATAAACTTGAACCATCAAGAAAAAAAGTCTTATGACAAGAGTCAGAATTTTCTGATGTTTCAAAATTATAACTTTGTTATGAAGTTTTATAATACTAGCATGTTCTATAAAGGTTCTTTTTATCTTTATTTATGTCATCCAAATAAATTAATTGAGTCATTCATTCATGTTTATAATAGTTATAAATTCTCAATAATACATTTATGTAGTAGACAAACAGATGTCCTTGAGCAGTTTACACTGTTAAAATGGGAAAAATAAAATGTGCTTTTAATAAAGGTTTTGCAAACAAAAATAATTTAGATTGTGACTCATCTGTAAAACGGTGTGACAGAAGAGAGGGATGAGCTCTCTTTCTTTTTCTCTTTGTCGCTGACACAAATACTAGACATAAACCTCATTCAGATACAATTAATATATTAAAATATAGAATAATGAAGAAGACTGAGCTCATCCCTATCTCTTTCTCTTGCTCGCTCATCCTCTCTGGAATGAACGCACAAACCACTTATCATTCGAATAATATGATAATTACCATGACAACATACAGCCACGTTCAAGCTGTTGCACTGTGCACGTCCGGTGTGTGATCCACCTGTAAAGTGCGGGTGGTTCCTCACAAATTTACGAGTTTTTTTTCTTGAAGATTTATGACTTTACAATCTCACAGAATATCAGTTTTTTTCCTCATAACTATACAAGTTTAAACTGGGAAATTCTGAGTTTATAACCCTGCTATTTTGTTTAACCTTACAATGTCCCTACTACACCATAGTACATCTGCCTAAGATTGTTTTACATAATACAGAATAAAGTTTCAAATTACTTTATTTTGAAAATATTATAGCTTTGTTTTTGTATAACATTTTGACTGTTCTTAAAAACAGAATTATATATATATATATATATATATATATATATACACATACACACACACACACAACACACACACACACCTTTAAGTGTCAAAGATGCAGATAAATTTTCGGGCAACTGAGCTCCCAGAGGTTCTGTATCAGATATTAAAAGGTGTGTGCAACAACTGTGGATTGCAGAGGGTTAAACAGAAAATAATTTTCATTCTCAAACCGGTAGGTAGACCGCGACTCAAACAGAACACCTGCTATCTTAAAACACACTCTCCCTGCTTAAGTGTCTTTGAGCAAAAACACAGAACCTTGACCTCCTCCAGATGTTCAGTTCTGCTGCTGACACTCTGCTTGACCCGGGTTTGGAAGAACTGAATTTCCCTCTGATGATGGGTGAATTATTACACTCTTCCTGACCAGAATAAGTTGTAAAGCTGGTCTGAAACCATCTAAAGGCTTACGTGTCTAGAAATAGATAGTGTGCTAATCGGTGTATATGTATAGTACAGTCTTGTTTACGCAACCCTCCAGAAATTCAAACACACCAACCAAACCAACAGGAGCAGGGAACAAAATACACAGTGACACAGAATATGTACATTTTCTGAAATCTGTGAATTATTTTGTGTGTGTGGGGGGGGGGACACGAAAAGCATCTGAACCACAAACTCGGCAGAGTGGGCCAGCACAGAATCGAAAATGAGCATTTAATATTCTGAATACATTTGGGGTGGGTATAGGTATTTTTAAATCTCACAAATCCAGTCAAACTCCCATTTCCTACTTTTAGCCAGATTTTACTTTGTGGCGTCTCAGCTGTGGTCAAGGTTACAGATAAAAGTGGAAGCAAATGAGGTTTGAATGAGCCAACACTAAATATGCAAAGCCTGGTCTGGCATCTTAAATTTGTGAGGAATTTGATGTTATTCTCACTCAAAGCCACTGAGAGATGATTTTAGGTCACAGGACCTTGTGGTGTATTATGGTCTTAGAGTTCCATCTTTGTTCAAATAATTGGATACGTGTAGAAAAAATCCATTCTCTCACTCAACACCTATCGTATGTATTGAACTGATGGAAGCAGCCAAAGGCAGCCTTCCAGTAGCCAAATATAACGAGATATAATGTTAACAATGCGGAAAATACAAGGGAAGGCTTTTGCTCAATCGTCTGTCCTTTCATTTCTTTCTGGTGATAATTTATTGCGTCTGAGGAGAAAAATATTGTACGAGGACCTTTCAAGTAGCTCAGAATTAGCCTGATTTGAGAGCCTGGGACTGTGTAACTAAAAGATGCAGCTGCACCGTCCTTGGAAGGGATTGCAAAAGGACTTTGCACTTTCAAGTGGGACAAAGACGAGAAGAGTTGTGTCACCTCCAGCTGGTCTGGGCACAAAGACAAAGGTGACAAGGACACAAAATGCCACCAGCAGTATCACAGCAGACTGCTCTCATGAACAAAGACAACGCGGCATTCGTCAGAGAATCTGCTGTCAGCGCGTCACATTAAGCATTACAGATGTAAGATTTTGATATACTGTGCAATCCCCGGTACTATGAGTGTACATCCAAATATATCTAACCTTGCTTTTCATTTCATTTGACAGAAAACAGACACATGAGGGGAAGCTGCTAGAGCCAACAGCAAAGTACACTTCAGAGAGAAAAACTAAATTAGAAGTGCAGCCGTTTGAAAAACTGCTAGTCTCATTTTATGCAGTAAAGTGCACCTGGAATGCATCATTAATACAAAAAATACAGCTATTATCACTGCAGGTGTATTACCGCAAAAACACAAAAAGACAATAAAATGTTGCAATAAATCACAACACAGTAACAAAATTACACATCTCCAGGGAACACTGTTATAAGCACACATTGTATCACGCTAATTAGGGTGGGCAATAAGACCTAACATTAACATCACTGTATTTTTCACTTTTTGGACAGTGACAGTATTATATTAACGTATTACTTTTTTCCAAGTTATAGGAGTAGTAGCATGTCCTATATCTTTATCCAAATAAAAACTTTTTTAAATCATATATCAATTACTTAGAATATATCACTGTCAATTAGAAGACATAACAGAGCAACACTATGGAGATGTTTAGCATGAAACCTCAAACACGTAAAAATGTAAAACATCAGCAAAACTACTTTTGCACAATATGACCCCTTCCATAATTTTATTTGAGCAATGGTTTAAGGGCCCTGTCCCACTGGGGAGAGGATTAATTGCGCATGAATTGAGTACACAAATTGCGGGCGTTCATTGTCGCCCGCAACAAAAATGGCCAAAAATGACAAATGTCCCACTATGAATTACGGATATATTAATAATATATAGCGAATATATGATGAACAATCACGGTTATATAACGCATGTAGTGAGGAAACTGATCCGACACATTGAGATTATCACGGCAGTATTACGGGTGTATTATGAATGCATCACACACGTGTTGCGCGTGCACGGCATCTGCATTGCGGTCATAAAATAAGCGCACTCGGGCCGTTGGCATCACTATTCACACCAACAATACAGCCTCTGCAGCAAGTGCTGGACTTGGACAAGTTGATCACAGAGTTAATGTTCATGTTGTCATTCGAGGGTTAACTGTTCATGAGTTTGGGGAGCAGGAGGAGGGAAGCCACTCGGTGTGTGAGACGGTGTTTTGTTTTTGTTTTTTGAGAGTGTCACAGAAAACAGACTTCAGCGTGAGTTGTGGCTAAACAGCAACTCTTCCTTTTGTTGGTGTTAAATAAAAGTCCTGGATTGCAGCAGCTCCGTCTTTGTGGATCTACACAGCCGGACCGGCAGTGACTGGCAGGTATGTCGCTTTCTGCCACATATAGTACTTTGGGTTTACGTGACGTGTTTGTTATGCATTCACAGATTGTCCGCAAATCAGTTGCAAAGAAGATGTAATAAAAACGTTTTATTCGTGGCCAATTTGTATGCATTTGCTACAACATATTTTAGTTTGTGATGTGGACATGATGGGCACGCAATATATCTGTTTTACACACTGTCCCAGTCCGCTGCCAAGCCGCAAATCCCCGTCAGTTGCGGATATCAGCGGTTAACGGCAGATATACAACGCATTGAGTGAGTATGTATTGAGTATGTAAGGCAGACGTCATCCGCATCCAGATTTTTGAGCTACTCAAAAATCCTGGCTGCGGACATGCGTGCCTCTGCGGATGATCACAGGCGTGTTCAGATGACGGCTGACTCATACAGGTATGTTACATGGATATTGCGGATGTTTGGCGAATATGGGCCAATTTTGTGCGCAATCCATACACAAATCCTCCTAAACGCCAGTGGGACAGGGCCCTAACTTGGACTGGTTTTATGTTCAATTCTGCACAAAGGTCTGCTGGTTCACACAACAGAATCACAATTTATGACATTTACATGACTGTGAATTTGTCTTCATGTGAAAAAGACTTTATAGCCAGTTAGATCTCTCAGAACAGTATTTAACAGGTGCAGTGATGATCACAGCCTTGGTGCTGCTGTGTTAATCCAAGCTGCAGATTTGCCAAAATGATTGCTGATTTCCCAATTAATGGATACTTGGTGTTACTTTTGTTATTTTATCTGTTATTTTTCATTGGCAACATTAAAAAATATTTCGAGCTTGGCAGAGGTTCTCATTGGCCGTGCACATCCTGGTGTTGATTTTATTGTGCAATTCATATCATGGCACACTATCACACCGTTGGTAACTATAAAGCTGGAGTACCGGCAATCCTGAACACTAATTATTATTGCCTAACATTTCTGCATATTATGGTTGCCACAATGCAGTCCCTGGTATTCACTGTTCATGAAAACAGAAAAGAAACGGGTTATGTGCTTTGCAACCTGACGTTAGCTGAAAGGCAGCAGCCTGTCGTGTTCAGGTGGGGCCACCTGAGTTTAAACGATTTAACAAGAGCCAGACATTTGCTGCCCTGAGGCCATTGTGTGGCTCAGACATGAACCAAGAGCTGATAGTGACAGTGGTCAGAGTCCAATTTTCACATCTGTACACTACACAAGGTTGCAGCTATATAATAAATGTCACAGAAAATACAGTAACATCTCATTTAATAATAAAAAATGCTGTTACACTTATTTTATCATGTCAAGCCTGCAATAAATAAGTAAATAAATACATATGAATTTTATATTATCAAGACCTCTCAATATGCATCCTAAAATAGAGATTACCAATGAGAAGAGGTTAGACTACAACTAGTAAATTACAACTATAACCATGCCATGCTGTTAAAATTATTCCATTCCAGCTTCACAAGAGGACACATATATAATTTCTACATCTGGATGTAGTCAGAGGACGGCACAGCTATAACAGATGTAAACAAAGCATCTATCAGACTACTGGATTAGTTTGGAGGAAACCACATAAGCAAAAGTCAAACAAATTAGCCAGGTCACTGTGCAACACTCAGAAACAGCACTGTACTCCTTGAACACACAGGCTTAACAAAAGAGAAGTACCGTCACAGTATTATCAGAATGACAAACAAGTACCTACTCATGAATAATGTTAATTTCAACAAGGAACTTTTTAATCAATCTGGCACTGATCTTGATACCAGTCTGAAACCACTTTAAAATCCATTTGGACTCTCTATGACTCATTATGCGTAAGTGATCACCCATCCTTGTGTAAGGTAACATGAGTCGGTAACTACTAATCACTTCTCAACTTGATACCTATTGATTCTTATCTATAAGAGGAAACAATCTGTCACCACATAAAGGCAATACAGCCTCATAAAAATGGGCCAGAAGGGGTTGCCGTGGGGTTAAAAAATTAAGTCTGCAATGGAAGCATTAAACTTTATGAGGAAGGACTAGCTCTAAACTACAGTACTGTATGTTGGTCGGCCAACTCTGGTCAATACCAGAGCCTGACACTGAGTATTAGCATCAAGGCGGTGGCCAAGTGGCTAGTGCGCTTGGTTTCAGTGCGGAAGGTTCCCAGTTCAAACCCAACCCCTGCCACACGTCTCCATGTAATGTGGAGTCGTCTCAGGAAGGGCAGCATGTGTAAAACTTGTGCCAAAGCCAAGGTCACCTCAAGGAAACGGCCAAAGGGGCTTACGTATGGGATGAGTGCTTCCTTATCTTTTCATTTCCACCAAGAAAGTCATGCTTTTCCTAGCATTTGTTGTTTGAAATTTAAGTGTAATCGCCCCCCATCTCAAAAAACAAAACAAAAAAATAATAATAAATAAATAAATAAAATGAACTTGTTGAATGTACTTGGCTAGGCCCAGAATAGATACTTACTTTGTAGAGCAGCTCTAGATAGAAGATGGTTGGTTAAGGCTGCAATGCACTCAAAATATGTGATCCTAGTTGTCTATGGAGTTACTAAGAGTTGTAACTGGATATTTGTGAGTTTGGTCAGGCTACCATCCTGCTTGATGGCATCCTATCTCAGTATAATCTAAGTAGGCATAGACACAGCCAATGTTAGGATTTTAGTGGTTTAGCTGCAAAAACTAGACTAAACTACAACAGTAGTCACCTCACAATGGTCAACTTGTCCAGTAGTGTCTCAAACTGAAAAAAAAAAAAAAGTCAAATCAATATACAAACCACCCATCTATTTGGACTGTGTTATACATACACTTACACCTTTGCAAAAAACTATTAAACTTACATTTTCCCAAACTGCACAAATTCCATTTTATCAAACAATATGTTCATCAAGTCTTTATTATGTCTGCTTTATTTACATCTAAAGTTATGCAGAAATTATAGCTAATGGGTACAGTACAGTGACAATTAACAACTGTACTGCACTGTACTGAATTGTACTGCAATAGCATCTCCTATTATATATATATATATATATATATATATATATATATATATATAAAATATAAAATACAAAATACAAGCGAAGCGTCACACAGCGGGGGAGTCCCAAACAGGAACTGCCCAATTTTGAGTCCACAGTTAAACAGGAAATGTCAAATGCCAAACAGTTCCTGGATCCCATGAGCCAAGATCGCGTAGGATCTCGCTGGAATTCGGTGGCAAGCTGAGACTGAAACAGGACGTGCCAAATTTTGAGTCCACAGTGAAACAGGAAATGTCAAATGTTTAACACTTCCTGGCATGGGTAAAGCTGGACCAGAGGCCAAGGTTGCACTGGACTCCCCTGAAATTTGATTGGACACAGATGATTGACATGTCACAGCACTGCATGTCTGGTTGAAAAGAGCTGCATTTTGAAATCAGTGAGTCATACTGACTGCTAGGTCCTTCCTGTACAGTAGTTGGTGCTGTGTACCACAAAAAGTTCTAATCCACCTTAGTATAGAAGAAGAAAAATGTTTGACTCAGATTTAAAGTGAACACGTCATTTGAACCATGGACTCCAAATGACACCAAAGTTACATTATTATAGTTTCAACCATGCTCATGCTCCCCAGAACCATTTTACTGAAAAAAAAAGTGTGAAAGACCTAAATGACATGGTTAGATGGTGAAGACCTTCCAGGCATATGAGAGGCAAATAAAGAAAAGTGCTTAAAAAGGCGGGGGGTCTGGGGGGTGGGGTGGAGACCCCCCGAAGCTGAAAGATGTTAGCCATGCTATTGCTCTCCTGAAGCATTTGCTCAAAAAAAAGTCCAAAGGACCTAAATGACATAGTGAGATGCTGAAGAGCGTCTCGCTCATGTCTGCAACATATACAGATTACAACAGGAGATGCTATGAAAAACAAATACCATTATATCCCTACTGTCTATGACAACATACTAGAGTTAAAAGTATGCAATCAAAGAAGCCCTGAGTCTTTAATTAGGTACTGTTCATTTTAGGGCTGCAGCTATCAATTATTTTAGTAATCGAGTATTGTATCAATTTATTCTGGAGATTAATCGAGTAATCGGATAAAAAGTACTTTTGCGTTTTAAAACTACATCAATTGTCCAGGGCTCTCCCTAAGCAATGGCACAATGTCGCTGCGCCAGTGTGACATTTTTCCCCAACTTGTAAAATTTAACCATTTTTGAGTTTGTTTTTTTTTCTTTAAATGTTGGTGGATTGGGTCCCTGCATTAATTTTATTTTAATTCCTCTTTCTCTGCCATTCAGCAGATGCATTTCAGCTGGAGGTAGCCTCACAGTCAGTTTCTTTATTATTATTTTATTTAAGTTACAGTGTTTGTGAAGCATTGTGTGTTGCCCAAAAAAGCGAAAATTAAAAAGCAAAGCACTCAATACGGGTCTGAGCAAAACACAGAAGAATGAGCGGACTTTTGCTGAGAGGATCTTTCAGAAACTGTTTGTCAGTGTGGCCGGGGACGGAGCTGCGACTGGCCCGGTGTGAGCGGAGTGCTGAGAGCCCTTCACACCGGGTAGAGAGAGACAGCAGCTGGCCGCCGGGCGAGTCACTCCCCACGTAGAGCAGGCCGTGTGTTTTTTAAAAATATGCAAGTTACTCGACAGCCATTTTCAGATATCTCCAGAGATGTTCAATCGGATTCAGGTCTGGGCTCTGGCTGGACCACTCATGAACATTCACAAAGTTGTTCTGAAGCCACTCCTGTTGGGTTTTGGGTCCGTGTCATGTCCCTGTGTATAGTTTTGTCCCCCAGTGTGTCAGTCCGGTGTTTGTCGAGTGGGTGTTTCCCCTCAGTGTCCTGTGTGAGTGTCTATGCTTGTGAATTAGTGTGTGGGTGTGTCTGTTCTCCCCTGGATGTTGTTTGTGTGGTGCCGCCTGCCAGTTTATCCTTTGTCAGTACCTGTGGTCAATCTCCTCTTTTATGTGATCGGCCCTCTGTGTGTGTGGTCTTTATGTTCTTCACATCTCACTGTTTTGTGTTTTCGTGTTCATCAGTCTTAATTAAGGTTCAGTCGTTTTATCTTGTGTTCTGGCAACTTTTGTGTTTCACACTGATTTCTGTACTTGGGTTCCTGGATTTAGTTTTTGTTAAGGTTCAGTTCTTTCTGTAGTGTGATTATTGAATGCTTCTTTTCATGTTAGTTTGGCCTATGATTACACTTTTACTGTTTTTGAGTTCCACGTTGGTTTTAGTGTCTTGTACTTGGAATTATATTTTGGTTTTGTTACGTCTCTGGGTGTTTTACTATCTTGTTGTTTTTTCCACCTACCTCTTATGTGTCTGTTTTAGCTCATTTTCTCCTTTTGTTTGGTTCTTGACCTCTGACCCCATCATACACCTGTCCTCAATTTTGAGTCAGTACTTAAGTCGCTCCCGTTTGGTTCCTCACTGCCAGTCAATTATTTTCCTGTTCATTCATTCATGAACTGCAGCCGGTCTGCTCTGTGTCAGCCTGATCCCATCAGATCTCAGAAGCTAAGCAGAGCAGGATCTGTTTAGTACTTGGATGGGAGACCTCTTTGGAACAGGAGCGGCTGTGTGTGTTTCTCCAGGTAAAACTGGAGTTGCGTCAGGAAGGGCATCCGGCGTAAAACTTGTGCCAATTACCAATGCGGATCTGGCTGTATCCACTGTGGCGACCCCGAACAGAACCGGGAGCAGCCAAATGAACAACAACTTTCATTCTTGATCCACGTTCTGTCATCCTACACCAGTGTGGTCAGCATTTTGTAAGTGTTCTTCTGACTGTCGGGTCTGTTGAGGGATTTTGGATTTTCACATTGTTTGTTCATTTGTGCAGAACTCATCTGCACACATGACGGACGTCCACCCTCCCCCTTGTGTTTCTGCCCCCCCCCCACTCTGTGAAACTGGTTGAAGGCTCAGACGCCTTACAAATATAATGTCTGTCACAGTGGAATTTCCCCCATATAAAGTCTATCCCACCCAAATAAGTTATGCAATAAGAATTTTATCAATCAACCATACTAGAAACATGACATGACCACCTGTTATGTATACAAGAGCAGACATGTTTAGAAGTTTTTTTTTTTAACATTTATCTTTTTTTCCAACAAGAAAGAAAACACCAGCACATCATCATCACAAGCACAACTAAAGCAAAATCAAACATGTGCTACAACTCAAACATTCATCAACATCCAATCCCACCAATCACAGGCCCCATGAAACCATAATGAATAAAAAAAGAAGAAAAAAAAAAAACCACACATACACAACACACCCATGACAATCAGTTCAATCAGGTCCACACGTTTTCAATGATCCAAGATAATCAATACAAGGTAGCCACAGTTTTAGAAACCAATCAGCCCTTCCTCGGAATCAACTCATTTTTTTTTTCCAGTTAAAAAAAATGACATCTTTCATCCATAAAGAAATGGGTGGAGGACATGGAGCTTTCCAGAATAATATTCTGTGTCATGCTAGCAATGGAGTTAAAGGCAATTACATCTGCCTGTGACTTAGCAAAGGACACAGTGGGGACTCCAAAAATAGTGATCAGTGGACAAGGCTCCAGCCTGACTCCAAGAACATGAGAAACAACATCAAAATACAAAATCTAATATGGTTGAAGTTTGGGGAAAAGAAAAAATATCAGTTATATCTATCAGATGAGAAACAGGGATAAATTTTGGATAATTTGGACTTTGAAAAATGCAGCCTGTGTACTACTTTAAATTGAATGAGGGAAAGTCTTGCACAAGATGATAACACATGAGTTCTGTTTACATTCAGCCTTATCCCAGAAACCTTCCACAAACTCAAGACCCAAGTGTTGTTCCCAATTACAAATAACTTTATTGACTAGATGATTGTCCATTGAAAGAACAAGATTATATATCTGCAATATATGAGGCATAAGTTCAAAGAGGTCCCCCAAAGGATGTTTATGGGTCTGAGTGGGGAGCTCCGGAAAAATAGTCCATGCACAATGTCTAATTTGAAAAAATGAAATAAATGAGGGCAGGCCATATAAGGAAGACATATCAGTAAAATTAAGAACAGTATTATCCTTAAAAAGATCGTGGAAACATTTAATGCCCTTCTTACCCCATAGATGAAATGCAGTATCTAAGAAGGAAAGAGGAAATAGGTGATTATTACATGAAGGGCCAAGACCAGAAGCAGAAACACATTTGAAGTGAAGTTGAAATTGATACCATATTTTAAGAGAGCAAAGTACAACAGGATTATCTGTGTGTTGAGACAGGGACACAGGGAGAGATGAAAATAGTAAGGCAGGGAGAGAGGTAGACAAACCCGACTGAGTGTCTAACTGACACCAAGTTTTAGGAGGATCTTTTAATAAGTAAATGGAATTTAGGGCTGGTGGCCGGCGATCACCGTAGCATTTCTTCTGTTTTTCTTGTTGCTTAAAGCTGACAAGTTATACTATATTTGTTGTCTTACTGCTGCTTGATTCAGTTTTTTCTTTCTCTTTGAGGTGCGGCTCCATCCAGAAGTGCAAGTGGGTTACTTCTTCTGCAAGCCTCCCGTCCTGTACACCAGCATGGACTCCCAAAATTTCCTGTATATTTGTATTGTCAATAAGTGAAGTGCACCTCTCAGGACGTGCTGTGCATTATGGGTACACTAAATTTTTCGGCTACCAATTCACATTCAAAGATGGCAAAAAGAAGTGAGGAGTGCTATGATTTGGACCATTTCAACCACTGGAAAGTTGACGATCTAAAGTGTTTTTGTAAGCTCCACGGATTGCCTGTTACAACCAGGACTGCATATGGCAGTAGACAAAAACTGAAAGAAGAGCTGGCTGCCCTTGCGTATACTGCATCGGTACAGAAACTACAGCTGGTGCTGACAAAGGAGGAAGAGAGGGCTGCTGTCAAAAATGACTATACCAGTCCTTGTTGATAGTTGGAGACAAACAAATTTCTGACCCCTTGAAGGCAACTGATGGTTAGACGAAGTCCAGGGTCTGAAACCGTGGCCACCTTGCATGTTAGCCGATATTACAGAATATTTGCTAAAGAGGGATGAGAAATTGCTACTGGAAGTGATGGTCTAGTGCAGGGGTGGGCAACTTGTTCCAGAAAGGGCCAAGAGGGTGCAGGTTTTCTTTGCAGCCACTGATTCCACCAGGTGATTTCACTGATTAATATCACTTTGAGCAGATGGAATCAGTTAATCAGTGAAATCTCCTGGTGGAATCAGTGGCTGCAAAGAAAACCTGCACCCTCTTGGCCCTTTCTGGAACAAGTTGCCCACCCCTGGTCTAATGGTTAAGGCATTGGGCTTGAGACCAGAAGATCCTCGGTTCAAATCCCAACTTGACTAGAAATCACCAAGGGCCCTTGGGCAAGGTCTTTAATCCCCTATTGCTCCCAGTGTGTAGTGAGCGCCTTGTATGGCAGCACCCTCACATCGGGGTTAATGTGGGGCATTATTTGTAAAGCGCTTTGAGCGTCTGATGTAGATGGAAAAGCGCTATATAAATAATGTTGTGTGGGCCACTGAAGAGGAGGTACTGCTGGCCCACCACCACCAGATGGCGCCTTGCTTAGAGTGCGGGCTTCAAGCACGAGAGGGCACCGGAGCCACTGGGAGTGACAGCTGTCACTCATCCTCAGCACCAGCTGTCACTCATTCATCTCATCACCATCACCATAAAGGCTGGACTGCAACTCCACCTCCTTGCCGAGAAATCAGCTACCATTCAGGTAACTTTCTCTGCTGACTCAAAACATTGAGTATTAATCTGAACTTCTTTGCAGCCATTTTCCTGGTGTATCCTTATCTGTGGGATTGGCGTTTGGTGTGATCTGCGACGGCTTCGCCTCACACCCCAAACCAGATAAGTGGTGAAACAGGAGCTGCACGAGTGTGTGATTGGAGGTGGAGGTGCTCCCTCCTAACTAAACACTGACTGTGGGATTACTGAGTGTGCGAACTCACACTCATCAGGACTGTCTCTGTTTTCTGCCAGCAGTACCAGGTCTGACTGCTGAAGACAGCGGCCACCAGGGGCGCAGGGCTTGGCGGTTCCCGTGTTCTTCAGCTCCGTTGGTGGTGGAAGCTGTGTGGGGATCCGGCTCTTCTCTCGCCAGGCGTCTTCTATCATCGAGCCTGCCCACACGTCACCTGGTGTATGATTGACAGTCCACCATATTGTTATTGTCTGTACGTCGTTGTGCGATTCACAACATTAAATTGTTACTTTTGGCTTATCCATTGTCTGTTCATTAACGCCCCCTGTTGTGGGTCCGTGTCACGACACTTTCACAACAGGATTTCTCGGCCAGCGTCATGGATCCCGAGGGGCGTCAACCATCGCTTGAACAGCCAATGGAAGAGCGAGGTGCACAGGCGCCAGCAGGAGGCGTGTTAGGTGAGCTGCAGCACATCTTATCCGCCTTTACCGCTCGGTTGGACTTAGTTACCGAGCAGAGCAGTGTTCTCAATCGTAGGATGGAGGCTCTCACCGCCCAGGTGGAAGCGCGTGCTCAGGGCGCTGCTGCAGCACCTCCTCCTGCTGACCGTGTGCAAGAAACAGACATTCCGCTGGTCGTTCAACGAACCCCCCCACCGTCCCCTGAAGCATACATAAGCCCTCCGGAGCCGTACGGAGGCTGTGTGGAGACGTGCGCGGACTTCTTGATGCAGTGCTCGCTCGTCTTTTCACAGCGTCCCGTCATGTACGCAGCAGACGCCAGCCGGGTGGCTTATGTGATCAATTTGCTTCGAGGAGAGGCACGCGCCTGGGCTACGGCGCTTTGGGAGCAGAATTCACAGCTCCTAACAGTTTATACTGAGTTTGTGAGGGAGTTCCGACAGGTGTTCGACCACCCTCATAGAGGCGAGACCGCTTCAAGTGTGCTGCTGTCGATACGGCAGGGGTGTGGGAGCGCAGCGATGTATGCAGTCGACTTCCGCATCGCGTCAGCGCGAGCCGGCTGGAATGCTGTTGCGCTCCGCGCCGCCTTTGTAAACGGACTGTCTCTGGTCCTTAAGGAGCACCTGGTGGCGAAGGACAAGCCGCGGGATTTAGATGGGCTTATCGACCTGGTTATACGGTTAGACAACCGATTAACGGAACACCGATGGCAGCGAGACGAGGGGCGTGGTCAGGTACAAGCCGTCCCTCTTCCTCCCGGGTCTGAAAGGAAGCCGACTTCCCCACGCTCCACTGCCAGGGCTCTCCACGTGACAACAGCTCCCCCTGCTGACGTTGCTATGGAAACAAGCAGGGCCAAAAAACGATCAGATCAGAGACAAAGGAGGCTGATCTGTGGAGAGTGTGTTCTCTGCAGCTCTACCGAGCACACACAGAGAGAATGCCCCAAACGGTCAAAACAGCAGCACTCGTCCTTAGAGACTGGGCTAAAGGTGGGTCACAACACCCACATGGGGAAACCCCGACGATCTGCACGAATCCCAGTCACGATCCTGAGTGGGGATCTAACCCTTCACGCCCCAGCACTGGTGGACACGGGGTCGGAGGGGAATCTGCTGGATAGCAGATGGGCAAAGGAGGTTGGGCTCCCTCTAGTGGCCTTACCGTCACCATTGTCGGTCCGGGCGCTAGATGGCACCCTTCTTCCACTAATCACACACCAGACACAGCCAGTGACGTTGGTGGTGTCTGGGAATCACAGGGAGGAGATTGTGTTTTATGTAACACCTTCTACCTCCCGAGTGATTTTGGGTTTTCCATGGGTGTTAAAACACAATCCCCGGATTGATTGGCCGTCTGGGGTTGTGGTTCAGTGGAGCGAGACCTGCCACCGGGAGTGTTTAGGATCCTCTGTTCCACCCGGTGTGACAGCTAAGGAGGAGGTTTTAGTCCCCCCCAATCTGGCGGCGGTGCCGGCCGAGTACCACGACCTTGCTGACGTCTTCAGCAAGGATCTGGCACTCACGCTGCCCCCGCACCGTCCGTACGATTGTGCCATTGATTTGATACCGGGCGCTGAGTACCCGTCCAGCAGGCTGTACAACCTCTCACGTTCGGAATGCGAATCAATGGAGACCTACATCCGGGACTCGTTAGCTGCCGGGTTGATCCGGAACTCCACCTCCCCGATGGGTGCTGGTTTCTTTTTTGTGGGCAAGAAGGACGGCGAACTCCGTCCATGCATTGATTACAGAGGGCTGAACGAGATCACGGTTCGCAACCCATACCCGTTACCTCTGTTGGATTCAGTGTTCACGCCCCTGCATGGAGCCCAAATTTTCACGAAATTGGATCTTAGGAATGCTTATCACCTGGTTCGGATCCGGGAGGGAGACGAGTGGAAGACGGCATTTAACACCCCGTTAGGTCACTTTGAGTACCTGGTCATGCCGTTCGGCCTCACCAATGCGCCCGCGACGTTCCAAGCATTGGTTAATGACGTCTTGCGGGACTTCCTGCATCGGTTTGTCTTCGTATATCTAGACGATATACTCATCTTTTTTCCGGATCCTGAGACCCATGTCAAGCATGTACGTCAGGTCCTACAGCAGTTGTTGTAGAACCGGCTGTTTGTAAAGGGCGAGAAGTGTGAGTTCCACCGCACTTCTTTGTCCTTCTTGGGGTTCATAATCTCCTCCAACTCCGTCGCCCCTGATCCGGCCAAGGTTGCGGCGGTGAGAGATTGGCCCCAACCAACGAACCGTAGGAATCTACAACAGTTCCTCGGTTTTGCAAATTTCTACCGGAGGTTCATCAAGGGCTACACTCAGGTAGTTAGCCCCCTGACAGCCCTGACCTCCACAAAAGTCCCCTTCACCTGGTCGGATCGGTGCGAAGCCGCGTTTAGGGAGTTGAAACGCCGGTTCTCGACTGCATCGGTTCTGGTGCAGCTCGATCCCAAGCGCCAGTTTGTTGTTGAAGTGGATGCCTCTGACTCAGGGATAGGAGCCATGCTGTCCCAGAGCGGGGAGTCCGACAAGGTTCTCCATCCATGTGCCTACTTTTCCCGCAGGTTGACCCTAGCTGAACGGAACTATGACGTCAGCAATAGGGAACTTCTTGCGGTGAAGGAGGCTCTTGAAGAGTGGAGACACCTGTTGGAGGGAGCATCGGTACCATTTACAGTTTTCATGGACCATCGGAACCTGGAGTACATCCGGACCGCGAAGCGTCTGAACCCCAGGCAAGCCCGCTGGTCGCTGTTCTTCGGGCGTTTTGACTTCCGGATCACCTACCGCCCCGGGACAAAGAACCAACGATCTGATGCCCTGTCCCGGGTGCATGAAGAGGAGGTCAAGACCGAGCTGTCAGACCCCCCTGAAACCATCATCCCCGAGTCCACTGTCGTGGCCACCCTTACCTGGGACGTGGAGAAGACCGTCCGGGAGACCCTGACACGGAGCCCAGACCCGGGGACAGGTCCGAAGGACAAACTGTACGTCCCACCAGAGGCCAGGGCTGCGGTCCTTGACTTCTGTCACGGTTCCAAGCTCTCCTGTCACCCAGGGGTGCGAAGGACCGTGGCAGTGGTCCGGCAGCGCTTCTGGTGGGTGTCTATGGAAGCCGACGTCCGGGAGTATGTCCAGGCCTGCACCACCTGTGCCAGGGGCAAAGCCAACCATCACAAGGCCCAAGGCCTCCTCCAGCCTCTGCCTGTGCCTCGTCGCCCCTGGTCTCATATCGGCCCGTCCCAGGGCAACACCACCATCTTAACGATAGTGGACCGGTTCTCCAAGGCGGCCCACTTCGTGGCCCTCCCGAAGCTCCCGACGGCCCAGGAGACTGCAGACCTCCTGGTCCACCACGTAGTGCGTCTGCATGGGATTCCAGCAGACATTGTCCCAGATCGTGGTCCTCAGTTCTCCTCCCAGGTCTGGAGGAGTTTCTGCAGGGAACTGGGGGCCACCGTTAGTCTCTCGTCTGGGTACCACCCCCAGACGAACGGGCAGGCAGAGCGGACGAACCAGGAACTGGAGCAGGCCCTCCGCTGCGTGACCTCCGCGCACCCGACGGCCTGGAGTGACCATCTGGCCTGGATCGAGTATGCTCATAATAGCCAAGTTTCATCTGCCACCGGCCTCTCCCCGTTTGAGGTGTGTTGGGGTACCAGCCCCCATTGTTTCCGCTAGTGGAAGGAGAGGTCGGGGTGCCCTCGGTCCAGGCCCATCTGAGGAAGTGCCGTCGGGTGTGGCGTACCGCCCGCTCTGCCCTGCTCAGAGCCCGGACGAGGGCTAAGGCCCATGCAGACCGCCGGCGTTCCCCGGCACCTGCATACCAGCCCGGGCAGGCGGTTTGGTTATCCACAAAGGACATACCTCTGCAAACGGAATCCCAGAAGCTGAAGGACAATCAATCAATCAATCAATCAATTTTTTTTTTATATAGCGCCAAATCACAACAAACAGTTGCCCCAAGGCGCTTTATATTGTAAGGCAAGGCCATACAATAATGATGTAAAACCCCAACGGTCAAAACGACCCCCTGTGAGCAAGCACTTGGCTACAGTGGGAAGGAAAAACTCCCTTTTAACAGGAAGAAACCTCCAGCAGAACCAGGCTCAGGGAGGGGCAGTCTTCTGCTGGGACTGGTTGGGGCTGAGGGAGAGAACCAGGAAAAAGACATGCTGTGGAGGGGAGCAGAGATCGATCACTAATGATTAAATGCAGAGTGGTGCATACAGAGCAAAAAGAGAAAGAAACAGTGCATCATGGGAACCCCCCAGCAGTCTACGTCTATAGCAGCATAACTAAGGGATGGTTCAGGGTCATCTGATCCAGCCCTAACTATAAGCTTTAGCAAAAAGGAAAGTTTTAAGCCTAATCTTAAAAGTAGAGAGGGTGTCAGTCTCCCTGATCTGAATTGGGAGCTGGTTCCACAGGAGAGGAGCCTGAAAGCTGAAGGCTCTGCCTCCCATTCTACTCTTACAAACCCTAGGAACTACAAGTAAGCCTGCAGTCTGAGAGCGAAGCGCTCTATTGAAGTGATATGGTACTACGAGGTCCCTAAGATAAGATGGGACCTGATTATTCAAAACCTTATAAGTAAGAAGAAGAATTTTAAATTCTATTCTAGAATTAACAGGAAGCCAATGAAGAGAGGCCAATATGGGTGAGATATGCTCTCTCCTTCTAGTCCCCGTCAGCACTCTAGCTGCAGCATTTTGAATTAACTGAAGGCTTTTTAGGGAACTTTTAGGACAACCTGATAATAATGAATTACAATAGTCCAGCCTAGAGGAAATAAATGCATGAATTAGTTTTTCAGCATCACTCTGAGACAAGACCTTTCTGATTTTAGAGATATTGCGTAAATGCAAAAAAGCAGTCCTACATATTTGTTTAATATGCGCTTTGAATGACATATCCTGATCAAAAATGACTCCAAGATTTCTCACAGTATTACTAGAGGTCAGGGTAATGCCATCCAGAGTAAGGATCTGGTTAGACACCATGTTTCTAAGATTTGTGGGGCCAAGTACAATAACTTCAGTTTTATCTGAGTTTAAAAGCAGGAAATTAGAGGTCATCCATGTCTTTATGTCTGTAAGACAATCCTGCAGTTTAGCTAATTGGTGTGTGTCGTCTGGCTTCATGGATAGATAAAGCTGGGTATCATCTGCGTAACAATGAAAATTTAAGCAATACCGTCTAATAATACCTTCACCATCGTGAAGGTCCTCAGTCAAGCCGCAGTGAAGCTGAAGCTGCCAGCTTCACTGCGGATACATCCGGTATTCCATGTCTCCAGACTCAAACCCTGCCACACCTCTCCCCTCTGTGCCCCCGGACCGGCGCCGCTGCCTGCCCGGATCATCGACGGGGAGCCGGCTTGGACTGTGCACCGACTCCTGGACGTTCGTCGAAAGGGCCGGGGGTTCCAGTATTTGGTGGACTGGGAAGGATATGGACCCGAAGAACGCTCCTGGGTGAAGAGGAGCTTCATCCTGGACCCGGCCCTCCTGGCCGAATTCTACGCCCGGCACCCGGACAAGCCTGGTTGGGCGCCAGGAGGCGCCCGTTGAGGGGGGGGTCCTGTTGTGTGGGCCGCTGAAGAGGAGGTACTGCTGGCCCACCACCACCAGATGGCGCCCTGCTTGGAGTGCGGGCTTCAAGCACGAGAGGGCGCCGGAGCCACTGGGAGTGACAGCTGTCACTCATTCATCTCATCACCATCACCATAAAGGCCGGACTGCAACTCCACCTCCTTGCCGAGAAATCAGCTACCATTCAGGTAACTTTCTCTGCTGACTCAAAACATTGAGTATTAATCTGAACTTCTTTGCAGCCGTTTTCCTGGTGTGTCCTTATCTGTGGGATTGGCGTTTGGTGTGATCTGCGACGGCTTCGCCTCACACCCCAAACCAGATAAGTGGTGAAACAGGAGCTGCACGAGTGTGTGATTGGAGGTGGAGGTGCTCCCTCCTAACTAAACACTGACTGTGGGATTACTGAGTGTGCGAACTCACACTCATCAGGACTGTCTCTGTTTTCTGCCAGCAGTACCGGGTTTGACTGCTGAAGACAGCGGCCACCTGGGGCGCAGGGCTTGGCGGTTCCGGTGTTCTTCAGCTCCGTTGGTGGTGGAAGCTGTGTGGGGATCCGGCTCTTCTCTCGCCAGGCGTCTTCTATCGTCGAGCCTGCCCACACGTCACCTGGTGTATGATTGACAGTCCACCATATTGTTATTGTCTGTACGTCGTTGTGCGATTCACAACATTAAATTGTTACTTTTGGCTTATCCATTGTCCGTTCATTAACGCCCCCTGTTGTGGGTCCGTGTCACGACACTTTCACAACAAATGTAGTCCATTTACCATTTACTCCACCGGCTTCGTAATGACTACAAGGAAGGAGGGTCTCACATATAACCTCTTTGGTGTCACACTTGTTTTGATAAGTTGACAGACTACAATGATATGTGCATGCATGGAGTTTGTTTATAGAACATGTCAATCTTACAATACTATTATGTGCCATGTCATTCATGGCGCGACATTACAGTCATAAGTCGATGCACGAAAATAAGCGCAATCAACCACATTATAATTCAGCACGGTTTCAGGATATTGACAAAATAAATGTGTACAAGAAACTTACAATTTTAGCCCATCTTTTACCTCAGTCTGGATCTTTCTTTTCTGTGGGGAAATTGTGTAGAATGAATGGAGGTTTACAACCACATTTCTTCTTCTTTCCGTCTTTGGGTGGACTTGGTGAAGCCTTGCAATCGTGTGTTTTCAGCCACCTTTCAAGCCTATAAATTCCATTCCAGCATTTGAAAACAGCACAATGCACACCTGTCATTATTGTATGCGTCGCTTAAGGCTTAAAGCCTTTGAAACAGTCCCTGTAAGCCTTAACTTTCACAGTCCGCTAACGCTACCGTATACAAAATTCAGTGGCAGCGGTGTTTTGACCCCATTTGACCCATGCATGCGCAGATGCGTTGCGCACTTCGCTTATTGTGTCTGTAGCACGGCCAAAGCAGAGGGTCACCCCTTCGAATATGGTCTGCTTGAGGTTTCTTCCTCAATTCATCAGAGGGCGTTTTTCCTTGCTGCTGTCACCTGTTTGCTTGCTCTAGGGGTTGAATGCTAGCTGCCCAGTAATAAAACATCAAATTAGGTAAAGACAGACAGTCACTGAGCTGACATTTCTGTAATAATGGTATACGGAGTTTTACCTTCCCTTATAAATTAGGAAATCATTTGATCGATAGATTTACAATAGGTTTTGGGTAAGAGCAGAGGAATACACTGAAAAAATTAGAAAAACGTGGGTAAAACATTCATTTTCATTATATTAATCCTAACTGGCCTTATATTGGATAATAAAGGAGTAACATTTGCAGCCTGCAGAGCCTGAGGTGAACCAGTTACATTCACTTCCAAGATCAGTTTGTCTGAGATGCTGTGCAGGTACATTTATAGGCTAACATTCACGTTTTTGTATGTTAAGCATATATCCAGAAAAAGAGCCAAAATTTTAGACTACTGCCATAATAGATATTAGGACTAGTTGGATTTGTGACATATAAAAGTAAATCATCTGCATACAGAGCAACCCTATGTTCTGTACTCTCACAAGTCACACCCTGGAACAAAAAAAAAGGTTCTGAGATTTGATAGTGGCTCTATTGTGAAAGCAAAGAGTAAAGGAGAGACAACCTTGATGTGTAACACGTGACAGAGTAAAATAGTCAGATTTTACATTATTAGTACAGACAGAAGCTCGGGGGGGGAAGTATACAAGAGACAAATCCAAGAAATAAATTACCAGGCTGGGTGGACCGAGACATCTGGACACAAATATAGGACTCAACAAAGCAGCTCTGGTTTTTAAGATTGTTTAATGTATGATTAAGCAGGGTCCAGTACACAAAAAGGCAGTCCAAAAACAGCAAACAAACCAGGTACATCAGGCGATAAGGCGTGGTAGAAAAAACAGGCAGGGGGTCAAAAAAACACAACATGGCAACCAGGACTAGGAAAACACAAAAACAGAGCTGGAAGCGAAGGTATGAAGCACAACAATGTGACGAGGGACTAGTGCAACCAGTGAAGCTTATATATACCCTGGAGATGAGCTACAGATTAGAAACAGGTGTGTGGAAAGCTCCAGAATAGGGTTTGGCCCAAACAGTGTGTACCGCCCACCACCAAGCACATAGAGAGACAGACAAGAGAGATAGGAAAAGACAAAGACCAAGCAGGAAAAACCTGGCAAGAGAAATCACACACAGACCAAACAATCAAACCTAAACTAAGCAGGAACAAACAGAAAAAACATGACACAAAAAGTCCAGATCATGACATAAATCTATCACCAAAGCCAATTTCTTCAGGATTCTGAAAAGGTGCTCCCATTCCACTCTATCAAATGCTTTTTCGGCATCCAATGAAATTACCACTTCAGGCAGATTACTATGGTGTTTGGAGTTAATATATTGAAAATGGTACGCATATTAAAAAAGGAATGCCTTCCTTTAATAAAACCAGTCTGTTCATTTGAGGTAATTGAAGGGAGCATTCTGTCGATACAGGACACTAACAGTTTGGCCAAAATTTTCACATCTACATTAAGGAGGCTAATAGGTCTATAAGAAGCACAGGAATTCGAATCTTGTCCTTCCTTGAACAGTAATGAAATGGAGGCCTGTGTCAGTGTTGTGGGGAGACAACCCTGTTGCAATGATTCCACAGAAACTGACAAAAGCAACGGAGCTAATTTTATATTAAACTTCTTATAAAAATCAGAGGGGAATCCATCAGGGCCAGGGATTTGCCTGACTGTAACAATTTAATTCAGGATAAAATCACTTCCAGATTAAGGGGAACATCATCTTCTACTGCTTTTAAAGTATCGACTGCAGGGATTTCTAGGTCATCAAGGAATTGCTGCATATTTTTAGAGTTGGGAGGAAATTGATGTGTAAAGAGTGCCATAAAATTATTGAAAAAACAGAATTAATTTCAGATGGCTCAGATGTCAAAGTACCTCTAGAAAGGGCAAAGAGGGTGGAAGTTTCTTAACCACCAACTCCACCAGGTGATTTCACAGATTAACAGCAGATGGGATACGTTCATCAATTAAATCACTTGGTGGAGTTGGTGGTTACAAAGAAAACTCCACCCTTTTTGCCCTTTCTGGAATCAGACTGACACCTATGGTACCTGATGTATTTTTATTTGTACAATTTGGCAGGTGGTAGCATGATGCCTGAGTTGGTGGGCACATAAACAAGTATCTTTAACACGATATTCATAATAGTTACCATGCAGCTGTAGTAACAACTGCTCAGCTTCTCTCATCGAGATCAAGTCAAACTCAAGTTGCAAATTAAGTCTTTGCTTATAAACTTCCAAGGAAGGTTTCTGGGCATACCGAAAGTCAAGTTTTAAAATTTCTGTAGTAAGGTCTTTTTGTCTAGCTCTCCTGGACGTGGACAGGTGAGACAAATAAGAAATAATTTGGCCCCTAAGATAAGCCTTTAGTTTCCCATAATAAAGTATTCAAGATGGCATCAGATTTATTAGTAATTAAAAAGTTATTGATAACTCTACCTGCTGTGAAATATACTCACAGTAGGTAGCGTCAGTGAGTAGCAAGGGCTTTAACCTCCAAGGAGGTCGAGATGTATGGTGAGGGGACAAGGCAATATCAAGAGCCAAAGGAGCATGATCTGAGAAGACAACTGGAAGATATTCGGAATTACGAATTTTTGAAAATAAAGAGCCATTAATAAATAAGAATTATTGATATGAGAATATATGTGATAAACATGAGAAAAAATAATATGCTCTGGCTTGTGGATTATGAACTCTTCAAGGACGGCAACCAGGAGGGATCTTTGTTCCGAACATGGAGACTCCACAGTGACCAGCCTGCAGCCCCGGTGAGAGCCAGTCAGAGTGATGGCGAGCAGAGGCCATTTTTCGATAGCACATCGGTCATGGACTCTGTGTAAATGGGTGTCAGCACAAATTGGCATCCTTTGGTGCTGTTCTGGCTGATATAAAGTCCCCCCCGCCCCCACCTCATTTTTTTTTCAACAATCACAGGACCATTTTTGGCAGAGGCAGTCATTATGCTTGATCAACAAAGTTAACACTGAACAATATTACGAGGGGGCGTGGAGGTGTGGTATTAATAATGAGAAGGCACTGAATACAAAACAGTGTTTTATCTCAGTCTAACCCAGGGGTGGGCAACTTGTTCCAGAAAGGGCCAAGAGGGTGCAGGTTATCTTTGCAGCCACTGACTCCACCAGGTGATTTCACTGATTAACTGATTCCATCTGCTCAAAGTGATATTAATCAGTGAAATCACCTGGTGGAGTCAGTGGCTGCAAAGAAAACCTGCACCCTCTTGGCCCTTTCTGGAACAAGCTGCCCATCGCTGGTCTATCCAAAGAAAAGGCAGATACAGCAATGGCCATGATCAGTCCACTTTACCTGTAACAGTGCAGGTAGCAGCTATTGAAATGAAAAGAAGAAAAACACCTCTAGTCTTTGCACAGGTCCTGCACAAACTTCTCGGCATCTGATGCAGATTGCAGCCACTTCCTCTCCCCTGTCGGCAAAGCAATATGCAGTTCAGCTGGATACAGGAGTGCAGGCCAGAGTCCCCACTTTTAGAGTTCCAACATGGACTCTGCATGCTGTCTTACCACTTCAGGGGTGTTATCTTCGTAGAACCGAATCCTGTGTCCATTGTAGGTCACCCCTCTTAGTGGCTCAGAAATCATGAGATCTTTCATTTGGTAACAATGAAAGCACAGGATAACTGATCAGGGTTTTCCTCTGGGAGCCGCCAGTTTAGGAGCTAAGCTCCGGAGCGCCGTCCTATTCCAGCGGTGAAGCAAGCACCTCCGTTACAAAAACATCAACGAGGAGTCAGAAGAAATAAACAGAAGGGCACAGACCCTCAAAACTACAATCCAAACATTCTGGCGTCTGCTACGTCCCTCCAGGTCTGCCATCTTGGATTTTAACTACTCATCTTTCTGGAGTGGAGAGTACTCAGCGTTGAGCTGATCCAAATGCTGATCAAAATCAGTGTGGGCAGAATCAAGAGAATTAATGCATAAACTGTGGTCACGCACTGCAGATTAGACACTGTCCACCTTGGACAACAAACTTTCAAAAGAAAGCTTAAAGTCCGCAGACAGTGCAGCCCCGTGGTCTTCCATCAAAAGGCTAATTTCTGCCATAGTTACAGGTGCAGCAAGTGGCAAAGTTTCTTTGTTTCATTTTGACTTACTTTTACGCACATCTGTGCCAAAGAGTGTTTTTCAAATATTTCATGTGCCGCCACACTTTACAAACAATGAAAAACTCTTTTAGACAAATGCTTGTGTTCAAAAGATTAACACAGTATAACCTGAGGTTTATTTCCACGGATTGTTTTGTAGAAGCTAAAAGGCGCAGACTGCATGGACCTGCACAGTCCATGACATAAATTCAGATGTGCCAAACTACTAAGGATTTATGGTACTAATCTTCAAATAGACCTTACAATTCAGTGGAACCCACTGTAGCTCACCCAAAAACTTCAGTACCCCTGCACCACCATTGGGGACCCTCTTGTGTGTGAAAATATTGAGGATTTATTAATGGAAATGATAAAAACAAAACCTGCTCTTTCGGGCACAGCAGTACCCAGTGTCATGAACACGTGTCATATTAGTGATACATAGATAGATAGAGAAGGTGAAAGACAGAAAGCAGAGGGAGAGAGAAGGCATTCATTTGGAAAACAGTCAGCCCATGAGAAAGTGGGCCTGTCCAGTGCAGCGGGGCCGTCCCAGCAGGCAGTCCCTCTGATTTCATTAATTAACAGGACAAAGAGTACAAAACAGATGGACCCGCAGAGGAACTGGGGCTCCTGTGCTACCCCCACAGGCACACACATGCACACCCACATAAGTGCATACATAGTATTGCCAAAGTACACACACCAATATGTGGATTTTGTGACACACACATTTAATTACAGTGGCAAATAAAGAAAAATGTACTTTTACACAGACGAGCACAGTCAGTATGAAACCACCTCTCTCAAATTTTTGACAACTCTTTCACCATGACCCCAAGTGCACAATGCAGCGACACGCAATCTGCCACTGTTACATGCATTCACTGTGCCGTGTGCCAAGAAAGGGCTTCCACATGCATGCAACAAAATGGCAAACTTGATAGAAGGCACCGCAGGCTGCCCCATTATGGCAATATCATCAATATGAGCCAAACAAAAAGTGCACGAGAAAAGACAAAAGGGGTTGGCATGTCAGTGCATCCTCAGAGAAAGTGTAATAGGGGCTTGGTTTGGGTTGAGGCCAACGGGGTCAACCCACACAGCTGAACAATGGCAAAGTAATTAGTTAACGAAGCTCCCTAATGAGGAACCCCAACTCAACCCCACCTTAGTACGTAACCCTGTTACAAGCCCTCATCAAGGCCCGTGTGTGTGTGGTGGTGCAATGCGCATGCAGTGTGGAGAGTGCCTGGATCTGCCTCTGCAGAGCAGGTCTAGGCTTTATCCCAGGATCTGAGGCCACACATGGTCCTCAGAAACCCAATCCAGTTTGTTTCCTTCAATCCGATTAGTTGCTTTTCAGATCCATACTAATTACAGACAGCACAGGAGCTGGGCCTCTCTCTCTCTCTGTGTCCACCTTCTCCATCCCCCTCTCCATTTCTGTCCATGTCAGCATTAACGGTTAATCTCTGGACAGTACCAAGGAGCTACTGCTAGCAACAACGCTCTCTGCTCACCAGGTGTTAAAGCCGTAGCCACAGCAGGCTGTGCCAGTACTACTTAAATGGTACGACTTGCACACATAGCTCAAACTATTAATTATCACCTGTCACACTTTTAAAGAGGGACAGCTGTTTTAGAGTGCACACAATCATTATCATGCATTTCATTTTTCCCCCCATTTTTTTGTGCTAAATCTGTATTTATTTGCCATTTGCTTTTACACATTCAGTCTCTGATGTTAAGGATCTCCAAAAATTCAAAATTCCATGTCTGATCATGTTAAAGAAATTCTGCAATATGGAAAATTAAAGCCTGAAATAGCTCATTTGAGACTGTCCATATCTGGTCTTCTACTTGCTCTGTGAGACACACCTACAGTCTCCTGGAGAATGACAGATGGTTCACATTTGATCTTGTCTCTGGAGCTGACATGACACTCCATGAGGGACCATACACGTCCTGGTATTGTGTCTGGGAGACTTTTATTCCACAGACACATACCCAACAGTACAGGCCCAACTAGATTTCCTCCTGAATTGAATGAATTTCATGTTGGGTTGTCACCAACAAAACAAAACTGGCGAGGTAACGGTTATGTGCATTAAGTCTCACTGTATGTGAGACTTAATGCTGTAAGCTGCTGTGACAGTTGGATTAACACCTGTGTGAATATTGTGTCCTTTAACACCTGTTGCATTTGCTCTGTGGAGAGTGTCCGCTGACCACCGTATATGTCCATAAGGTGAAGCTGTGTCAACTGGACTTTGAGATGTACCTCACATGTGCTGTTCATTTGTCTTTATCTGTCAAGTGTGCTTTGTTCACTTTATCTGTGCACACAGTTGAAAGGGAATTTATTCATGTGTTATAAGGTTGGCGTATGTAATTAGTGTTTGTAATATGTTTTTGTAACAAAACACAGGTTGTTAAGACACCTTAGTGATGTATTTATTAGGGATGTCATGGATCACATACATCACAGTTCAGATCGGATACGGTTTTTAAGCCACAGATCGGATCATTTTTCAGATGTTGTATTATTTTTTTCTTTTGTTATGTTCAAAATAAACCTTCAATCATCATCATCATACCCACTGAACAAAATTTATTCAGATCAGTGGTCCTGCCAAGCAGATGGTCGAAAAAAAGTCGAGGACACTCATGATTTTCTGGAGATGTGGACTTTCTAGTTTGCGCAACTATGCTGTGCACATGCTTCGATTTTGTCACAGTTCAGTGTGCTCACAATAACACAGGAAAGAGAGGACGGACACTTGATCCTCAAGTCCTTTAACATTAAAGATTCTTTCTGTGGTTGGATCCAGAGGTGCGCTGAGCCTGCTGTCTGTAGCAGAGCACAGGACTGTAAAAGGCTGAATGAGCGTGCAGCTACAGCAGGAGCTTCGGTACTTTCCATTATTTTTATTTTTTTCTTGGGGGGGTGAGCTTAACAGGCTATGTGTGCACAGAGCAGCTGCATTTCTTACTTTTATATCAGACTGTGATTTTAATGCAAATGAATCAACATTAACACAGTTATCACTTTAAAAGCAAGTCACCCTGACACGAAATCACACTTTGCAATAAATCCATGGCTCATGTGTGTTGAACCACAGGTGCGAGCCATACGGACCACGGGTCAACTATGATCTGTCGCACCGCTAGCATTCATTATCAGAAGATGCATTTTCATTTCAAACCATGTCCAATGTCCAGACCTACTGTGAAAACTCAATCCTCCCCTACTTGTCCATTTAACCTCAGCTGCAGAGAGGATGAATGGCAGCCTAAGACTACAGCAGAAACCAGTATTACTAAGTTATTACTTGTGTTTCTTTTGTGTGTGCATTCAAATCAGTTACATGTTCATTTTATGCTCTACTTGTTGTGCGCAGAGTGTGCATGTGTAGTGAACCTGCATATGTAAGGACCCCTTCACACAGTGCGAATTTGATCAAAGTGCACATGAAGCAGGAATCATATGAAAAACATGTAAAATCGTAGCTGTCTCGTACACCTGTTGCTACAATTATTTGCGCACACCAGCAGCTGAAAGACAGAGTGTGCGCTGTGAGAGCCCATCGAACTCTCTTCAGGCGGGTGTTGGCGAAATTCCAGGTGACACACACGAACATCTAACAACGCTCGTTTGGTACTTACAAAATGTGCGGCCATTCGTACTATCATCACGAAAACAGTCAGCAGACAATCACTGTCGAGCTGGATGTGAAATTTGTCTAAGTGCCCCACGACTGTGGAGTTGCCGAGTGCACATGTGACGTGCCAGACTGTCGGCTCCCCTACAACATGTGTGCGTGTGTTGCACGCCCCCCCCAAACACGTACATGCGTGTGGTTCGCGTGCCCCCCGCAAGCAAGGCGCTTCTCATCTGATCACAGAGTGACACCTTGGTTTGTGCGCTGAACGGGCGGGGGAGTAGCAGCTGTTGACAACTTTGGTTCTGGACATCACAGCAGAACACGCACCGTGTTTTGACGGACACGCACGTGTGTATGCTTGCAGTCCTCACATCGAAATACATAAAAATATATATCGCTTCTGCAACAGGCTGGAGAATGCGCACATTGACAGGCTGTTCCAGCTGGACCGGACCACCAGTTCATGTGGACATGCAGCAGGCAACCTGAACGTCACATCTCTCTGACAGGACAGTGATCGGCGCGCCACAGGACCATATGACAGGCCAACAGTATGACAAATACGCCACTTTCAGTCACATATCAGCAGAAAGACGCCGCACCAAACGCTGTTTGGTCAGTTATCACAGTACCTTTTTTCCTTTTTTTAAAAAATACTTTTATTTGCTTGTTGATTTTAACTATTTCACGCTCCTGTTATAAGACAGTGATTGTGGCGCAGTGATAAAGTTTCCGTCTGGTAATCAGAGTGTGTGGGTTTAAATCCTGTGAGTGGCATTTTATATATATATATATATATATATATACATATATACATATATATATATATATATATTAAACCAGGGTTCTGTATTGGGTCCCCTTTTATGTATTATTCATATCAACCCAGTGATATTCACTAATTATATAGCTGTTTTTTATTTTATTTTATTATTTTATTTTTAGAATGAACCAATAAAGGAATAAATAAGGGAAAAAATATTTCCAATGTGTTGTCTTCGTCTTCACTGCATTTTGACTCTCACACACGGAGCGAGTTGCTGTGACAATTCGTTCACGCGCGCACGTGAAAAAAAAACTGTCTGGCTGCAGGGTGTGAGTTCCTCACTCTCCGCTCAAACTCTCTCATCACTGTGTTAAAAAAAGGACATAAGTCCTGCTCACAGACTGATTGCCAGAGACAGGACATGTCCACATGAAGTATAACTCCAGACATCTCCACATTTAGTCACGGACGGTTCAATCGCACGCGCGCATGCATCTCGAGGTCACAGGAGGAAAGATAAACTATAACAGAACTCAGAGCGCAGACCTGCAGCTTAGCACAAGAACAAATATAAACTAGAAGAGAAATCAGAGTGCACAGTCTGTCTGCAGCCAAACTGTGCACTCTGATTTCTCTGTGCAGAGAACCTGCAGGCTACGTTTTCACCTCCTCTCTGCCCCCTGCTGCGTGCAACCTGGCGCAGAAATTCCTGCGTCGTCATGACCCCACATAAAGAAGCCCCTTTTTCTAATAAATTAAATGTACAAACATCATGGCATTTAACAATTTGAAACATTCTAGTGCGGTTTACAAGGCACTGGTAACTTAACAAAAGAAGAAAGAGAGAAAACGAGGGGGGATACATCCTACACACACACACACACACACACACACACAAAGATATGCATCCATATACAAGCATTAGAGGTCAGCAAAAAGTTGTAGTACTTCTATGGCTTCCATCAGAGATAGGGCATTTTTACATGTCATCTGTTTCAGGGATTTAACATAGTTATCTTGCATTTGTTTTTTAAAACTGTGAAAATGGGCTTTACTTTTTACATTTACATGTATGTATAAAATATTTCGCTAACAGTAAGGTATTGTTCAACACAATTCTTGTTTCAATGTCTCTTGAAGAGATAGCAAAACAATATCATCCCATTTCAGAAGCAACTCGATGTGGGACCGGCGTGAATGTGACTAAAGTGATTTTTGGTTTTGCAAGTAACTTTTTTTTGGTGCAAGTAATTTTTTTGTTACTAGCACCAGTGCAAGTAGGTTAAAAAATTTATTTTGACCCCTGCTTAGTTCATTGGCAGTGGGTGGAAACTGGAAAACATGCAAAGCAGGTGACCTCCAGGAGCAAGTCTGATGGCCCCTGGTCTTAATCACAAACGGTTTATTGTGGCAGACAATAGCAACATGCCAGCTTTGTGCTTGACCACACCTTATTTTTAGAGAAGCATAACCATGGATGCACAAATGAGTACAAGCACATTTGGTATCCATGGAAAATGGACACTAGGCATGACAATAACAATAACGTTGGGTGGAATGCAGCAATATGAGCCACTTTGTGCAGGGTAGAGAAGTGCTCATTGTTTCTTAGAGACATGAAAATGTTTGGGTTTTTTAGGATTCATCATCTCAGTGTCTATGGACTATTTTTGATGGTAAACTTTGTCTTCTACCCTTAACTGGAATGAATGAGTTCAGAGAATGGATGGACAGAACTATTATGTTTTAAGACACCTGATGACCTATATTAATTTGTCCTCTTTGAGTCTCATTTGTCCAGTGCCACATTTTTAGTAAATTTCTTCACATATAGTAACTACTAGTCAGAAGATGACTAATGAACTTAATCATACTTATTCAAAAGAACTACATATTACACAATAATCAATCACATATTTGTTAGCAAACACATTCCCTATCACAAATCACATAAACATCATGTTGGATCATTTGAAAACTCTTATAGGAATTCCAACAATATTAACACACCAAAAGCTGAAGCAGTTCAGTCCTACGCTGGGGAAATAATAAGCATTTAAAAGTATATTTGATCTGTCATTTCTCTTTCCAGTCACTGATCCCATCAAAGTTTGTCTCTGGGAAAACAAACAGTATTTGTGTCGTTCTTCTCTGGCCAGAGAAACACAACAGCACAGCACTGCCCTTAGGCCATATTCTGCCCTGACAGGAAATCTGACCTCCAACAGAAACAACAACCTCAACAGACCTCACTCCAAAAACAAAAGACAACCTGTTATTTGTTGCATTTAAATCTTTAGCCATGCAGCTACTCAAATGTGAAATTATAAAGCTCAACCAGTGTTTACCTCACGGCTCAATCCAGATGAAACAATAGCGGCTAGAACAGAGCTGTAAATGTTTAATACCAGTTGTGCCGACTATGGCGTGGACCTTGCTCCAGTTATGTAGTTTACGTCTCTCCATGTGTGGCCTTGCAACCTGTGGCTCTGTTACATCCTCTTTGGGTCATCTACTCTGTCCATCCTGCTTCACTACTTCTGTCTTTATTACAGGCAGAAAAACATTTCGTTCTCCTCATTCCATAGAGGAATGTCTTTTGTACATCTCACACAGATCAAACAATAATTACAGTCGTCTAACTGTGGAGGGTGGGACAGAATGAAACCGGGGTGAAGCACATGTACAATATTCAAAGAAAACTATCAATACAGAAAATAACTGAAAGGGGTTGAAAATGTTAGAAAGACTTTGGTCACGTAAAGCAGTGCAAGTTTCCAAAAATACTGCTTATAAAACATCCAGTCTCAAGTTCTATTCTACTTAATCATATACAAAGTTACAGTATGTTACAAACCAAAATGTTTGTACATGGTACTGTTTTAATTTCAACATATGAGCTGTTGAAATTTTAATAAAGTTATAGATAACAAAAGTAAACCTAAAATTACATTGTTGTGTGATGATACAAATGTGTTGCAATACTTTAGAACATGTTATTTTTGTGTCAAAACTGAGACTATAAGCCAGAGGTCTCAAACCGATTCCAGAAAGGGCCAAGAGGGTGCAGGCTTTCTGGGCAACCACCCACTCCAGCAAGTGATTTCACTGATTAACATCACTTTGAGCAGGTGGAATCAGTCAATCAGTGAAATCACCTGCTGGAGTGGATGGTTGCCCAGAAAGCCTGCACCCTCTTGACCCTTTCTGGAACCGGTTTGAGACCTCTGCTATAAGCAGTAGGGGTGTAAAAAATAACTGACAAATCGAAAATAGATTTTAAAGTAATAGATACAACTACATCAATACAAGGACCCTTCAAATGATCTACTAAGAAACCATTAAATGGCTCAATTTTAATGTGATAAATCAGGTGAGTTAAATGTATGCTACTACAATCTTATGCACTTCTGAGTTATTCCAATATATCACAGAAGATGAATGTCTACATTAAACGAAAAAATATACTGGATTGCATTATATCCAAATCAGTATGTTCCGTAACAAACAATATTATTCCTGAATTGTACCCTACCCCATATATGGGATCATTTTATAAGATATACACACCCCCAATAATAACAAATACGTAAAGTAATTATGACCTTTAACTATGGAGCCTGAGGCTTAAAAATGCATGAGAAAAGTTCTATAAAAACTTGAATTAAAAAAAATGCATGAGAAAAAAAAAACTATAGCTGTTACTTCAAAATTAAGATAGCAAAATAACAGCAGTGCCCATTGAGTAAACGCATGGTTGGATAAAGTCTACGACACCACCGCTTTGTGCTGCCATGACAACATGAGAGCCAAATCAGCATCTGAGATGTGAACAATATTATTGTTTACCCTTCTGCTGTGTTTTGGTTTATAATAGGGCAACGCCTAACCCCACCAGTGTCCTGCCAGGCTCAGCTCCCAAAAGCCTCTGCTGCCAGCGTTCACAGGCGCGCACACACACACACACACAAACCCACACCTCTTTTAAGAGGTAAAATGAGTCAGAGAATAATGCTTTACAGTCGCTTAGATCTTACTTCCAAGTTTGCAAAAACTAAGGAACAATGTTGGGTTGAATGTCCCGCTTTGGAATTAGATTAAAGATCCAACAATGTAAAATAATTCAAATTTGTACCTTTGAATGTCCTCCTTTGTCACAGTGCTGTTAAACTGATAATATTGCTGTCTTACGCACACAAAGTATATATAAAGGTCTTACATGATGGAACAATGTGTGTGTGTGTGTGTGTGTGTGTGTGTGTGTGTGTGTGTGTGTGTGTGTGTGTGTGTGTGTGTGTGTGTGTGTGTGTGTGTGTGTCACAGCTCTGCTGCCCACCAGTCCAGTCTCTTAGTGTAAAATAGCTGAGAAGTTGTTATGGAGACATAAATCCCATCAGGCTGTGCAGTTACAGCTCCGTCCCCTGTGGCTGGCGTCACCCCCGGCAACAGGCTTGCTCCAACAATGAACCAACTCTTACCTTTCTCCACCCGTGGGCTTGGCTGTCTTTTTCTGTGCCACTGATTTTCACTCTCAAATGATCCTTTTGTGTGTGTGTGTGTGTGTGTGTAAATGTGCATATAAGTGGTTAGACGAGTGCACACCCAGTCCCACTCCAACAACCAATCTGCATGACCAAAACAGCAGCATCCACAGCTGCACAGACATTCAAATCTGAGATCACACTGTGACACTACAGCCACCGAGATTATGTTCTGGACCAAGGGACTTCCCTGATCAACGCTCCCTGTGCTGATAACAACACTGTGCACACCCATCCCTATTTGTGAGGTTTAACTGGGGGACATTAACGGCCTAGGAAGCCAGTGACTTTTCTAACTTCCTGGCCCACCTTTAGGTGTAATCTCCTCACTGAACACTGTGAACACAGTGTGCACACAAGTTCATTAAGCCAAACTGAACAAAGAAGAAATAAAAAAATTATTTATCAGAACCTAAAATTTCAAAGCTGAAAATGCAGTAGTTTTTATAGAAATTCTGCAGACCTCAAAGCAGCCAAGATACACAAGGACCAAACATTTTCTTAGAAATTATATAACTTTGGTCAGAAAATAACAGGTGCATTCTTGCTCAACAGTAGAGCACACTGGCTCTGGGCAAGTGGGAACGTAAAGACGTACAAGTTAGTAGAGGACCTAGCTTAGACATGTATACACATCATTTAGGAGAGGATAACTCAACTGTTCTAGATTAATATCACCCCAATGAACAACTTGATTATGTGCCAAAATCTCTATCCAGTGCGCCCTTTTTTGTCCCGAGTATTTATTTGCCTTTTGCACATCAATTTCTACGCTGGCCGCCTTTAATGGTTTCTCCTGATGCTTGTTTTTAGTGGTTTAGTAAGTTTGTGAGTGCCCGGTTGTGTCTGTGTTATACTTTTGTTTTGCATATGCTCTTCATTAGTGTTTTCATTGTTATTGTTGTGCCTGATTAACATGGACGCCCTTTTCTGTTTGCTGCAAGTCAAATCTACCTACGGGTACAAATAAAGTCACCTGAACCTGAGTGTTACTTCAAATACAGCTGTATTTTCTAAACTGCAGCAGCTATAGATTTTCCACTGTATTCAAAAATGACCAGTACATGTTTGGGAGGGCCACAGAAAAGTGCAAAATTTCTATTTTGATATTTTAAGAGAAAATGTCTATTAAATAAATAAGTAAATCAACTTATTACCGTACATCGAAAGAAAACGAATATTTGTCAAATATAACGAAATTTTATTTTCGTCATACTGTTAACAATGGAATATTGATTTAAAGTGAAAAATGCAAAACAAAACTTTCTTTAGCAGACAGTAGTATCTAGAGATCGTAAATGTCTTAAAGATTATCAGGGAATTATTATTATTGTTAACTGAGCAAGTGATTAAATGGCTTATATATATATATATATATATATATATATATATATATATATATATATATATATATATATATATATTTTGCTGGTGTTTGGCTCATAGTCAGATCCATTCGCTTTCGTCATCTCCATGAAGAACTTGCTAACAGATGGTCAAGGTCGGCAGCTGGTAAATTTCAATCTGTGTGTTTTTTCTGATGCTGTTTAGATATTTATGGAGTATGTTCATGTCTGACGTGGTTTTCTAATCATGTTTTTAGCTTTCTGGTTTGTAACGACAATTTCAATCTGTTCTTGACTGTTCTGAGCTTCGTTTTCTTCTTGTTGGTCTCTGCACATCTACTTCAAGCTCATTTGCTGTTAATTCCTCCATTTTCTTTGTTCACTTTTTGTTTTGTTTTATTTCGCGCCGTGAAAATTGTAAACAAGGTCGCAAATCTGATATGCGATCCGGACTGATTGTCATGGTAACGGCCTGATATGGGAAAATATCAGACCAGAAATCAACCAATCGGAGTGTGCGTAGCGTCGTAGCCATATAATACTACTTACAACACCATAGTAGTGTTTATTTTCAAACACGTAAACATGACAAAATCCAGATATGAAGACTATGCTCATTCAGTGTTTACACTCTTCTATGACCATTCTAAACATGTACTAGTCATTCTGAACATATTGAGTACATTTGAAAATCTGTAGCTGCTCCAGTGTAAAAACTACAGCTGTATTTGAATTAAGACTCGGGACAAAGAAAGACACGGTCATTTTCGGTCTGTTCGTCCCAGATAGAGATTTTGGCACATATCCCAAGTTGTTCACTGGGGTCATATTAGTCCAGAACAGTTGAGTTATCCTCTCTTAAATGATGTGCATACATGTCTCAACTTGGTCCTAGACTAAGTCACTAATTTCCAACCATCGCAGGCCAGTGGCTGTCTTTTAAAACTCATGCAAATACACTTTCTTCTTGAAAGTTTAACTCCAGAAACCCTGCTGAATCAGCCAAAAAAAAAAAAAAAAAAAAAAAAAAAGGAGGCCTAACTGAGGAGTTTCAAAGGCACATTGTATCATGTAGATGACAATGTAGTGTTTCATCTGCAGCACAATAATATACTAAATGGTGGGGGCAATGTTTGAGTTTTGTTATATCGACAAGAGTCAAAATCTATCAAGTAAATGTCAGATTGTGATGTCTGGCACATTCTACTGAAAGTTCTGACTGCTAACTTTAATTGATGCTGGACAGGGGGATATTTAACGGTACTTTTTAACACTGTACTGGTATCAGATGAGCACCAATAAGATTTAAAATAATAATAACAATAAGCAGATCAGTCCCCTATCAAATCACTTTTAAAGAAAAGGTACTTTACAATGTGGGTGTGAGAAAAAAACCACGGTTCATACTGAAGTCGACCCAGGTAAAGTCACCCAAGTCCAGGTGAAGCCACCCCACTGTAGTAATACAGTATTTCAATTCTGATATGTTCATGTAATAATTTATTTATACACACCAGTGGCATAATACACTGTTCTTACTCAAGTTGTGTTAGTGAGATGATGTTATAAGGTCAGGGAATGTAATTGTCAGGTAAAAAACCCATTGATGGGAGAAGCAGGGAGCACTGCCCAGTTCTATACATCACACCAGCAGGTCCCTGACTTTAAACTAGTCATTCTTAATTATTTTGAAAAATAAGCATGGATAGCTGGAGTGGGGTGACTTCACCAAAAAAATGGGGTGACTTTACCTGGTCTGGGGTGACGTCACCTGGGGCGAGTTTGCAGTGGGGTGACTTCACTTGTAACTGAAAACCACAATCAAAGCACTGCAGATCCACCAAAATAATCACAAACTGATTGATATCTGGAAATATTCTTTGTTGTTTTGTCTGCCCTATTTTTCAGTGCGTTATTAACAAATATTTCTTGCTGGGAGGGGGTTCTCATTGGCCATCTGGCCAATAAACCTACAAAGAGAAACACCTAATATACAAATTAGACTGATCTGGACCTCACAGACTTCTCCAGCTCAAATTTCAACAACTGACAAACTGCGGATAGAAAACATTGCCTTTATTTTCAAGCAGAAAAGACAACTTATAAGCTCCAGTCATAAACCCTATGTGGGCTGTGCAAAGGCTACTACCCCATTCAGGTCCCCAGGTAACCATGGCAATGAAGACCAAGAAAGAACGCTTTCATGTTGGCGCCCTGAACCAGGATTTGGAGGGGGAAACGAGCAGGGTGAGAGGAGGGGGCTGCTCCAAAAACGCACTCCTCTACTTTACAAGCCACACACTGAGTAACACACACACACACACACACACTATACTCAGAGTATGAATAAAAAAAAAAAAAGTTGCCCAAGAAGACACCTGGCATCATCTGGTGCCCTGAAAGCAGAACTCACCGTTTTGGAATCCAGCTCGTGTCTGTTTTGTGCCAAAACCTTTTCCACACCAGCTTGTTCCGCGTACGTTACAAAGCCGAAACCCCTGCAAAAAGGAAAAAAAAAAAAAAAAAAGAGGAGCTCGGTCAAAATAAAAATAATGAGAATGCAAACTCATGGAGGTCTCTGCGTGTGATAGGACGGCGGCGTGCACACGCCTCCTTCTTACCTCGACCGCTTGGTAACGGGATCCCGCATCACCATGCACTCCTTCACCTCGCCAAATTTACAAAAGTACTCCTTCAAGCCCTCTGCCGCACAAACAAACAAAAACAGGCTGAAATGTGACTTTTTATCAGCGGGGAAAGATTGACGGGGTGTCGAGGGGAGCACGCTGCCGTCTTGTTTCAGGCCCACAAAGCGACACACACACACACACACACACTTCTTGATCGCCATCGTCACAGAAATAAATAAGAAAAAAAATAACAGTTTTCAGGCACCAGCCTGCGCGTAAAGCTGCGCAAATGCAATGAATGGATGAAGTTCACTACACAATCAATGACACGTGTGTATTTTTGTTTGAAAGTGCAGTTAATCTGCAGCCTAAACGGTGTGATGTGAAGAGATTTGTGCGCGCTGGGAGCAGATCGGGGTTTCGTGCACACTTTAGTAAAGTAGCGTGCGGGACAGCTCACCTTGCGTCGTCTGCCAACTCAGACCTCCGATGAACATTTTGCTGAATGAGAGAAACACAAGCCGTTAAAGTCACACAGGCTACAAAAGGCACAAGCAGACGAGCCGAGCGGCTCGCGTGTAGTAAAGCATCAATAAAGTAAGAAGAGAAAAAGCATCGGCCATGTTGCGAAGTCACCAAACGGCCAGTCGGGCCGTTATAATCCCCCAGAGGAGGAGGGAAAACAGGCTTCAGCGCGGGGATGGAGGAGAAGTTACAGTGCTGCTTTGTGGTCGGAAAGCGAGAAATAAAGAGAGGAGGGAAAACAAACAAAAAAAGAAAAGAAAAACAAAAACAGGCGTCCCGAGTGGAGCACATCCCCGCACGAACGCACGCAGAGACACACGGCGTGCTCGTCTTTTGTCTCGCTGCGCGCTCAACTCAACTAAAGTCCGAGGTGAAGTGGATCGAGGCCGCCGGGCGGCGGGACAGCGGGCTCGGGCTTTTACCAGGGGTCGTGAGGGGAGTTGTCCGTGCCGGAGGACAGGCTGCTCTGGCTCCCTTCCGTGTCCATGCCGCTCTCCGCTGCTGTGTGTTCCCGCACTGTGAGGAGGAGGAGGGTGAGGAGGAGGAGGAGGGAGAGGAGGAGGCGAGGGAGAGGCAGTGAAGCTCCGCTGCCGCCGCTCCTGCTGCTGCTCCAGACTCAGCCGAGGGAGGGAGGGAGGGGAGGAGAGGGGAGGGCTTAAAAGGAGGAGGGGTAAGAGAGGAGGCCAAGCGCGCACATGCTCTCACAGGCTCCGCCCCTACCTCGTTTTCCTGTAGCCACCCCCCTTCCTCCCCCAGGATAGCCCCTCCCCCCGCCCCCTCCTGTCTTTATTCGCGCTGCCAGTGGCGCGCGCTCTGTGTGGCGGGTTTCCGTGAATGTGATTGGTTGATCACAGCAGCCCATGACAGCGCTTTGAATGTCCCCAGAACTGCATATAATAATAATAATAATAACAATAATAATGAGAATAATGTTCAAAACCCACTTTTTATTAACTGTGTACAGTTAAAGGACAAGCTGACTTTTTTCAAAGCTTTAGTCTATACATGTACCCTGCAAAATACATGTGAATGAGTAGATAGATAGATAGATAGATAGATAGATAGATAGATAGATAGATAGATAGATAGATAGATAGATAGATAGATAGATAGATAGATAGATAGATAGATAGATAGATAGATAGATAGATAGATAGATAGATAGATAGATAGATAGATAGATAGATAGATAGATAGATAGATAGATAGATAGATAGATAGATAGATAGATAGATAGATAGATAGATAGATAGATAGGACAATGAGGTCATCGTTTAATTTTTTTTTTCAAAATTCCCACACATTCTCTATTGGGGATCTTTTTTACATACACAGTTAACTCATATATTTTATTTATTTTTTAGTATTAGTACACGTCTTCATCTGCTGCACACTTTATTTACTGTTTTACTTCAGTGTTGGAATATGTCTCTCTTTTCACCGTGGGATAGTGAGAAACATCTTTTTGATTCCTTTGTATGTCTGATACATGTGAATAAATTGACAATGACGCTGACTTGACTTTTGAATAAAAAAGTTATGTACTTTTCTGCATCAATGCTGCCATCACAGAAGTGCAAATTACCTTTGTGAAGAGCTCTGACACAACCCCATATGTTGATAGAACCAGGCTTTTGGACTTGTCTGACCATCTGGCTTGTCTGACCATTTGGACAATCTGACCATAATACACATTTCCACTGTGTGTTGGCCCAACTCAGATCCCCCTGAACCCAGAGAAGTCAACTCACCTACTGAACAAGGTTAACATACAGCTTCTTTTTTGCACAGTAACTTTTTAAGGGACATTTGTGAAATAAACTCTGTTGTAGTGCTTGTCAAAGGTTTCCCAAAGGAATCCCTTGCCCACATTGTTATATCAGCTATTGATGAATGGCAGTTCTTGATGCAGTGCTGTCTGAAGGATCACTGGTGTTCAGCTTCGGCTTGCACCTTGCCTTTTATGCACTGAAATTTCTCTAGATTCCTAGAATCATTTAATGATAACATGCATTTTAGAGAAAGAAATATGCAAATCTCTTCCTATCTTTGAGGAACATTATTTTTTAACATTTCTATATTTTTTCACACATTTGTTGAAAAACTGGACTGGATGTTCTCCATAAATCTTTACTCCTCTGATATTCAGCCTTTTGTGGATAATGGTTACATACCAAATCAGAATTACAATTCCCTGTTGACATCAGTTGTTATTTATTTATTTATTTGCATCATTACTAGAACTAATTGCCCCATCCCAAATTGTTTTTTGGAATGTGTTGCAGGACACAAAATGTGAATGTGCAAAACTGTGGGGGGTTTTTTGTGTGTGTGTGGGGGGGGTGTATTTGTTTTTGTTTGTTTGTTTGTTTCATTTTCCATATGGTCTCAACTTTTTCTGATTTGGAGTTGTGCAGAATTTATTAGAAATGCCCTTTTCACTTGAATAAGACTGCTGTGATTAGACTGATCATGTCTACAGCAAATGCAGATTGATTCATTCTTTTTTCTCTCTCTTTCTCTTTCAGAATAGATTTCTCTGTAATGTTTAGTTTTTTTTAATTACCACAGTGCAGTGTTACAAAAAAATCTTCTGTTGGACTTTTGACCAGATCTGAGAAACTTGATCATATTACATCATTGCTGGCCTCACTGCATTGGTTCCTTTTTCACACAAGGGCAGATTTCAAAGTTTTGTTGTCAACATGTGAAGTAAATAATAGAATAGTAAATGGTGGTGGTGTAATCAGAACTATAGAATTACTCTAAAATGTAACCAGTTGCTGAATACAAAATACAATACAATTGGAACACTTTTGTATTAAAGTGGTGGTCTAGTGGTTAAGTGTTGGGCTTGAGACCAGAAGATCCTTGGTTCAAATCCCAGCCTGACTGGGAAATCACTAAGGGCCCTTGAGCAAGGTCCTTAATCCTCTATTTGCTCCCGGTGTGTAGTGAGTACAGTATGGCAGCACCCTGACATCGGGGTGAATGTGAGGCATTATTGTAAAACGCTTTGAGCGTCTGATGCAGATGGAAAAGTGCTATATAAATGCAGTCCATTTACCATTTATTACGTCCGCCAGAGATTAAATAAAATCATCTGCGTTTATTTATTTGTCTGTCTGTGAGCAGGATTACATCAAAGCTACTACACAGATTTTGACAAAATTTTCACCACAGATAGATATTAGGCCATGGAAGACTCCATTCAATTTTGGATGTGATCCAGAACCGGATTCTGGATCAAGATTTCACTTTATACGGCTTTTAAGGATTACGTCAAAACTACTTCACAGACTCTCACCGAACTTTCACCACCCATTGGTGTTAGGCATTGGAAGACTCCATAAAATTTTGGAGGTGATCTGGATCTGGCCCCAGATTCTGGATCAGGATTTCACTTTGTAGACTTTTTAAGAATTACATCAAAACTACTTCACAGATACGACATCATGATGTAAAACCAAGATAGATCAGGAAGACACTATTTTGTTTCAGCTTGTGAATTAAATATCAGATTGCAACATCTTGATCAGCCGGACCATTCTGGATCAGTCTGCAATTATTGCATTGTGTTGTAGAATCTGGAGCCAGGTAAAGTCCGGGTCACAATGTGAATCACATATCTTTTATTTTGAGTCCTCGTCAACTCTTGGCGCACATCAGAAATCGCAGATTGCTCTTGTTTTATTTTGGATGCTTACATTATTTTACTTTGCACACAGAAACAAAATTATTTCACAAAAAACAAAAACTACCAGGGTCAACGTTATTAGCCCCCCAATGCTCATAGTCAATTGTGTGTTTTTTTTGCTGGATAACAGCCTGCAGTCATTTGTTGTAGTTTTCAACAAGTCTCGGACATGTCTCCTGAGGAATCCCAGCCTATTCTTCTTTGGCGAATCTTTCAAGCTCCTCCAGATTTGATGGTCTTCTGGCATGGAGTGTGGTCTTTATTTCACTCACAGATTTTCAACGGGATTCAAGTCAGGGCTTTGAGCAGGCCAGTTAATAACGTTCACGCTGGTCTTCTGGATGTAGTTCTTGAGCAGGAATGACGTATGTTTTAGGCCAGTCGTGTCCAAACTATTCCAGAAAGGGCAGAGAGGGTGCAGGTTTTCCTTGCAGCCTCTGACTTCAGCAGGTGATTTCATTGATTAACATCCCTTTGAGCAGGTGGGATGAGTTCATCAGCTGTACTGTGTGGCTCTCTGTATTTCTTGATGATACTTCTCAATCCAGTTCTTGACATTTGGAAATGCTTTGATAACTTTGTATATCTTTTTCCTGCTTTGTCCACCTCAACAACTCTTTTTCTCAAGTGTGATTTGTCTTGATGCTTTCTCAAGTAACAGCTCAAACCCCTTCACACATAACACAAAGTTGGGCGAAAGAGGCAGAAACCAGCCGAAGAAGCCAGAAAAAATGATTTGGTGAACCGTGAAAAAAATCCAGCTGCTGTCAGGTGGAACACACAGTTGGACAGGTGTGAACGATCCTGTGGTGCATGTGCACACGCATGAACACAGTGCAAGCACGTGAGAAGTGTGATACCACCTCGTGCTCACACAGCAGTGGAAGCAATCACATGTTGTATAAATGTACATAAATCAATGAAAATGTGAAAGGACAAAATAATGAGAGAGCACAGAACATCATAAGAACAATTCATGTACTGTTTAAATGTTATGTTACTGGTAATGATGTGTAAGTGATGCCTGATTACCTGACAGTCTGTGTTGGAAATGACGAAACAAATGCATTTCATTTTGTCTGTTAAAATATTTCATTCCTGTTATAAAGAGCAGACAATACAAGAATATACATCCCTCTGTTCCCTCATGTTCATGAACCATGGCCATGGACGTAAACAAGGATTTAATGAACATACATGACTGAATGCTCATATCATGAACACATCAGCCGGTTCCGCGTGGCTGATGGCATCGACAGTGCACAGTGAGGCGCTGCTGAAGGCGTTGCAAAGATGATATGTGTTTTTATTTTTTTCCATCTCAGGAAAGCATGCTGACACGTGTGGATCACAGTGGCATGTTGAGAGGTGATGTTCGACATGGCATGCATGATATGTGTTCTCTAGCTCTGAGTAGCAAAGACACATCGGTGAGCTGCAGCAGCGGTGAGCTACAGCAGTGGGCTTCCGACATGCCTACCTGTCCAGTGCAACTCACAGCTGGAGAACACATATCTGCCATGAAGAAAGTCATCACCTCTCAACACACCACAGCTATGCACATGTGGCCGGGCTCTCATGACGTGCTGATCATTGTTTTATTAGTATTATTTATTGTTCTTTGTTTTAATTTAACACGTTGTGTTCACTGTCAGTGTCAGCTGACAGAGTAAGTCTGAGCTGCACACGCCCCTGTGTCTGGAGCACGAAGCAAAGCCATCACACATGAATGAGCTAACGCTGTTCTCCTTATTGTATGTATTTTTTTATTTTACCACTGTTTCTTTTAATTGAACACCTCGCTGTCACTCGCACTCTCTCTTGATAATGTGCGTGCTATCATCTGACAGCTTTGGTGCTCCTGCGCTGACATGATCTGAGTGACATACCACCTTGGACTCACGGCTGGCTGTCACTCAAAGCTCCACATGACAGATGGATGTTGCGATCGCATGACACGTGGCTGTCAGCTTGATTGCCGTGGTGGCCACGGACCGCCGTGTCATATGGGGTGTACATCTGTGCGTGTAAATGCTGAACTGAGCTGCATGCACACACTGAAGTAAAAAGATATTAGGTGCATGGCGACTGACAGTGTGTGACATTAACATTACACACGCTTTTATTGACAAATTGTGAACACAGTCGGGGGCTTGTTAAGAGGCTCTCTTGTCCCACCATCAAGAAAAAGAAAACATATTAATAATAATAATATGAGCAAAGCGTTGAGCAGCAGCGCGAAGGTCACTCATGATACAGGGTGTCCTAAACAGGAAGTGCCAATTTTCAAATCCACAGTAAAACAGGAAATGTTCAAATGTCAAACACTTCCTGGATTGACAGATGAGATCTCATGGAATCTCGTGGGAACTCACTGGCAAGCTCGCACTCAAACACGAAGTGCCAAATTATCACTCACAGTGAAACAGGAAATGTTCAAATGTCAAACACTTCCTGGCATGGGTGGAGCTAGAGAGGAGGCCGGGATTTCACTGGTTTCTCCTGAAATCTGATTGGACACAGATGATTGACATGTCACGGCACCACACGTCTGGTTGAAAGAGTTGCATTTTCAAATCAATTAGTTACATTGACTGCTTGATTCCTCCTGTACAGTAGTTTGTGCTGTGTACCACAAAAAGTTCTAATCCACCTTAGTAGAAGAAGAAAAATGTTTGCTCCAGATTTGAACTGAACACGTCGTTTGAACTATGGACTTCTAATCACACCAAACTTATATTGGTGAGTAAACAACCGTATTTCATGTCAGAAATGAGGTCCATGTTGTTAAAAGCAGCATTTCTCCTTTAATTCGGGTGGCTTATTGTGGTTGCCTTATTAGTGCAGCAGATAACTGAATCCTTCAAATGGTGATACAAGCATCAAACTCAGCACAAATACAGTTGGAGCAAAATTAATGGAGGAACTTTAACTTTTGACCCCTGTACAAACTGAAACTGACCTTTGTCACCATTCTTGTTGCTTTTACCTCATGACTCCATAATATTCAGTCACAGATTGTCCAAACTATACCTTTTTTGGAATCTTTATGATCAGGCAAATAATGTGGTGTAGTTTTCCATATGATTGGAGCATCTTTTAATTTAGACCAGGGGTGGGCAACTTGTTCCAGAAAGGGCCAAGAGGGTGCAGGTTTTCTTTGCAGCCACTGACTCCACCAGGTGATTTCACTGATTAATATTAATTTGAGGAGCTGGAATCAGTTAATCAGTGAAATCACCTGGTGGAGTCAGTGGCTGCAAAGAAAACTTGCACCCTCTTGGCCCTTTCTGGAACAAGTTACCCACCCCTGATTTTGACCCCTGTGTAATTCTTCAGTTGACCCCTACCTGGCTGCCTCTTGAAAATTCAAGTGGCCAATCAGTTTTTTTTAGAGTTCATGTCTATGGATTATTTGTGCTGAATTTGATGCTTGTATCACCATTTACAGGATTCCACTCTAAATATTCTCTTATCTGCTGCACTATATATGAGATGTAAGATGCTGCTCCTCAGTGTTTCTCAGTTGCCCTCAAAAGTACTGGAACACTTGGTATCTCACACATTTTAATTTGTTTATTCCATTTCAAATACATTTTTTTTCTAAAATTATCCTCCTTAACTCAGACTGAAAGCAAATCTCTACACAACTTGATATAAATAAATTAAAAATATAAAATCCAGCTTCCTGATGAAGTGCTATAGAGGAGGATTTTCTTAAAAAAGAAGACCTGAAAGTTTAGCTACAATTTGACAGAAAGTACATTTGAGGTGAAAGCCTAGATTTGATGTTTTGGTGAAAGAAACTTTTGTATTTCTTCATAATTGATGTAAATACACTCCAAGACATATTCAGTGACTTGGAAATGTTCATGTTTCCATCCCCTGACTTGTCTAAAGAAAACTGGCAATAAAACTGATTATTATTTACAGGTTTTATCAAGTTTTAGAAATTTGCTTTCAGTTTGAGTTTGAGAAAGATAATTTTAGAAATTTTAATTCTTTATTATTATTATTTATTTATTTATTTATTTATTTATTTATTTTGTATTTCCTGTATTTAAAATTACATAAACAAATTAAAATGTGTGAAATTCCAAGTATTCCAATACCTTTGGAAGGCACAATATCCTAACCTTATGACAGGTGCAAAATGAGTGTGGTATTATTAGTTTTGTTTAAGAATGTTTAATTTTCACTGTTGCTGCACTTTGTGTCAAATCATAGTCATATCATATATCATACTGATATGAAAATTCAGTAAGGTATATCTTCTATTATACATTCCAAATCTAAGGTAGAACTCTACTAGTGTTTACTAAGGTACACCTAAATATCTTTTTTTTAAAAAACAGAAAAAGCTGAATGGTTTTTGCCATGCTAATACTCTGCTGAAGCATTTACTCAAAATAAAGTCTGAAGAACCTAAATGACATGGTGAGATGCTGATGAGCTTTGCTCGTTCATGTCCGCGACATATGCATATTAACAAAAAAATATTTGAATGTGCACATGCCCAAATGTGTCCACGCTGGTTTTCATTAGGAACAATTACACGGATAAATTATTTAACCACCAAGCAGATTTCCACCGCACACCATGCAGCCTCCAACCTGATGCGCATTTGCACACCACACAAGTTGAACTTTGATTGAATGAAAATGTTTCCTATTAACAAAAACAAACTCATTGTGTGATGTGCCTTCATAGCAATATGTGTGCAGTTAACAGCTCCGATTACATTCGGGAAACCAGCTCTCGCTGCAAAATGTGCTGTAATTTTGGAATGTGATGTACAGTACCTGGATGAGATTCAGATGATTCCGTTTCACACAGCTGGCATGGCTCGACACAAAGTTGACTGGCACACTCCTGACCGATCAGCCAGCTCACATTGGAATGCCCATGATGCCAGGATGCTCAGCATGGTCAGCACCTGTATGGGCACAGACAACCCCTGGCTCCTCGCCGTAGTGCGCTCTGGGGTGGCCACAGTTCTGTGCACACCTCCAGTAACAGTGGCCTTGTCAATCAAAATTGTTCTATGAGCCAGTTATCATCATTTGCAAGTAAATCCTCATGTTCCCTGAGTACATGCTCACGTCTTATTGCACCATTTGCAAGGTCCTCTAACAACGCTAACGCAGCCACTGTTAGTGCCATTTTACACATCACTTTGCAAATGTTTTTATATCCATCTATATAACTGCAAACATGTGGGTGTGTTAATTGCTCATCAGTGTGTCTCTGATGTGCACATCACTCTGATGACTTCTTGTTTTCACACTATTAATGGTTCTCAGCATCACCTTTACATGTCCACAGTGGACCAATAGATGTAGAAACGTGCGTATGCCAGCCAGGATTTTTGAGTGACCCACTGAACATTTCCACGGTCATTTCACTTTTGATACATCTGAATGTTGGCATGGAGATGGACGTTTGCCAGGTTTTTGTGCATAAGCACACTTTGTACATGAGGCCCCTGCTCTCTACTTTCATTCTGGCAGCGCGAATGGCCCCTCCTTTTCTAAGTGTCCCGCGAGTGGTGTTGGATATTCGTGGGTGGCACCTGGACTCCGGACAAGAGTGGGTCAAACGGCCACTCGCCCAGCATTCACCGTCATTTGGTCGCTGGTGTGGAGGCTGCTGTAATTGCGCCATTCGGTCAGGGTTCAATGTGGCTGGTGATTTCATGTGGCCCCTCGGCTGCGACACGATTTGTCCGAACTGCGTACGACATGCCGTGCGAATGTTGCGAGCACGATCAGATGGCAGTGCGACTTCATCTTGCCCGCCGTTCGAATGGGTTTCCGGCACGAGCAACACATGAATGTAGAGTACATGTGCTGTGGCTAAATGGTTGTGGCGACTGCTGTACAAGGCAAGAAATCTCACGTGCCATTCGATTCCTCCTTTGTGCGCCATTTGGCCTCAATCCTGTTATGTGTGAAGGGGCCCTTACTGAAGTTTTTATAATACAGTATGTGTACATTGGAAAATAACCCTCAGTTTTTACTTGATTGTACAAGCTTTACACATTACAAAGTTAAAGCACATCATTGCAGTGGTTTGTGCTGTGGCTCAATAAAAAAAAAGGTCAGTTCTTCAGGGGACTAATAATTTGGACCCTGGTCGTTTTTCGTTCTTGTGAAATAATTTTGTTTCTGTGTGCAAAGTAAAATTATGCAAGCGTCCAAAATAAAACTAGGATGTTTACAAATGCTGTGTTGAAAATTCCTTGCTCTGTTAAAAAAGCACTTGGGAAAATGTGAAGAAAATGTTAAATTTCATAGGGGGGCTATAATTTTATCCTCATCTGGAGGCCTTGAGGCCCATTGGGGCTGGTGTTTATCCTCAGATTCTGTAGCAATAAGCAGATCAGAGCCTACAACTCCCGCTAGACAGGACACCAGTCCAGCACAGGTTACTTCCTCAGTCACAGCTGACACTCATTTACAGCTGGGTGGACTTGGACAAAAGTATTGTCTAAGGATATAAACAGTGACTGTGAATCAGACCCAGGTCTACATACTGGGAGCCCAACTCCTTATCCTACTGAGCTACTGGACAAAGTCTTTCCCACAAAACACACACACACACACACCGTTGTCCTTATGAGTTCTTTTCCATTCATCTGCTTGGTCCAGCCCTCGCAGCATCCTCAGTCAACCTGTTACCCAATTCTTAGTCTAATCTATTTGATCTAATCCATTCACGGGCTTTGATCCAAACTCTGCAGCATTCACCCAGTTCTTTTCCCATTTAACCCAGTTTCAACTCTCATCGACTAAATCTGATCATACCCAAGTTGGTGCCTGGCCCCAACTCTCACAGCCCATGTGACAGGCCGTCCTAACCAGCTAAGGGGCGGATTAGCAGCATTACATCCGCTATCTTGGCCAGGGCAGGCCTGGTCAGCTGAAGAGATTCATGACGTGTGTCTGCTGCTCTAAAAGGAAACTCAGCATTTATGTGAATTACACTGGTTTGATACTTCAGATGAGAAACACAGATGAGCAAATCATGTGCATAACACAGTCAAATGCAGGTCTTTTATAAATGAGCTCAGAGGAGGTAGTTTTGGGGGCGTTTTTTTCTTATTTGTTAGTATTGTGACCAGTGGTGGGTGTAGTTCTGCTAATCACCTAACAGCTTATTAGCAAAGCTAGCATGTTTGTTAGCGTATTAGATTCTCAGCTAACGTTGTAAACATTAGCAGCTCCAAATTTACTTTTGCTAGCTGTAACTCAGCTAACATTTTCTGAATAATGTTTAAAAAAATGTTTATTAACCCTAAGATTACACGTTTGTTCCTGTTGGAGCGTTAGGGTTGCCAACTCTCTGAAAAATAAATAAGAAACACCTCACCGCCAGGGCTGACCGACCATTGCCTTCACCCTTCCCAGCGTCTGTGTGAAATGATTTTTAACCATTTGACTGTTGACTTGACCCTGAATTTAAGTAGATGCATACATGCATTTGTTCTGATACGAACACATGGAAATTATTTAGCAATTTATTTTTAGTTCAAAATATATTTTCATTCACAATTTCAATATGAGCATTCTGTCCTCTCTCTGTAGTGCTTAACTTAAAATTGTATAAATTAACAGAAAAACAATAGAAAATTTGCATCATCCAAAACAATGTAACAGTGCAAAACAATGTAACAGTGCACATTTACATATTTAGTGTTAATAAAAAGTGCAAAAAATAAAGTCTGAAAAGTAAACAATACTTACAATACTTAGCTGTTGTCGCGCACCTTTTCCACCCAGCCATTTTCCTTTTCTCATTCGCCCCTGTATTTTTGCATTCTTTTTTGTTTGTTTGTTTTTTTAGTAGTAGTAACGACGTTACAGACATTGCTGTCCGTAGGCATATCTGCAGTGCCAGTGTCGGTGTCTGTATCGATATCAGCCATGCTGCTTTGTTATTGTCGTCCAGCGACCATCGTCGGCTCATGACGTCGGTATCTTCTTGCGAGCAGATGTCCCTCGACCAATGAGATAAGAGTGATTCTGTATCGTCAACTCGTGTCTGTCAGCTCATTGGTGAAAAGCAGGAGAGAGGCTGGGATCAAATTTACCGTAAGTTTCCATATAAAGCGCCAGTCAATTCCATTGACATTTTACAGACTTTTTGATTCTCACAGAAATACGGGACAAACTGCGTCCCGTTTCAGGTCAATACAGAACGCACACTTTTATTTCCAAATAAGGGACGATTCCGTTTTTCAAGGGACGGTTGGCAACCCTATGGAGCGTATACACTCATCCAATAAACAAAATTGACAAATCACACAAAGGCAACAAGCCAAGAGGAGATGGAGGAAGAGGCCAGAGTAAATACAGCCAGAGTAAATACATTCATATGAAAAATTTTAATATTTCCTACTTTACTTTTTATATATTGTGAACAGACTGTATGTTGAATATAAACTACTGTTGAATTTAATTTGTTTTATTATTTACGTACATCTTGGTTGTCGTCTGATCTTGGCACACTAAAGTTTTTTGTGGACGTCCATGTTTACACTTCAACATATGAAAATTTCAGCTTTTCAGGTATGTTTTTCGGGGTTTTATAGCAAACAAAACCCGAGCTAAAACTAAACTCATGACAAAAGTTAGTAGTTATTTGTAGCTGTTTAATGGTTTAGTGTTATCACAGTTAAAGTTTCAGTCAGCAGTTTAACAGTAATCAGAGCTACTAGGGCAAGTACATATATGTACTTGTTGGCAAGTACATATATGTACTTGTTGGCAAGTACATATATGTACTTGCCAACACGACGTGTTGGCAAGTATTATCTTACACAGCCAACCAGAGTAGCTGTGTTCTCTCGCCTGCACAACTGCGTCCACACGTTTGAGCTCCGGGTCATAAACAAACCACAACACATGACCACTTTCCACTGTATCATCACTTTTTTTTTTTCATTTTTACTTTCTTTGTGTGTAATTTGCCCAAAAACTCAGAGAAAGTGCCATGTTTCTGTCACCGGAACTGGAGAAATTACGTCATATGTCTCATATTTTACCCCTTTAGTGCCCGCTCTCAAATGAGACTACGTTGCCCAATTTGATCCACTGTGCCCACCGCTGATTCTGACTATATGAAATGCTACAGTAGTTGGGTTTCCATTACAGATTTACGCAAAAGTTAAGCAATATTTTCCGAAGGCCAACAAAACAGTACAGCGAAATAACAGTGTTTCCATTGAGTGATAGACCGCAACTGCTGGTTTATTTTTTTTTCTCTTGAGATAACCGTCATTCCACTAAGGCTCTCGCTCCAACTATAATTCCAGTGGTCATGGTTACAGATGGGTTAGTCCTGCTAAATACTGCCACTTCACTGTTTTTTCTAATCTAGTCTTCTAATTCTAATCCAATGTCATCTCTAATAAAGTGTAACAAACATCTCTTACTTCACCCGTACATACTGCACCATGTATTTTAGAATGCCAAGTGATGCTTTCTGTATGTCATGTTCCCTTTAATAGCTGAAAAAGTCTTTCCATTGCAGTTTTTTGAAATAAAGCTTTTTCGAACACCCTGACAAACCACCTCATGCAGTTTTTTTTGAAGTACACGTTTCCATTGAGAATATTTTGAAATCAATACTTCAAATTGTAGAATGTGTTGCATAATGCAAACCCACCAGACACGAGTTTAAAAGTTATGTGTAATCTCATCATATTTATCCACCTGACTAAAGCGTCTTGGTAATGATGAGATAAGATCCTGCCATGATGTGCAGGGTGTCTGTTTGTGTGCCTGTGAACAAAATGAGTGAGGAGAGGCAGATCAAGGAGAGGGTGTGTGGTCCGTTGGACCATAGCGAGAGAACAGTAGAACAGTATGTAGGACAGGGGCTGTGTGCACTGGCTAACCTATCCTGGCCTGAGCTGTGGCTGGGCATGCTGAATTTCTGCATGAATGACCAATAGCGCAGAATTAAAAAAGAGGGGGAAAGATCGCAGCACGGGGGAGGGGCTTGGATAAGTTAGAGCATTGTGGGAAAAATTCACAATGAGACAGAATAGTTCTACTCATAAAGCCAAAGCATGTTTGCTTTTAGAGGTGAACATTCATTGAAACTCAACAAGGATAATCTAAGAGGGAGATGGGAAAACTACAACTATTTTTTTCTTTCTTTATTAACTTCAGAGAATGCAATTTGCTTTTCAAAGGGATGTTTTAAATGGACTGCATTTATATAATGCTTTTCCATTTGCATCAGACGCTCAGACCGCTTTACAATGATGACTTACATTCACCCGATGTCAGGCTGCTGCCATGAAAGGCGCTCACTACACACCAGGAGCAACTAGGGGATTATTGGGATTAAAGGCCTTTATTGGTTTTCCGGTCAGGCTGAGATTTGAACTGAGGATCTGGTCTCAAGACCAACGCTTTAACCACTAGACCACCACCTCCCCTAGTTTTGTCAGATTTTTCAGTGTAGTCAAATATGTGTGCACGCTAAATCAGCACAATAGTGAGCGAGAGAAAGAGAGAGAGAAAGAAAGAGCGAGAGAGTGATGGGTGGGGGTGGGAGGGGACCACACGCTCAGTGTGTCAGAGAGTTTTTTTTCATAGTTTTTTTTCAATATGCTCACTTTGCACTTTTTATTTCACTCTCCCTCCCTCGCCCAGCATTTTCTCTGCCTCCATCCTTCTGTCATGCTGCCACCTTGAAACGCCGCGATAGTTTGACCAATCCAAGTCTCTGCTGCTTTTGTTTCTTTGACCACAGCTGACCCAGAGTGGGACGCCATTGTCCATCAGCAACCTTTGACCTGCCAGGGCCTGGGACCTGCTCTCCTCCGCCCTTGAGGCAAAAGAGATTTGAGAAGCGAGGAAAGGAGGGGGAAAAAAAACGACTTGTGGCCTTCCGAGGACCTTGTCGCTGTGGTGATGCCGGCTGTGTGGATATTTGCATGTAATGCAAAATGCAAGCAGCACGTGGTGCTCAGAAGAACCTGCTGAACTGAAAGCAGGCAATAGATAAGAAAAAAGGGGATCAAACTGGAATGTTTGCAGATGGATAGAAGATGAAAGGAACGAGGCCTTAAAAAGTCCTAGGCGGAAGCCAGCGCCTGTTTTAAAGCACTCCACTCACTGCGGGCATTTTTTCCCCCCCACCTGGCAGGTGGCACGCCAAAGAAATCATTACATGAGAGAGGCAAGGGGAAAAAAACAAGCACACCTGTGCTTGCGCCAGGAACCTCACCTCCGTTCTCCGATCACAAGCCCTCCATCCCCCAGGGGAAGGTGTGGCAAAGGGAGACAGACAAAGGCAGCAGAGAAAGGGAGAGGAAGGAAGAGATTGTGAGGGAGATTTCCAGGCAGAGGTTTGAGTTAACCTTTTATTAATCGTGCAAATGCCACACACAAAACACACACAAACCAGACTGATGGAGCCGTGAGGCTACGAGAGGCTTCCACAACAGCACATTCACCTTCAGGACGGTTCGTGTGTGTTTGAAAGCAAGGGGCGATCTACATACGATTAGCACACAGGCAGGAAACACAACACAACATCAATATCACACTGTCTTCCATGTAAATTGTTATGGGAATCAGTTTGCTATCCATCAGGTTTTTGAACATTTTTTTTTAAGAAAACTTGAAAGTTCAGCTGCAGTTTACCAGAAGGAACATCAGAGATGATGCAACCCTATAGATTTGATTTGTTTTTGTTTGTTTGTTTTTAAGAAAACTCTTCTCTGCTCCACTCCGCTATGAAGCTATGAGTGCTGATGCAAAATGTAAAACCGGCACTATTTACAATTTCTCCAGTCGCAGCCAATAACTTCTTCAGGCTTGTCTGGGTGTCTTGATGGCTTTCCTCGTTCATCTTCTTCTCATTTACCACAGACTACTACACTGTTTGTATTTCTTCATAACTGATGTAAATAATGTCCAAGATATCTGTGGTTTGGAAATGTTCATGTATCCATCCCCTGACTTGTCCGAAGAAGACTGGATGTAAAAGTGATGGTTTATACCGAACACTGAGTAAGGCCGAAGGGTGATGACATGTTTTGTTTTTATGTGCTGTTTTAACTTTTTTGTATGTGTGTTTTGTATGCTTAAAATGGTGGGGGAGTCAAGAGGTCCCTCGTTGGAACTGAAGGGTTTTAGCCATGCTAATGCTCCCCAGAACCATTTTACTGAAAAAAAAGTCTGAAGAACGTAAATGACATGGTGAGGAGCTTGCAGTGTGATGTGAGAGCCAAATAAAGAAAAATGTTTAAAATGGTGGTGGTGGTGGGGGGGGGGGGGGGGGGGGGGTGTCAAAAGGGTCCAGGTTGGGGGGATCTGGGGGGCAAAGCTCCCCTGAAGCTGAAGGGTATTTCAACATGAGAAATTTCCCCAGAGTAATTTTCCTGAAAAAAAGTCTGAAGGACCTAAATGACATGGTGAGATGGTGAAAAGCTTCACTCATTAATGTTGGTGACATACACCCAAACAATTTTGAACTATGATACATCACATGCAATCGACACGATATACTTACATCAACCCACGTCGATGTTACGTCCAACTTAAGAGTTGACCTTGTATAAAAATTTCCATAATTTGTGACAGTGTGCAAAAACATGTCGTGAGGTCCTGGAAGATGTATATTGAACCATGGCTGGCCGTCACCACAGTACCAGGATTTTTGGCTTGTGGCAGCTCTGTCAGTAATCAGTAATCATTGTGGTCCACATCATGTAAGCATGATAATGGTTTTTGAAGCTTCCCACCAACAAGCAGCAAAAACATGACAATGCCCAAATATTTATGCACTTGATGGTGTTTTAAATGATACAGCAAAATCAGTTCAATTGCTTGTGGTTTTACTGCTGAAATGACATTTCCTTACATTTGTACACACTATAATTGATCTTCTCACTGACCTCTTTTAAAGGGTGAGATGATATCAGCACGTAATTGCTGGAAATGACATCATGACACTTACAGTAGACAGAATCACGACCATCTGTGAGACCATCATCAGGCTGACCTAACAGAGGCGACTGTGTAATGAATGACTCATCATTTTGTTGTCAGAAGATGTGCGGGGGGGGGGGGGGGGGGGGGGGGTGTAAGATGATGGATTTCACACTGGCCCCACAGAGAAGACAGAGAGAGACACAAAGAAAGAACATGAGAGAAAGAGAGGAGAGGAAGTGAGTGTGTGTTTGAGGGGATATGGGTTTCAGGAGAGAGTTCTGTGGACGGCCAAATAATGCACACACCTCACAGAAAGTCACACACGTCCCTGTATCTTTTTAAATCCTTTTTCCGCTCCCCTCTCCATTTCTTTTCACTGGACCTATCAACGCCATTCCCGGCTGCTATTTATAGGAGAGCGGTGCCCCTCCTCCGCCAGCTCCTCTGCCTGACAGTAGATGTGCAAGTGCTTCAGGGGAACCTCAGTAAACCAGGGCTTCATATGCCTAATCTCAGTGTTGTGTGTTTCATTGAACAAGATCTATGGGAAAGTTGGTGACAAAGATAGGCATAGATGTGTGTGTGTGTGTGTGGGGGGGGGGGGGGGGGGGGGATTTATGCCACCTGTCCACTTGTTTCCGGTGTGTGTGTGTGTGTGTGTGTGTGTGTGTGTGTGTGTGTGTGTGTGTGTGTGTGTGTGTGTGTGTGTCAATCTGTGGCTGACTGCTGAAATGTGTTCCACGAAGGCCTTGCCGGTGCACAAATCATCCCTGGAAAGTTGGAAAGTGCATTTATTTTTGTGCATGTGGGTTGTGCGTGCATGTTATTCATCAGACCGGATCCACAGAGTCAAGTTGTATCACCTCATGGTTCAGGCCGGTACTGTTGCAGCTAATGTGCAAACCCCTACAGCCTGATGGAGGCCTGTGGTTACTGATTTATGATCTCAGTTAAATTAGTTTTGCAGTCTAATCAACAATTGACACATGAGATCATCATACTGTTTATTGTTTGTTTTAAGGGGGTACTTTTGTGGAGGAAAATGGCAGTTTAGTAAACTTGGGTTTGTTCACTGAAAAAATTGAAGGAGGTGGGTTATGCACTTTACACAAACTTTTTGAGTTCAGTTTACTTAAAAGCTACAGAATTTAGGGGTGTTTATTTGCTGAATACGAATTCTTAACCATCTGTTCAGTAGTGTATAATTACCTATAATAGTCCTATCAGAATCAGAATCGCCTTTATTGTCATTTTAATTTGCATTACAACGGGATTTGAGTGCAGCTCCAAAAAGGTGCTTTCCGTGGTGCAAGTGATTTTTAGTCAAATAAAAGATAGTGAAATTTAACAGTAAACTGTTCAGAGTATATGTACAACTAATATAAACATAAGGTAAAATAAAATGAAATGTGGACTAAGTAATGTAAAACGAGAATTATATACAACTGTGGAATCATATTGCACGGGAATATTGCACATGGTTTACAGATATTGCACAAGAAACTTGAAGCTGCGGATTAGAGTGATTTGTTTTTGTTCAGAGCAGTGATCGCACTGGGGAGAAAGCTGTCCCTGAGTCTGTTTGTCCTAGCTTTGACTGTCCTATACCGTCGGCCGTAGGGTAGTAGGTCAAACAGGTGGTTGCTGGGGTGGGATCTGCTGAGGTAGTGAGAGCTGGCAATGTTTTCCAGGCTGGGCAGAGAGCAACCAGTGATTCCCTGGGCCGTTTTGATCACCCTCTGCAGTGCTCTCCTGTCTGCTGCTGAGCACCCCCCGTACCACACTGTAATGCAGTACATCAGGATGCTCTCGATGGTGGCTCTGTAGAACAACAACAGCAGCTTCTCCTCCAGACTGTTTCTCCTGAGCACCCTCAGGAAGTGGAGTTGCTGCTGGGCTTTCTTCACCACCACTGTGGTGTTGGCAGTCCAGGAGAGGCTGTCAGAGAGCTGCACTCCCAGGAACCTGATGGAGCTGACCCTTTCCACGCAGTCCCCTTGGATGTAGACCTTTATATCTACATAGATGCGGACCCCCTCATGAAAGCCGCCATATTGATACAGCAGTCCAAAAGGGCCATATTTACTCCGTCTTTCACATTTGTCAGCATGGCTGAAAGACAGAAGGTAACAGAAGAGGTTGCTCCCCTACAGGTTGCTAGTGCAGATAATCAAGTTTGAGAAGCCTCATTTTTATGAAGGATCATACATATTGCTTCTCACTAGAAGGCAAGGGATCACAAATCCCCAATCACCAAAAATGTAAAATAATAATAATAATAATAATAATAAAGGAACCAAAAAATACTTACTGGTGACAGCATAATGTAGTCTGTCACCTCACCACTAGATGACACTAAATTCTATACAGTGTTGTTTTAAAATACATGTCTGTGTTAAAAGTGAACTCCAATACTTTCAAAATAGGCTCTATTTTTAGATGTTTTGGGGTCATGTTTTCACTCTGGGGAAAAAAAAAAAAAGAATTTAATCAGCACAAGATTGTTTCAGAACACAAACACTGCCATAAGCTACAGTTGCATTCAAAATAATAACAGTGTGTTTAAAAACAAACACAGGAAAACAGGAAATAAAACAGCTCTTATTTCCAAACACACAAATGCACATTCTATTCCAAATCAAAACATGAAGAACACAAATGCATCTGGACCAAGCAATGTAAAAACATGCAGGGTAAACCATCACTGAACAAGCAAAAGCATCATTACAAATACAAGAGGGAAATGTGTGAATCTTTACCTCACTAAATGTAAGTAAATAAAGTTTTAAAGACAACTCATTATACAGTTAGCCACTCACATTAGCCTTCTAGCTTATGAGTTGGCGCTGCTCTCCTCTAAGGCATTACAAGTTGATTACTGATGAGGGGATCCTTCTATAAGACAGTCCCTCATCAGCAATCAACTTGTAATGGCTCAATTGCGCCATTAAATTTCATTTTGTCCCAAGTGAAAACATGACTGAAAACAGAGCCTTGGTTGAAAAATATCAGTTCTCCCTGAAGTTAATTTTTACTCCCCAAATAATGCAATAATTTAGTGAAATGAACATCATATTTTTTTGCACTTAACTCACAAAATGTGATTTTGTGGAACATTTATTTCAAAATGAATTCAATTAACGTGAATGTTTGAATTTATGGGTGCAGATATTTGAAGCTGTTGAATGAGAAAATGATCTTAGCTGTTCTGGGACACTCAGTAGAGGTACATACTCTCATTGAAATCCTCCTTGACATTGCCAAGCAAAAGTAAAGTCGACAACTCACATGAAAGGAGGATTACATGAACTTGTATCCCAAATATCTTGGGTCTGTCTGTGAGGATTTGGTGTTGAGTAATCGTGCAGTGAAGGTCGCAGCGACACGCATCGATGGACAGACCAAAATCCAATCCTACAGATCCCGTACCAGGAACAAAAAAAAAATTCAAGAATGAGAACATCTAAACTTATTTTGGTTGTGTTGAAACCAGGATGGATATCTAACTGGCTGAGACTTGGGTAGTCCTCATCTATATCCACCTCTGAAGCCCTTGTTTAGTGGGAAAAAACAAAACAAAAATAGATAAATACCCTACCTCACAATTTTGACAAAAATAATTAATAAAAATATAAATAAATAAAATAAAAAAATACCTCAGATCTGGTTCTGGATCTAGAGCTCAAGCAAAACTCATTCATGAAACATGATCCTTAAGTTTTTGAGTAATCTTCATGAGAAAATAACAAACAGGTGAAAATATAGCTTTTCTTATAGTCTCATTGGCAATATCCAGAGAGGAAAATAAGTATTTGAACACCCTGCGATTTTGCAAGTTTGGTCTGAAATTTACATCTTAGGTGCATGTCCACTGTGAGAGACATAATCTAAAAAAAAAAAAATCCGGAAATCACAATGTATGATTTTTTTAAATAATTAATTTGTATGTTACTGCTGCAAAAAAGTATTTGAACACCTACAACCCCTGGCAAAAATTATGGAATCACCAGCCTCTGAGGATGTTCATTCAGTTGTTTAATTTTGTAGAAAAAAAGCAGATCAAAGACATGACACAAAACTAAAGTCATTTCAAATGGCAACTTTCTGGCTTTAAGAAACACTATAAGAAATCAAGAAAAGAAATTGTGACAGTCAGTAACGGTTACTTTTTTAGACCAAGCAGAGGGAAAAAAATATGGACTCACTCAATTCTCAGGAATAAATTATGGAATCACCCTGTAAATTTTCATCCCCAAAACTAACACCTGCATCAAATCAGATACGCTCGTTAGTCTGCATCTAAAAAGGAGTGATCACACCTTGGAGAGCTGTTGCACCAAGTGGACTGACATGAATCATGGCTCCAACACGAGAGATGTCAATTGAAACAAAGGAGAGGATTATCAAACTCTTAAAAGGGGGTAAATTATCACGCAATGTTGCAAAAGATGTTGATTGTTCACAGTCAGCTGTGTCTAAACTCTGGACCAAATACAAACAACATGGGAAGGTTGTTAAAGGCAAACATACTGGTAGACCAAGGAAGACATCAAAGCGTCAAGACAGAAAACTTAAAGCAATATGTCTCAAAAATCGAAAATGCACAACAAAACAAATGAGGAACGAATGGGAGGAAACTGGAGTCAACGTCTGTGACCGAACTGTAAGAAACCGCCTAAAGGAAATGGGATTTACATACAGAAAAGCTAAACGAAAGCCATCATTAACACCTAAACAGAAAAAAACAAGGTTACACTGCGCTAAGGAAAAGCAATCGTGGACTGTGGATGACTGGATGAAAGTCATATTCAGTGATGAATCTCGAATCTGCATTGGGCAAGGTGATGATGCTGGAACTTTTGTTTGGTGCCGTTCCAATGAGATTTATAAAGATGACTGCCTGAAGAGAACATGTAAATTTCCACAGTCATTTATGACATGGGGCTGCATGTCAGGTAAAGGCACTGGGGAGATGGCTGTCATTACATCATCAATAAATGCACAAGTTTACGTTGATATTTTGGACACTTTTCTTATCGCATCAATTGAAAGGATGTTTGGGGATGATGAAATCATTTTTCAAGATGATAATGCATCTTGCCATAGAGCAAAAATTGTGAAAACATTCCTTGTAAAAAGACACATAGGGTCAATGTCATGGCCTGCAAATAGTCCAGATCGTAATCCAATTGAAAATCTTTGGTGAAAGTTGAAGAAAATGGTCCATGACAAGGCTCCAACCTGTAAAGCTGATCCGGCAACAGCAATCAGAGAAAGTTGGAGCCAGATTGATGAAGAGTACTTTGTCACTCATTAAGTCTATGCCTCAGAGACTGCAAGCTGTTATAAAAGCCAGAGGTGATGCAACAAAATACTAGTGATGTGTTGGAGCGTTCTTTTGTTTTTCATGATTCCATAATTTTTTCCTCAGAATTGAGTGATTCCATATTTTTTTCCCTCTGCTTGGTCTAAAAAAGTAGCCTTTACTGACTGCCTCAATCTTTTTTCCTGATTTCTTATAGTGTTTCTTAAAGCCAGAAAGTTGCCATTTGAAATGACTTTAGTTTTGTGTCATGTCTGTGATCTGCTTTTTTTCTACAAAATTAAACGACTGAATGAACATCCTCCGAGGCCGGTGATTCCATAATTTTTGCCAGGGGTTGTACCAACCAGCAAGAATTCTGGCTCACACAGACCTGTTAATTTTTCTTTAAGAAGCCCTCTTATTCTGCACTCTTTACCTGTATTAATTGCACCTGTTTGAACTTGTTACCTGTGTAGCGGGATGAAAGTCCCGGGTCCCAATTGAAAAGACATTCCCGCTAGCTTGGCTAACGGGGAGTTCCCCTTTGGCTGACCTGGTAGAGAAACGGTCTTTTGTGCGAGCCGCGTGGGTTCGATCCCCACCGTCGTCCCGGCCAAGAAGGTCCTGCTGCTTCAATCTGGTGTCACGAACCGGATGTGGATCACAGAGTATGCTAACATGCACCTGTGACTTCGGGACGAAGTCAAAAATGGTGGGGAGATGTGTAGCGGGATGAAAGTCCCGGGTCCCAATTGAAAAGACGTTCCCGCTAGCTTGGCTAACGGGGAGTTCCCCTTTGGCTGACTTGGTAGAGGAACGGTCTTTTGTGCGAGCCGCGTGGGTTTGATCCCCACCGTCATCCCGGCCACGAAGGTCCTGCTGCTTCACCTGTATAAAAGACACCTGTTCACACACTCAATCAATCACACTCCAACCTGTCCACCATAGCCAAGACCAAAGAGCTGTCTAAGGACACCAGGGACAAAACTGTAGACCTCCACAAGGCTGGGATGGACTACAGGAGAACACGTAAGCAGCTTGGTAGAAGACAACAACTGTTATGATTATTTATTAGAAAGTGGAAGAAACACAAGATGACTGTCAATCTCCCTCGGTCTGGGATTCCATGCAAGATCTCACTTTGTGGGGTAAGGATGATTCTGAGAAAGCTCAGAACTACACAGGATGACCTGGTCAATGACCTGAAGAGAGCTGGGACCGCAGTCACAAAGATTACATTAATAACACATGATGCTGTCATGGTTTAAAATCCTGCAGGGCAGTAAGGTCCCTCTGCTCAAGCCAGCACATGCCCAGGCCCGTTTGAAGTTCACCAGTGACCATCTGGATGATCCAGAGGAGGCATGGGAGAAGGTCATGTGGTCAGTTAAGACCAGAACAGAGCTTTTTGGAATCAACTCCACTTACCATGTTTAGAGGATGAGAACAACCCCAAGAAAACCATCCCAACCGTGAAGCATGGGGGTGGAAACATCATACTCTGGGGGTGCTCTTCTGCAAAGGGGACAGGACGACTGCACCATATTGAAGGGAGGATGGATGGGGTCATGTATTGCAAGATTTTGGCAAACAACCTCCTTAAGAGCATTGAAGATGGGTCATGGCTGGGTCTTCCAGCATGACAATGACCCCAAACACACAGCCAGGGCAACTAAGGAGGGGCTCCGTAAGAAGCATTTCAAGGTCCTGGAGTGGCCTGGCCAGTCTCCAGACCTGAACTCAATAGAAAATCTTTGGAGGGAGCTGAAACTCCAAACCTGAAAGATCTAGAGAAGATCTGTATGGAGGAGTGGACCAAAATCCCTGCTGCAGTGTGTGAAAACCTGGTGAAAAACTACAGGAAACGTTTGTCCTCTGTAATTGCAAACAAAGGCTACTGTACCAAATATTAACATTGATTTTCACAGGTGTTGAAATACTTATTTGCAGCATTAACATACAAATAAATTATTTTTAAAAATAATACATTGTAATTTCCAGATTTTTTTTTTTTTTTTTTTTTAGATTATGTCTCTCACAGTGGGCATGCACCTAAGATGAAAATTTCAGACCCCTCCATGATTTCTAAGTGGGAGAACTTGCAAAATTACAGGGTGTTCAAATACTTATTTTCCTCACTGTAAATAAAAAGATACCCATTTCATAGTGGAACTGGCACCTACGTTTTTTCTTTCTACTTACTCAACTTTTCTTTTTTCCACATTCTCCCTCTTCTTTTTTGATATCTTACGAAGCAACAGTAAACGTGGCAATGGCCAACACAAAAGATAATGTTTCTTAGCAGTAGTAATGAGCAAGTGCCCTCGTGCCCTATATTACAAAATTTTATGACCTTCATTTTTATTACATTAAACAACACAACTGGTGCCTCTGTTTGTTTGTGAACAATCTGAAGCCCACAATTTTTCACATATAGTTATGATGAAATCTTTTTTTTTACTGAAGATTCATATCCTGATAGGCAAGAACTGACGCAATTTTTCGAGGTCATAGGTCAAAGGGCAAAGTCAGGACAAATCTTGGAAAATTGGAAAAATCCTTTAACATTGAACAAATTTTCAAAAATTCATAAGTGTGTGAAAAAAGATCAAATTTCTTTCATATTTGAGAGTGTTCTGTATGATCGCATCCTTTATCAACTGACAAAGTTTGATCCAGTGTCGCAGACTGAATGGTGCCCCCCCCCCAAAAATTGGTCCACCCTGCTTCCACTGTGCATGCATCATTACGAAGCGTCAACAGCTCGTCTGAGAAGGACTCTCTTCACCCAAAGCGATCAAATGGATTAATGGGATTATTAACCATTAGATGACATCAAATGACTCTTAAATCATTCTAAAGTCAGTTTTAAGCAGAAACGAGGCCGTGCAGTGAATGCAACAGCTAGCAGCCAGTGTAGCTGCGGCGCTCTGATCGTTCCTCCATCTTTTATTATGAAATGTGTGGAAATATGTGGAATATGTGGAAATGATTGTTGTATTCAGATATCTGTCACTGAGACACATGATGACTGGAGTGCAGTTTTAAGCAGAAATGAGGTGTTGATCCGTGGACCACGGCTAATGATGCATGCGCAGTGAAGGCAGGGCGGACCGATTTTTAGGGGGTACTGTTCGGTCGGGAAAATCAGATCTGATCCAGATTACATATTTTATGGCCATTTAAATTTAACATTGAAAACCCCATTTAACGTATATTTTGCATTATATCTTAATCAAACGTGCCCCAATCACTCTTATAATTGAAAGTGACGTGCAGACAGGCACTCACTATCGCCTGACAAAGTTTGATCTGATCTGGATTGTGGATTTTGTGGACATTTGAATTTAATATTGAAAAGCCCATTTGGTGTATATTTTGCATTATATCTTAATCAAACGTGCCCCAATCACTCTTATAATTGAAAGTGATGTGCAGACTGGCACTCACTATCGCCTGACAAAGTTTGATCCAGATCTGATCCAGATTACAGATTTTGTGGCCATTAAAATTTAACATTGAAAACCTCATTTAATGTATATTTGACATTAGCTCTTAATCAAATGTGCCCCAGTCGCTCTCATATTTGAAAATGAGGTTCAAACTGGCACTCACTGTCACCTGACAAAGTTTGATCTGGAGCTGATCCAGATTGTGAATTTTGTGGACATTTGAATTTAATATTGAAAAGCTCATTTGGTGTACATTTTGCATTATATTTCAATCAAAAGCACCTCAATCACTGTTTGTTTCTTATGGATTTACCTACACCACCAAAATTGGATGGAGGTTGTAATTTTATGCCTGTTTGCCTTCCAGTTATCAGTCAGAAACCAAGTGCCAAACAGCACTGACAAATTGTGTATAGTAAAGATACCCAGTGTTCTGTATTCTGAAAAAGTAACTGAAAAAGTTGAAAAAAAAAAAACAAAAAAACGACACCACAAAATTTTCAGTTCAAGTGCATGAACTAAATACATAGTCCTGACATTTGCTCACATCTAATTTAGCTTATGAAAAGCCACTTCTAACAGGACTTTGAACTTGAAAATTTTTCTCAAGGTACAATTGTGTGGAAGTGGAAAGTAGTGTTGGCAGAGGTTTGCACTCTACCAGCATGGCACTGTAGTTAACATTTTAAAAACTTTTAACTGAAAGGCAGCTGTGATGGCCAAGTGGTTAAGTGCACCTCTTTCAAAAGACCAGCCCTGCCTCTTCTCCATGTAATGTGGAGTTGCATTAGGAAGGACATCGAATGTAAAACCTGTGCCAAATCAACATGCAGATCCATCTGTGATCTGCTGTGGTGACCCTGAGTGAAAACAAGGGAGAAACTGAAGAGATTTACTTTCATTTTTGTTAACTGCAAATTTACCTGTGGACTAGATTGACAAAAGGTGAGGACTGTCTCCAGCCTTGTGCCCACCACTTTCCCATACCTAGATATAGTACAGGAAGAGGTTCTGCTCAAAAACAGACCAGCAGGCAGGTCTTTGTAATTTACAGTCTTAATTTTCACCTTTAAATAATGACTTTTTTAACTCCTTGTCTGCATATATCACTCTAGTATGAGTCACAGCTGACTCAAACCATACATAATAGAATACATAAGTTTTATACTGCAGCTGCGATTTACTGTCCCCTTTCCATTTCCAGTGAATAAAAGAGGTGACACACAACAGCACTATTAAACATCAAAGTGTCTACAGGTACGGAAGATGTATCCCAAAACATGATTCATTCATAATTTATATCTCATTCTCTTAAAAAATCATGAGAAAATTGTATGTAGAAACATCTGTATGCAGAACTGTATGCAGAAGTATGCGGAAGAATTTCAAGCCTCATAGATCAGGGTTAGGGTTCATCGAAGATTTAGGGTTAATGAATCCATAGAAACTCAAGGAAAAGGGATGGCACGATACTGTCACATGATGACAATCAGCCAGTTACAAGCATACATAATTCGTACCTGTTGTCACTGTCATTAAACTGTGACAGTAACAATAACTGTCACAAGACACACACTAGACTTTGTTTTCTACAACAGCAAAGGTAGCAAAGGCAGCCAAGAAAGACTGAAAAAGAAAGAGGAGAAAACAACAATGAACACACAAACAAACCATGCTTACTCAAGCAGGTTGTGATAGCAGTGATCGGTACAGTGCACCCAGAAAATATTCACAGCGCTTCACCTTTTCCACCTTTTATGTTACAGTTTTATTCCAAAATGGATGAAATTCATTTTTTTTCCTCAAACTCCAATTGAACATCTCTGAGAGATCTGAAAATGGCTGTGCACCAACGGTCCCCATTCACCCCTTGAGCTTGAGAGATGCTGCAAATAAGAATGGGCAAAAACTACCCAAAGATAGGTGCACCAAGCTTGTGGCATCATATTCAAGAAGACTTGAGACTGTAATTGCTGCCAAAGCTGCATCAGCAAAGTATTGTACAAAAAAGGCCAGAGTTGCCTCCACCTCCTGAGGAGACTGAGATCCTTTGGCGTGAGCAGGCCTCTGCTTAAGACTTTCTATGACTCTGTTGTAGCCTCTGTTCTCCTCTATGCTGTTGTCTGTTGGGCCCCGGGCAGCACAGAACAGGAGGGAAAGAGACTGAACAAGCTGGTCAGAAAGGTGGCTGAGAGGAGGGTGTTAGCCAAGTTCAAATCCATCATGGACAACTCCTCTCACCCTCTGCACCGTACTGTAGTGGAGCTGAGTAGCTCCTTCAGTGACAGACTGGGGCACCTTCAGTGCAAGAAGGAACGACACCGCAGGTCGTTCATCCCTGCTGCTGTCAGACTGTACAATAACACTGTGAAATAACCACATGCAATAATATGTCCACAAATCATGTGCAATATTAATCTGTCTACAAATAATGTGCAATAACAACTTGTTTACAAATTCCAGCACTAGTGTCACCTTATCACATCTAAACTTCACATTGAGCAAAGGGTGTGAATAATTACATACAAGTGAATTCTTATTTATTTTTTTTTAATTTGCAAAAATTTCTAAAAAAAACTTTTTTCATGTTGTCATTATGGGGTGTTTTGTGAATTTTGAGGGGAAAATGAATCAACTCCATTTTGGAATAAGGCTGTAACATAACAAAATGTGGAAAAAGTGAAGTGCTGTGAATACTTTCCAGATGCACTGTATGCAGTATTTATTGAGTATACTGAGAAAATGTAAGTTATGGGAATGTATGAGAGAAAACTATGAACCTATGTACAGAGTGTGAGCGATAACAAAAGATGTGTCATAACATGAATGACAGAGATGAGTTGCATCAATGCCACATAACCCCCATAACCCTGTACCGTCAGGAGGAGAGAAGCAATTATGGGGACTGCAAACCAGCCACCCAACGAAAGCATGCTGCACCTAACCCCTACATACTGGAGTTGTGAGCATTTTTTAGTGCAGCATCAGAAACAAAGATTTCTAATTTACTGATATTTATCACTGATTTAGAACCAGTCTTCCCATCAGCTAATCAGTTCAGTTACACTGTGTAATCACACATTTGGACTGATGGCAGGTGATTGCCATTTGTTAAAGATATGTAGTCAACAAATTACATGTGAATATTTTTACCGAGCTGTGCACACAAGGAAGAAAGGTAACATGTGAGAAAGCTTTTTATGTTTGTAAAAATGTGAGTCAGCCTGAAGGAGAATGAACTGAAAGGTTAAACTGACAGCATGGTGCTGGAGCAAAGATCAAGACAGAGAAAGAGGTAAATGAGGACGAGAGTACAGAGGCAAAGAACACTGAAAGGGCTTAAGGCCCCCTGACACTTGCACAACTTTGAGTCACACACCCGTACCCAGTGTGTCGTACTGGTGAGTAAACCCGCTGTGAACCGGTGTAGGCTGAATGTGAGATGTGCGCCGCTGCGTGCAAGTGCACAAAAAGAATTTTGAAATGTTCAAAAAATCTCTCACGCATCAAAGTCATGAAACAAAGGTGAAATGGCTGTGAATCTACTCACACATGATGTGTTGATGCACGCTGATGCAGTGTGAGATGAGGCACGCAGCTCGTCAAGTCGAGTAAAGAAGTGAACAGGTGAGTGAGTGGTTGCGTCAGCGTATCGCATCAGAGCGCAGCTCCTCTGATCGATTAGAATGAGATGTTAAATCTGTCATAAACATACTTTTACACACAATTGTGTGCAGCTGTAAATTCTGTGTTCCTTCCTTCTTAAGAAGGAAAGAACATGCAACTGTTTTAACAAGCCATTACAATGTAAACATGACAAATAATTACCTTTTAAGACTGTTTCAAATGCTCTCTCCGCCTCGTTCAAAAGCTCCAGCTGGAACAGTCTGCTGTGATTCCGGAAGCGATTACAGCCATTTTCAACAGCCAACAACAAGAGAAAATGATTAATCCGCTATGAAATAATTATTTCATACATGCAGCGTCCAGCGCACAATGTGTGGCAGCCAGTGGAACAAAGCACACCATCCAGCTGGGAACACAGCGGGTTGGATTGTCACGGCGATGTGCATGCGAGTGCGTGGCGATGTGCGTGCGAGTGCGTGGATCAAAGTCGAGCAAGTGTCAGGGCACTTTAACTGATACACACAATGACAATCAGAGGTGTGAATGTTCTTATGTGTTTGTGTGTGGAGCTGTGGAGAGAGAGAGACAGAGAGAGAGAGCAGAGGGGGTCCATTATCAGCCTTTGTGTGGCTCAGATTGTCCTCTTCTCTGGGAAAGTGGAAACTCAACACTCCTCTCCAGAGGTCTGGTTACCAGGTGAGAGAGGAGGAAAGGAAGGCAAAAACAAAGTGAGGGAGGGAGAGCTGGATAGGTGAGGAGAAAGAAACACGAAGGGCACAGTGAGAAAGAAAGATCAGGAGATTTTGGGCATGAAAGCTGAAGAGAGAAGTGGAAACCAAGAAAAGCTGACAGAGATCAAGAGGTGAACACAGAGACGGCATGTACAGTGTGAGAAAGAAGTCCAAGGTGGGAGGAGACAGGTTTGCTGCAAGAACCCAAAGAATGGGCACTCAAAGTGTAGCTACATACAGCACTTCATACAGTATTTCAAAATGCACGCACGGCATGGCACAATCACACAAAGACACTGCACAGAATTACAGTTCTATCACTGTTCTGATCCTTCTGTAGTCAGAGTGGAACAGACAAGGTCAGACTGTGACGTTATGTGAAGTAACATAACCACTAACAGCAGATACGACTGTGCCATAACACTGTGAGGTTTGCAGCCATCAAACATGAAGTTCTAAACTGAAAGCAAGCAACTGATGTGCAGTTTATTATACCTTACTCATAATGCTATAGCCCCACCTAGTGGCCCACAATTTTCAACTCTTCTCATCTTCTCAAACAATATAAGCGTCACACACATTGAATTTGAACATGTACATTTATTTTTTTTACTTCACTTTTTTCTTTTTTCCCTTTTTTTACAAATTATATGTATTTTACAAGCACACCAAAAATTTTACAAAGTACAAAGAGTAGGTGTGTTACCAATATAAGTTGATTCTGATATTTGAAGACGTGCATGATGAAGGAATCAGAAAACACAGCTAATTAAATAAAGATGTGGATGAATAATGTCCGATGTGTCTTTCAAATAAGGAAACCATCATCCTCTTTGCACCAGTTAGACTTCCTGTTGATTTCTCACACTTAATACCAAATACTTGGTTTAAACAAGTGTTGTAGCATGTGCTGACAAATTCAAAGGAAATCTGACCTTCTAACACCAGCTCCAGAGCCTCACTTCACTGGTTCCCGCCAACAAATTAGACATTAAAGAACTGTCAGTAAATAAATAAATAGATATACCTTCCCATTCTTGCATTCTAAAACTATAGGCATACCTGGTACTTAAAAGGTGAAAAAGAAGTCAGCAGGTTACAAGACTTTCTTTTGTTGTAGTTCCTTTCTCTGGGATAATCTGCCTATTGAGATAAGATAGTGATTCTGTTGTGGACTAAATTCTAAAAACACATCTACACTTGGACTTTCAGTTAGTTTTTGCATGAAGTGACTGTTGATATCTTGCAGCACAAAACCTTCAACAGGTCACATTATTTACTTTTTCAGCAAGCTAATATAGTCTTAACATTGAGGTGATGCATCTTTAAGACAATATTTTTTAAAATCTTTCATAGAAATACGTTTTAGCGTGTGTTATTTGAAATTAAAAGATTTGCTGTCAGAGAAGGGGAATGAAAGACAGTAGGAACATGACGGAGTAGATGTGTGAATGAGAGAGAGCCTGGTGGAATAGTGCGGTTACAAAAAGTAGAGTTGGGGAAGGTTGAGCAGCTTAAATACGTGGGGTCAGCTATCCAAAGTAATGAAGAGTTTCGTAGAGAGGTGAAGAAGAGAGTGCAGGCAGGGTGGAGTGGATGGACAAAGGTGGCAGGAGTGATTTGTGAGTGAAGGACATCAGCAAGAGTAAAAGGGAAAGTTTACAAGATGGAAAAGTGACCAGGTGTTTGTTGTATGGCTTATACACTGCCACTTGCACTTGCGATCTAGTTCTTTCGGTCATGACCAAAACCTCATGATTATAGGTGAGAGTAGGAACAAAGATTGACTGGTAGATCGAGAGCTTCGCCTTTTGGCTCAGCTCTTTTTGTCACAACAGTATGATAGAACGAATGCAATACCGTTCCTGCTGCATCAATTCTCCGGCCTCCGACTTTGATGATATGGTGCAACTAATATGTTGCATTGTCACCAACACTGGTTTTCCTTTGGCCACTCCTCCCCAACCCTTCCTCCTACATGTCAAGGATCTAATCCATGGGCCAAACAGTTTTGCAGTACCACTTAAGGGGACAAACGACAGTTACAATCCTGTCTAAGTATACCATGGCCGACACAAAAATGTATGATGGCTATCCCAGGGTGGCAGCTATTGCCAAGTCGGGGTCAATGAAGGATTACACAGGGGTCAAGATTTAAAAATGCCCCAGTGATATTGTAAAAGTATACCACATTTGTCTCACCATAAAGATTCCCAAAAGGTACAGTATGGACTATCTATAAATGAATATTATGGAAATATGGAGTAAAAACAGCAAAAATGGCAACAAAGTGTAGTATCAGTTTGTATAGGCATGAGGTCAAAGGTTAACGTTGCTCCAAGTTTGGTAAAAAAAAGTAAAAAAGAAAGAAAAAAATGATGCAAATAATAGGTTGAGCTAATATGGTTTTAAAACAGAAGAGAAGAGTTCAGCTGCCGACTCACTTATCTTGTAAAATAAGGATATTTAACTAATGAAAATTGGACACCTCACTAACGTCTCTTTTCTAGTTATGAAATGGTGAAAGTGTACTGAATAAAACATTGCAATGTCAAAATCTAGCCTTGTCTCTCATTATTCTTTCTTATTAATTACCAAATTTTGATTTGTTTGCCTGCAAAACATTTGCACGAAATTTGGTTTATTTGCAAAACCAAGTAAGTTCACCTCTGGGAACTATGAACTGTTGCAAGAATTTCTAATGTGTTCATACATTGGAAATTTGAACAATGAACAGCAAACAATTAATGTGTGACATCTGGCAGTGTATGCACTTTTCGGATGGCATGCTAAACAAGGTAGTAATTCTTCCCCATTATACCAAGCTACTCTGGCTCTGGCACAGGCAGATTGGCCTAGTCAATATCATTTATAGTACCCTGCTGGTGATACTACAAGAGGTTCTTCGATTTCATCAAATGTTTTCATGATTAAGGTGAGTAAATTGGTAAAAAAAAAAAATTATAAAAAAATAAATTCAGAGTGCAAATACAGCTGACGTGGGTAGTGCCATCTAGCACATCAGCTGACTTGGATATATGCCAGTGCTTAATAGTGATTTTGCACACAAACTGATAACATTCACATGGTTCTGCAAACAAACCTCATTTTGTCTTGGATTTACTGTAGGACTAAGGATTTTGCAGCAATATGTATTTGATTATCAGGTATTATACACTGTAAGCATTCATGGGCGGCATTACCATCTGTTGTAAGAAGTTATCATGTTACGGGGTAACATATGTCACAGAACCCAATCGATGTTGGCCACGTTTGACCATTACTCTGGAGAATAAGCATTCAACACAGTCAAAAGTATTCCATTTATTAATCCTATTAGCACAACCGCTGGAACAGCGATGAAAACAAAGAAGAGAAAATTCAAATTATAACACACTCTATGTAGGATGACATTACGACACAATTTTACATACAAAATAGTTATTGTTAAATTAATGTTTAAAATCCATATAGCCTCCTGACTACCAGGACACATATACACACACACACACACACACACACACACACACACACACACACACACACACACACATATATATTATATATATGTGTGTGTGTGTGTGTCCTGGTAGTCAGGAGGTTATAGCACTTTTAAACCCCAATTACAGTTAACTGTTAAAGGTAGCTAAGAAAAACAATTTTACACATTATGACCCTTTACAGTCATGATGTGGACATATGCTAATACCAGGCCATGCTTGCCGCAAACCTGAATTATGAATGATCATATTATACATTTTTATTTACTTTTTACACTGTTTCTAATTACTCAAAATTTGTTTTGGGTATAATTTACATTAAGCCTCAATTATAAATGTCTTTAAAGTGTTATTATTTGTATTTATTTTAGCCTGCAAGTAATATTAGTCATGTTTTATTTTTCTGTTGTGTGTAGACTGCTGTTTTAGTGATTTGGGGCTATATGAACAGAGTTTGAGTTTTTAATCATAATATTTTCCTTTAATGTTATATCATCACATGCACCGTGATATCACATCACATCTCGCAACACTGACAACTACTTGCAATTTCCTGCTTTATTTACTTTTTTCTTATGAAAGAATGTTACAAATTCCTGTGGTTGCAGCAAAAAGTTACAATTACATGATAGTTACCCGTTACCTGATCAATGTTGTCAACTAGGAAATCTGTAAAACTAAATAATCATGTCAGAAAATCCTAATTACAAATTTTGCACAGGAGCACTGTGGCTGTCTGTGTGCATGTATAAATAGGAGAAAGTATGTGGAAATCACAGGAGTGACCATGTGCGCTTGACAGCAGTGTTTGTGGAGAAGAGTTCGTTCTTTCTTCTTCAACATTGTCTGGAGTGAATTGTGGAGGCGGTAGCTCTGAGAACAGCTGTTTCTGACAAACACTGTGTAAACACTGTGTGTGCCACTTGAGGATTGCTCGACTGCGTGTGTTTTTGGAGGGGGTGGAAGGGCAATTGTTAAGAGGAGACTAACCATCTATCTAATAACCATTTGGTCTGTTTCATACACACAGCATGTGACATCTGAAAAGCTCAGAGCGATTTTGGTAGTTAAGTGTTCTGCCCATAACAAGTTTTGAATCCCATCATACAACCCCAATTCCAACAATGTAGGGACGTTGTGTAAAATGTAAATAAAAACAGAATAATTTGCAAATCCTCTTCAACCTATATTCAACTGAATACACCACAAAGACAAGATATTTAATGTTCAAACTGACAAACTTTGTTTTTGTGCAAATATTTGCTCATTTTGAAATGGATGCCTGCAACACGTTTCAAAAAAGCTGGGACAGTGATATGTTTACCACTGTGTTACATCACCTTTCCTTCTAACAACATTCAATAAGCCTTTGGGAACTGAGGACACTAATTGTTGAAGTTTGTAGGTGGAATTCTTTCCCATTCTTGCTTGATGTACGACATCAGTTGTTCAACAGTCTGGGGTCTCGGTTGTTGTATTTTGCGCTTCATAATGCGCCACACATTTTCAATGGGCGACAGGTCTGGACTGCAGGCAGGCCAGTCTAGTACCCGCAGTCTTTTACTATGAAGCCACGCTGTTGTAACATGTGCAGAATGTGACTTGTCATTGTCTTGCTGAAATAAGCAGGGACGTCCCTGAAAAAGACGCTTGGATGGCAGCATGTGTTGCTCCAAAACCTGGATGTACCTTTCAGCATTGATGGTGCGATCACAGATGTGTAAGTTGTCCATGCCATGGGCACTAACACACCCCCATACCATCACAGATACTGGCTTTTGAACTTTGCGCTGGTAACAATCTGGATGGTCTTTTTCCTCTTTTGTCCGGAGGACAAGACGTCCATGATTTCCAAAAACAATTTGAAATGTGGACTCATCAGACCACAACTGTCAGGAACTGTGAGGACATGGCACGACAGGCAGACAATTGCAGACTCATTGCTCAGAGAGGGGATTTAGAAAAAGGTTTAATCACAAACAGGCTCAGGTCCATACACAGGGTCACAAGCAGGCAGGTGGCGGTACAGACAGTCGTGAGGCGGCGGCGTGGTTCAGTAACGAGCAGAGTTCCAGCACAGACAAACAGGTGTATCAGAGGAGGCAAAAACTGAGTCAAAAAACAAGCAAGGTTCAGGCACAGAGAAGCAGGTTAACAGGCTCCTGCAAAAACATGGTCAAGGACAGGCGAAGGTCATACACGGCAAGAAATCAGACTATGGCAGAAAACACACGAGAGGCTTGGAACGAGGCAAAATGCACAACGAACTAGCAGTGAGTGGTGGAAGACAAGGTGTTTAAAAGCAGAGGATAATCAGGGTGTGATGAGATGCAGGTGCAGGAAAGGAGGCGTGACTGAGTGAGACAAGAGTGGAGTGAGGTGGGCGTGTCAGACAAAAGCAGCAAAAAGAGGAATGTGACAGTGACAGAACAAATGTTAAACAATTCTGAAATAATGATACCTAAAATCCAAATGTGAGAAACATAATAAACAAATGAAAAGGCAGAAACAGAACAACAGAAAATTAAAGGCTGGATCAAAACTAGAGAAGAAATCAACATGTGGCAGGAGTGTACAGAAAAACCTGAGGGACTAATGTGTTCAAAACAGAGTGACTGAATAACCAGAAACTAAAAGACGAAGACTATACTAGGACAGAACTCAATAAGTGGCTGACGTGTGACATAATTCTCAAAACCTAACTTGATAACACAGAATGACTAAATAAGAAAGAGAGACTAAACTAGAACCAATCTTAACGTGGGAGAAGTGTAACAGATCATAAAACCAAGACTAAAGTGTAAGAAACAGAAAATGAACACTCAGGGCCGGACAGAAGGACCAACACAGGGAAACGGACGAAAACTGGGGGACAAAAGCAGATTCTGGGCAGGTCCAGGGCTAAAACATGACAATAGCACACTTTTCCACTTTGCATCTGTCCATTTCAAATGAGCTTGGGCCCAGAGAAGGCAGCGGCGCGTCTACATGTTGGTGATGTATGGCCTTCGCTTTGCATGGTAGAGTTTTAACTTGTACTTGTAGATGTAGCGATGAACCGTGTTAACTGACAATGGTTTTCTGAAATGTTCCTGAGCCCACGTGGTAAGATCCTTTACACGATGTCGGTTTTTAATGCAGTGCCGCCTGAGAGATCAAAGGTCACGGGCATTCACTGTTGGTTTACGGCCTTGCCGCTTATGTGTAGAAAGTTCTCCAGATTCTCTCAATCTTCTGATTATATTATGGACTGTAGATGATGGAATCCCTAAATTTCTTGCAATTGAATGTTGAAACATTGTTCTTAAACTGTTAGACTATTTTTTCACGCAGTTGTTCATAAAGTGGTGATCCTCACCCCATCTTTGCTTGTGAATGGCTGACCCTTTTGGGGATGCTCCTTTTATACCCAATCATGACACTCACAATTAGTGTCCTCAGTTCCCAAACGCTCATTGAGTGTTGTTAGAAGGAATGGTGATGTAACACAATGGCAAACATACCACTGTCCCAGCTTTTTTGAAATGTGTTGCAGGCATCCATTTCAAAATTAGCAAATATTTGCACAAAAACAATAAAGTTTATCAGTTTGAACATTAAATATCTTGTCTTTGTGGTGTATTCAGTTAGATATACATTGAAGAGGATTTGCAAATCATTGTATTCTGTTTTTATTTACATTTTACACAATGTCCCAACTTCTTTGAAATTGGGGTTGTACCTGCAGAACACAGACACTGCAGCTGTAGGACAATCATAATAACAAACAAAAACTGAATGTGTCTGTTTTTGCAAGTCGAACTGGATCGACTGCATAATTTATGTTCTGCCATATGCATGCATGTGTGTATATATACAGTACATGGATACAAACAGTTTGTGCATGCATGCTATGGTGTGTGTCTGCAGGCTGGCAGACATGCATCACTGTCCTCCATTATAAGCATAGTCTGCCTTGTTGTGCATGACCAGTCTGTTCTCCACAAAATAGAAGCTGTCTGATCGGGTCTCATAAGGACATTCCACCATCTGACGCACTGTAAAACAGAACAAACATGCATCTTAGTTGTCGCAGCCATTCCAGTCCATCACAATTCATGAAATTAAAACAACAAAAAATGAGGAGATGGGGGTGGAATTAGGTCAGTACCACTCTTCTGGGAATTTAAATGTCAAAATCCCAAGGTGGTTGTGGAGGCTGAGTGGGAAAGTCTGCAGTGGTTAAATACCAGGGAAGCCAGAGGTTTAAAAAACATCAAGTGGAATGCTTGTCCCTCTTTAATGATAGTGATAAACTGTCATTGCTCAGCTATGCATGATAGGTAGGTAATTAATACAGCAATTAGAATTTTGCTCATGCTTCCAGAGCGTCAAACTCTGCGCAAATGCAAAATATTTGTCTGTAAACCGGGAAAATACATCCGTTCAGTACAGAACTCTGTGGAAATGCGATGTCATTTATCCATAACCACCCCAACTCCACAGGAAAATGACGTATTTGCCAACAGACAAAATATTTAAATACATAACTAATCCTTTTGCTCTGTCCCTCATTAGTGTGACTGGGACTTATGCATCAGACAGACTGTGCTATTGTATCACACTTAAGCCCCGTTTACACATAGACGGTAAGAGCTCCTGGAAGCGTCCCGGAAGAATTTTTGGCCGTCTTAAGGATCACACGCCGTTGTTAACGCCGGCACTAGGGGGCGTGGCTTAGTTCCGGCTTTACCGGGAATCGTCGAAAAAATTATTCAACATGTCGAATAATTCCAGGAGCGCTCCCGGAGAATTCGCGTGACGACGGAGACAACGCGAACAACGGCGTTTGATACTTTTTAATCGCCGTTTCATCCTGCCCCTTCCTGTAGTGCCGCAGTTTACACCGCCGTAATTGGCGGCCGGCGTTGTATCCCTAATCAACGGCGTGTAAAACGGCAATAGAGCCCACATCGGCGTCCTCAAGAGCGTTTTAATCAGCGACAGAGGCAGACACAACGGCGGCGCAAGCGGACAGTACGCCGTTCTAAACGCCACCTCCCGGTTAACGGCGTTCCAAACGGCCGATAGGTGGCGGTCAATATAAAAACGCTAGCGCACTGCGTGCAGGCCTCTCACTCACGGCCAGCTCCAGATATTTTTGCAGAGAAGCTCCAGTATGCCTCCTAAGAAAATTGGCAGCGGCAAGGACTTACCAAGAGGTCTGGTTCAGAAGCAGAGGGTAGCCCTGTGGTGGAGACGGAGCAACACGTTGAGGAGGGTAAAAGGAAGGAGAAGAAAAGGCTGAGTATCTCCTTCCCCCTGCAGTGACAGAGGCATGTATTCCTGCTGCTTCAGCCTATTATACTCTGGGGACGGTGCCTATATGCAAAAGTTCCTGAAGTAACGCAGGATTTGCCTGGATAAATCCAGCGGTACACAGGGCATTATTGGTGGCAGCAGAACACCGCCGTTCTCACGTGCATCTTAACCTGAGATTGAAAAGGATAGAACTGGGTATTAACCCCCGTTGCCTGACGTGTGCCGGATGCTACGGCATCAAAACGGCGCTTTATTCGGCGGATTTAGCGGCGTTTTATCCGCGTATTTGCAGCTATTACGACGGCCAAAACGCCGGCGAAATGCTCCGCCCCTTTCCACCGCGAAAACAGCCGGAACTACCGCGAACTTCGGTCTACGTACTACCCGCCGACAAAACCGTCTATGTGTAAACCATGCTTTACTCTGCAGCATTCTCTCAGTCTATTCAGATGTTAAATGGGTACTAGTGCATTGCACTAGTGTCCCTTCCAGTGCAATGTCTGTGCTTATCCTGAGAAAAGCACAGACTCTATGGGTCATAAAGCCCATAGAGTCTGTGCTTTTCTCAGGATACCATAGCCTGAAGTGGATGAATCTTCAGCTAATTGTTTTCTCCCTCCTTGTGGCTGGTGGTGTGTGTGTGTGTGTGTGGGGGGGGGGGGGGGGTCTGGACTTTCTAAACAGTTGTACACAAAAATGTAAACTGCTCACAATACATCATGAATACCCCATCACACTAGAGGCCGAATACAAATTCAACCTCCATTCAGGAAAAGTTGAGGCGCATTACGGTTGGGGGTGATCCAAGGGATGAGGGGAACCCCAATATGCAGGACAGCCCAGACACAGATGATGGCGTTAAAGCAGTTTTATTAAGACAAGTTAGGTCAAGAGAGTCAAATGTGAAGCCAATATGAGGCGATGGAAATCCTCTTCATACACAGGTAATGCAAACCAAGAAGTCCTCTTCAAACACAGGTGCAGATAAACTGAGGAATCATCTTCGTAGCAATGCCGACAAACGCAGGGATCTTGAGGTGCACACAAACGTAGGTATCTCTTCTTGGGAAAGCACACAAACACAGGAGACTTAAAGGTGCAGACAAACACAGGGAGCTGCTTCACAGCAGAGTGGAAAACCAGGAGTCATAAAGGTGTGAACACACTTAGAGATCTCTTCTTCAAAAGGGTGAGTTGCAACTGCAGAAGTCTCTTCAAAAGGTGAGGACACAGAGGTTACACTGGGCCAAGGAATGTCTTTGCTTCTTGGAAGTGTACTCAAAACCAAACCCAGAATTCAACCAAAAGTCTTTTCTTCTTATTCAAGAACAGGCTTTAACCAAAAGTTTCGTCTTTTAACTCCACGTCTGGATTTAACAAAATGTATTTTCTTCTTATTCAAAAACAGGACTAAGTAAAAGTCTTTTGTTAATCAAAAAGGAGCTTAAAGAGTGAGTTCAACTCCAAAGTGTAAACCTACTCAATACTCACAATCCAGAAGTGGCCACAGGAAACACTGAAGATAAGCAGCAGCTAAAGCCCCTTTCACACCGGGGGTGCTCCCGGTTGCTCCCAGTTGCGCCGTGCGTCATTATGACGACGCAGTGTGGAAGCAACTCAGTGCCGAGACGATGCAGCTTGGTGCCATAACAGCGCGAGGGCGCAAAGGAGGAAGCAAGTCGGGCGCCGAAAAATTAAACCTGTTTAATTTTTTTGGTGTCCTGTGATCGACGCGGAAAGGAAGTGGTTCCAGTGCAAGTTGGGGCAAAGAGGCGTAACTCGGGGCAAAGAGGCGTTACCCGGTGGCCAATTTATGATTCCTGCTGTGTTCCGTTGTTCCCGCAGTATAAATCACGCAGGATTGTTTTTATACCGTGTACTCAATGCAGTAAAAACTACACGCTGAAGAAAAAAAAAAAAGCAGACTGATTGCCAGAAATATCCAGTAAAAAGTGCGGACATCTCTAGTCCACTCATGGACGTTTGTTCACACGCGCACATTTGAACAATTACAAGAAAAAAAAGTCTGGCTGCAGGCATTAATTCCTTGTTCTCTGCTCAAACTCTCACATCACAGTTAAAAAAAGGACAAAAAAGGACATAAGTCCTGAGACAGGACATGTCAACATCAAGTAGAACTCCAGACATCTCCACATGTGCTTGATGGTTCGCGTGCGCGCGCGCATCTCACGGTCAAGGGAGAAAAGATAAACTATAACAGAACTCAGAGCGCAGCCCTGCAGCTCAGCACAACAACAAGTAGAAGAGAAGTCAGAGTGCACAGTCTGTCTGCAGCCAAACTGTGCACTCTGACTTCTCTGTGCAGAGAACCTGCAGGCTGCGTTCTCACCTCCTCTCTGACTCCCTGCTGTGCGCACCTGACACAGAAATTCCTGCGTCGTCATGACACCACAGTGAGCAACTGGGAGCAGCCCCGGTGTGAAAGGGGCTTAAGCTGCAAGTTGTATACATACAGGTCCATAAGGAGACAGACAACCATAAAGAGACAACGGATCTGCAACTGGAATCACAACAAACAGCCTAACTGATCAGTTGCAGCTGCTAGCAAACCAGGGTGGGGACAATTAAAGACTAACAACATGTAGGAACAAACACAACCACCAGAGGGAGGTAACATCAAGACAAAAATAAACACATGAGGACATAAATGAATCTGAAGGTGATAGAAGTAGTGGTGGGCACAGCTAACCAAAAAATTAGCTTCGATAACAGATAACGAGCTAACTGAAAAGTTATCTTTTATAAAGCTAAACCGATAAACCACCCAAAAAATTTATCGGAAGCTACAGATAACTTCCAGTGTTGTCTGCAGCACACTTGCAACTACTAACAAGATGATTTTGAGTTTTAACACCACAAACACTTTTGGTAGCATCAAAGGCGACTACAGACCCAAACAATGAGTTGGCATTTCTGTTTTTGAGGGCCCTGCCCACTGCTGGAAGCTCCTGCTTATTACATAGTTTCCAGCAGCGAAGCTCAACTCTCTACTCAGTAACAGTGTCACCGTGAGGCGGAAGTCTTAGAAAATAAAGCAGTGCTGACTTATGGTCTGGTTTATAAATAAAATTAATACTGATAGAATAACTCCATTAATGTCAATTCTGTTATTTGTACAAAGTTAAAATATAACATACATCTTTTAATGTTGAATACTGCACTAATTCTGAAGTTTTGTAACAAATACAGACAGATGCCAAAGGGATTATGGGTAAAATGTGCCTCTGTTGACTCATTCATTCTGTGTAAACCAACACGTTAATGTGAGGTGTGTCGTGTGTTGGTGTTTACAGATAAATGTGCTTTTGTAAAATATGTCATTTTTTTTATTTGTTAAAAAAAAATGCATTTTCAAAAAAAAGCAACGTTGTAATAAGATAACCATCTGATATAACCGGTGTCAAAATAACTAGAACACTGCCATGATCTAGTGGTGCCCAGACACTCAGTACTTAAGCTGGGCTTACACTGTGTGGGTTTTGGCCCTTTTTCAGCAAATTTTTCACTCGTGCGAGAATTTTTTTGGGTCACGCCGAGTTTCAGCTTAATCGCGTGTCCTGCATCATGTAGTATACATGGAATAACGAGCTGCATTTAACCTCTCACAACCACCTCCCAATCAGCAATTGTATGGTCGGATGAAAATCAAACCTGTTTCATATTCTGGTCGGCCGTCGTGAGGGTATCCCGCTGCTGAAGCGCGACAAGCATCCAACCTCTCGCACTGTCCCTGTGCAAACACCGATGCAGAATTGGAGAGAGCATAAACAGTGATCATCTCTTTGGGAGAGCAGCTTCTGTTTCCCCCCTTTCTTCACCTCATGTAAAGTCTTGTACTGTTTTTTGTTTGTTTGTTTGTTTTTTTAAACTTTGATGTCTCCCATCGAGAGTTTTTGTAAAAATAAGAAATGTAAATAAAGTTTGACAAATAAAAAGCTTCTGTTTACGTTTTGCTTCTGGAAACATGAGTCCAACGTGTGGTTTTTGAACGTACAATGTGAGCAGTCAGATCGCATCAGAGCATTGGGCTGTACAGTGTAAGAACATAAATCGTGCGCTCTGAACTTTTACACCGTGCGGTTTTGTCGTACAGTTTGAGCTGGTGCCGAGTACAATGACTGAAAATATTGTACAGTGCCTGCCCAGCTTTAGGGCAAATACTGCCATGAACACTACTGGCCAGTAGATCGCAGGAGAGACCGTGAAAACTTGCCAAAACAAAATTCCAGATAATCCGTGGCTGCTACGTTTAAGATGTGTGGAATTTAATAAACGCAAACTGAATTTTAGACATCTTACATATATATTACTCTGGAACAAAGACGACAGACAGTGTCTGACATAAGCAGGACTCTAAATAGCAAACAGGAATTGATTGCAATGATTCCAATTGAAAATAACGCAGAAGCAACCTGAGCTTCTTCTGGCATTTTTACATAAAACAAACACAATACCAATGTCTATAAATCGAGAATATATTCACGAGAGTTTTAGGCACAATATACAAAGAGTTTAATGCTGTTGTCTGTGTGGAGCCTGATCAGAGTGTCTCAAATGCATTTCTTCTAACGTGAATGTACTGACATTACCCATAATGCACTGCTGGGCACAGCATGTCCACACTAAAACCTTCAAAATTAGTGCATTACTTTAAAACTTTAAAACCTTTACCTGCAGAGGATAGAGTGGTTTCTTTTAGAACCAGCTCTCCTCTGTTTACAGAGAACAGAACTGCAGATTTACTACAAAACATTTAACAGGTAGGTACTCAACTGATTTTAGATTTCAGAAATGTTTGTAACTATTCAGCTTTGTTTACCACGTCTGCAGCAGTCTAAAACTTATCGGAAGATAATTAGTCCGATAATGGTTTTCAAAGTTATCTGAAAAGCTAATCCGATAATGAAAACATTATTTTCAATAATTAGTGGATTAGCGGAACTGTGCCCACCACTGGATAGAAGGCAATTGCAAAGGAGAATAATAGACAAGCTGAAGGAGAAAAGACAAGATGTAAGGTGAAAATGAGAAGATGTGGAACCAGAAAAGGAAGCCGGGAGTGACTGAGAGGAAATGACAACATAATACTGAGACAAGATAGAGGAAATGCGACTAAACAGACAGTGGAGACAAAGGGCAGAACAAACCAACTAAAATCTGATCACAGATGGGACCCTAAAACCCGACATGGTATGATATCCAATATATGGCCCCATACATGTAATCCAGGTTCTCCTACATATGAGTTTTCTGCAATGCATCACTGGCTGCTGGATATAACTGCTGCACCGGTAATAATGAGTGAGCACATCAGTGATGTGATGGCCGTAATGATCTGACCATACGCATATACATGCACACCAGCAATGCGATCGTTAGTTGACCCTGGGTTACATATCATCAGTTCACAGATTGGATGTCATTCAAAATCCAGCAGGGTGACACAGCAGGTATTCAAAAGATAGCAGAACACAGCCCTCGCTTTGTCATCCCCCTCCCCTTTCTTGCCTCCCACCCAGACCTCAGGTGGCACTCGGATTGCACCCATATGGCAGTCGATGCGTATTCTTATTCTTAATGCAATCTGACAGTTGTCTATGTATTCGTACTGTGTTCCAACTACATTTGGACTGCATTCATGGCATGCACACAGAGTGTCCACGACTCAGTTACATACAGATTGGGACTCCGGCAAGGACAGTCGCATTCCTCCCCTCTCCTCTCCTCCTTTCTCTCTAGCTCTGCTCTGACCTTCAAAGTCCCAGCTTCACCAGACTGTGAATTCTTCGACAAGGAATCACGGCTGGGGGACCCTGTGTGCCCTGATGGAATCTACCCAGTGGGCTATGCTCTCGACGCCTGAGAGAGACGGGGTGTGACATGCTTGGCTCCACTCTCTGTGGAAGACGCTGAGGATTCATTCCTATTTGCTTTTTTGGTGGGAGGTTTGGCGGTGATTGATTTGTGTGCTGCCCTGACCCACAGGAATATTAGCAAGATGGCTGCTTCCAGAATTTCGTCCCATCATCTGTCCGTCATGATTAATGAGTTGGGCAATGCTGTGTAATCTCAGACTGCGTGAACTCTTGAACTCAGACGCAAAATGGATACAATCTCGGAGCAAATCGCTGCATTGCAAAGGAATGTGTTATTGAGGACCACAGAATATTCTTCATAAATTTGGACTCTAGACGGTCAGAGTTGTATTAAATGGAATTCTGTATCTCTCCGCCTAACATTAACATGGCAGCCTTATCGGCTCCTGAAGGCCGACTTCCCTGCTCTTCGCCCAGAAGGATCTACGGCCTTGGTGAAGGAATTCAGCTCCCCCTTCTTGTCTACCCCCCCCCCCAGCCTGCTGTTGCCTAGCAACATCAGACTTTACACACGCATGGACAGAAACTGTCAGACTTTACACACATGGACAGAAATTGACAGAAACGTAACTCATCTGCACACAACACGTCTCCCTCCCTCCATCCCTATTACCCCCCCATATCTCTCCACTCCCCTCACCCTGGCATCCTCCCTGCCACCTCAAAGGCAGCACGGTTTTTACTGCTGCAGCCTTCACCCCCAAGCATTTTTTCATTTTTAACATTTAAACATAACAGACAGCAACCCAAATTATACATTTCCTACTGGGCCCAAGGGAATTAAAGAAAAGTAAAATAAAAAGTAATAATAATAATAGAAAATAAAATTAAAAAAAACTATATAAAATAAAATTTATGCCATAAGTGTACAATACTCATACAAAGTCCACCCAGTAGTACTGAGAAAGAGGTACTGCAGGCAAAATTGACACAACCTTGAACAATTCCTGTCCCCTTCATAAAATAAACAATAAACTGCAATATATATATATATATATATATATATATATATATATATAGTTGCCTAATAGTTGTATAGTAGTACTACTACTAATAGTAGTACTGATTTTCTACAAAATTACCACCACTCAAAAAGGAAAAAGTTTGCCTCAAGTATCTCCTCCCAAACCAACCCCATTATTTAATCAAAAATACGTCCCCATGATTTAGAATAAATGTCTGAATTGTCGTTTAACCTTGCCAATAACTTCTCATATGAAACTACCTTCATTGTGATATCCATCCATCTATCAAAAGTTGGAGGAGAGGGATCCTTCCACACCGTTAAAATTACCCATGCTGCTGTCATGACTTCTGTCTTCAAGACCACATATTCATATTTTGTAATTCCTGGAATTAATGACTGATCTCCTAATAAACATAATCTTGGTGACCTGGGTATTGTTTTGCCAATCCACCTTTCCAAACATTCTAAAACCTTTTCCCAAAAGGGGTAAACTTTTCCACATTCCCAAATCATATGCAAGAAGGTTCCAGGGGCTAAGTGACACTTCCAGCATTTGTCATTCACCATAATCCCCATTCTTTTGAGTTTAGATGGTGTGTAGTACCATCTGTGCAAAAGTTTATATTGAGTAAACTGCCCTCTAGCCTCCTTTATATATTTACAAGAATGCAAAAGTATCCTATCCCATTCTTCTTTATTTATATTACTACCCAGGTCCCTTTGCCAAACAACTCTCAAATGATCACATATGTCCTTTCTTAACTTAATAAAAACTTTGTAAAATAGAGCTGCTTTTTGCACTCCAATAGTTAGTTTACAATACTCCACTACAGGGTTTATTTCGTGAGTAAATTTGCCTTTGATAATGCAGTCTCTCAATTGTAAATACTTCCAAAGATTCCCTGTCCTTTCCAACCTATATTTTTGAATGATTCCCTCAAAAGACATTATCACACCATGTTCATGAAGTTGACCAACTTTAGTAATTCCCTTTTCAATCCATTCCTTCCAATTGACAGTTTTTTTTTCCAATTCGTATAGCAGTATTATTCCACAAAGATGCATAACGTTGTCTTAAATGAGATACCCCACAATATTTATGTACCTCACTCCAAACATGTTTTGAATATGTGAGGACTGGGTTGTCATGTAATCCCAAACAATTAGTATTTGACTCTTGAGATAAGATGTCCAGAAACGTGAATGGTTCAGCCAACTCCTGCTCAATCTTGATCCAGCTCATATCCAAGTCCGTTTTTGTCCAATGTTTTGCCAACCTTGACATTTCAAAAGCCAGATTATAAAGTTTTACATTTGGAAGTGCAAGACCTCCAATTTCTTTTGGGGCGCACATCTTTTTTATATTTATTCTTGGTCTTTTTTTTCTCCCATAAAAAATCTTTTATCATCCTCTCAAATTTAACAAATATATCTGGTGGAATTTTCACAGGTAACATCATGGAAACATAACTGAATTGCAGAGCAATTATCATTTTAATCACATTTATTTTCCCCCATAAGGTAAGTTTTAATTTCCCCCATTTATCTAAATTTGTTTTTATTTTGAGGAGGAGAGGTTCCATATTTGATCGCATTATTTCTTCTAAATTAGGGTTCAAAAGAAGACCTAAATATTTCATACCTAACGGCAACCATCTAGAGTTAAACGGAGAGACATATCCAGACAAGCATGTAGGTGAAAGAGGCATGCATTCCGACTTACTCCAGTTTATTTTATATCCCAATATATTTGAGTAAGAATCAACACATTGAAGTAAAGCTGGTAGAGACTGTACTGGGTCATTTAACACTGCTAAGATGTCGTCCGCATACAGGAACAACTTATGTTCTCTGCCACCAGCCATCACCCCTTTAATTCTTGAATCTGCATGTATTTTTAAAGCTAAAGGTTCCAAAAATATTGTGAAAAGTAACGGAGATAAGCTACATCCCTGTCTCATTCCTCTAGAGCAGGGGTGGGCAATCATGTGCCATGAAGGGCCGAAACACTGCAGGTTTTCCTTTCTACCAATCACCTCAGCAGGTGATTTCATTAAAGATCAGGTGTCTCAGCAGGTGATTTCATTGACTAGCAGGTGTTTATGTTCAGAGGAGAAACTCATCAGCACCCACCTGCTGAGGTGACTGGTTGCAAGGAAAACCTGCACTGTCTGGGCCCTCGTTGCCCACCCCTGTTCTAGAGAGAGAGAAAAAACCTGAAATCAACCCATTGGTAAGAACTGCGGCTTTTGGATCTGAATATATGGTCCTCACCCAGGTACAAAATGCTGGCCCAAAACCAAACCTAGACTGGACTGCCGTGAGAAAACCCCACTCCACCCGGTCGAAAGCCTTCTCCACATCAAGGGAGAAGGCCGTGACCGGATCCAGGCATGTCCCACTTTTGTGCATTATATGAATAAGTCTCCTCACATTGTCTCCAGAACATCTGTTCTTGATGAAGCCAACCTGATCGCCATCAGTGATCGTAGGCAGTATTTTTTCCAGCCGTGATGCCAATATCTTTGTTAGAATTTTACAGTCCACTCCCAGAAGGCTTACTGGACGATAATTTGCTGGGTCAGAGGAATCTCGATCTTTTTTAGGAATTAGAGATATTAGTGCCTCATTAAATGAACCTGGTAGCGACTCCAAATCAAATGCTTCTAAATAACATTTTTGTAATATTGGGCTCAGAATGTCTATATATTTCTTGTACAACCCCTGGCAAAAATTATGGAATCACCGGCCTCGGAGGATGTTCATTCAGTTGTTTAATTTTGTAGAAAAAAAGCAGATCACAGACATGACACAAAACTAAAGTCATTTCAAATGGCAACTTTCTGGCTTTAAGAAACACTATAAGAAATCAAGAAAAAAGATTGTGGCAGTCAGTAACGGTTACTTTTTTAGACCAAGCAGAGGAAAAAAATATGGAATCACTCAATTCTGAGGAAACAATTATGGAATCACCCTGTAAATTTTCATCCTCAAAACTCAAAGCATCCTCAAATCAGATCTGCTCGTTGACACTGACCCTGTGCCATGACATTGACCCTACGTGTCTTTTTGCAAGGAATGTTTTCGCAGTTTTTGCTCTATGGCAAGATGCATTATCATCTTGAAAAATGATTTCATCATCCCCAAACATCCTTTCAATTGTCCAAAATATCAACGTAAACTTGTGCATTTATTGATGATGTAATGACAGCCATCTCCCCAGTGCCTTTACCTGACATGCAGCCCCATATCATCAATGACTGTGGAAATTTACATGTTCTCTTCAGGCAGTCATCTTTATAAATCTCATTGGAACGGCACCAAACAAAAGTTCCAGCATCATCACCTTGCCCAATGCAGATTCGAGATTCATCACTGAATATGACTTTCATCCAGTCATCCACAGTCCACGATTGCTTTTCCTTAGCCCATTGTAACCTTGTTTTTTCTGTTTAGGTGTTAATGATGGCTTTCATTTAGCTTTTCTGTATGTAAATCCCATTTCCATTAGGCGGTTTCTTACAGTTCGGTCACAGACGTTGACTCCAGTTTCCTCCCATTCGTTCCTCATTTGTTTTGTTGTGCATTTTTCGATTTTTGAGACATATTGCTTTAAGTTTTCTGTCTTGACGCTTTGATGTCTTCCTTGGTCTACCAGTATGTTTGCCTTTAACAACCTTCCCATGTTGTTTGTATTTGGTCCAGAGTTTAGACACAGCTGACTGTGAACAACCAACATCTTTTGCAACATTGCATGATGATTGACTCTCTTTTAAGAGTTTGATAATCCTCTCCTTTGTTTCAATTGACATATCTCGTGTTGGAGCCATGATTCATGTCAACAGCTCTCCAAGGTGTGTTCACTCCTTTTTAGATGCAGACTAACGAGCAGATCTGATTTGATGCAGGTGTTAGTTTTGGGGATGAAAATTTACAGGGTGATTCCATAATTTTTTCCTCAGAATTGAGTGATTCCATATTTTTTTTCTCTGCTTGGTCTAAAAAAGTAACCGTTACTGACTGCCACAATTATTTTTCCTGATTTCTTATAGTGTTTCTTAAAGCCAGAAAGTTGCCATTTGAAATGACTTTAGTTTTGTGTCATGTCTGTGATCTGCTTTTTTTCTACAAAATTAAACATCTGAATGAACATCCTCCGAGGCCAGTGATTCCATAATTTTTGCCAGGGGTTGTAATATTCGCTCAGATATCCATCCACACCAGGTGACCGTCCATTCTTCATGGATGATATTGCTGCTCTTATTTCTCTTTCTGTTATAGGCGCATCTAACTTTTCCCTTTGATCAGTGGTTAGTTTTGGCAATTCCAAATCTGAAAAAAAAATGAATCTACCTCTGTTTCATTAACCTTTCCTGCTGATGTATATAGATGTATATAGATTTAAAAATGTCATTTATTTCCTTTGATGAAGTTATTACTTGGTCATCCTTTTTGATTATTGGTATATTGGAAAGATTATCCTGTTGTTTTAATTGTCTTGCTAATATCTTACCATTTTTTCCCCTCCCTCATAAAATTTAGATCTTAGTCTAAATAATGCGTATTCAGCTTTCCTGTTGTATATATCATTTAGTTGAAATTTCTTCTTACAAAGTTCCTTATATTTATCATCTGAAAATTGTTTAGCTAATTTTTTCTCTAATGTTTGTATTTCCTTCTCCATAATCTTTTCTTTTTCCAACTTTTCTCTTTTTAATTTTGTGGCATGTGTAATTATCTTACTCCTTAAATAAGCTTTGGATGCTTCCCATACTGAAGCAACTTTATCTGTGGAACCCATATTAATTTCAGAAAACATTTTGAGATCCTCTGAAATCTCCTCACTAAATAATTTGTCTTGTAATAACATAGTATTGAGCCTCCATCGACCCCTCTTTGATCTATCCACGTTCAGATCTACAAGTAATTCTACTCTAGCGTGATCACTAATAAGAATTGTTCCAATGTTACATCCCACCACCGAGTCGACTAAAGCTCTAGATATCAAAAAGAAATCTATTCTTGAATATGTGTTATGACAATGTGAATAAAAGGTATACTCTCTCTCAGATGGGTTAACCAGCCTCCATATGTCCACCAAGCCCATGTCCTCCGCTAACAAATGTGTTGCCTCTCTGTCCCTGGGTGAAGACCTTCCACTTAATTTGCTTTTATTAATAATGCCATCCATAACCTGGTTAAAATCCCCTGCTAAAATTATTTGACCCTCCATGTTACCTATTACACTATTGATTGAATGAAAAAAATTTGGATCCTCTGTGTTAGGAGCATAAATATTACACAAAATTATCCTAATTCCGTTAATTAGGGCTTCTACACAAATGAAACGGCCCTCCCCATCCTTATACATCTTTGATAAAACAAAACTTAAACTTTTATTTACCAGTATCATGACACCATTTCGTTTACTTGAGTATGAACTATGCAGTACAGTCCCCACCCAATCCCTTTTAAATTTCTGTGCCTCTTCCTCCCCTGCCATATGTCACTCGTGAATGAACGTTATATCTGTGTTGTTTGTTTTTAAGTATGAAAGAACCTTCCTCCTCTTAACTGGATCTCCGCAACCCTTTATATTCCAAGATGTGATTTTAATATACTGAGACATTACCATGAATAAGAATATATACCGTGAGCAGTAGCTTTGAATGTATAGGCATTTAACAAAATACTTTGCAATAAAAATCCCTTGGCCCATATAGAATGCTGCCTGAATGAACAACTTAAGAAAGAACAAAAAGTGTAGCATATCCACACTGAACAAACAAAACTCCCGTAACCCCCCCCGAGCCATCCCCAACATTAACTCGAGTTCCCTCAGTTTACTTGGTCCGTGAAACTAGCTCTTGTCGACCGCCTGCTCCTTGTGAACGCCCCCGCCCATCCTTACTGACCTTACAATGTTATATTTACATACACTTCTTTATTTGTTCAATCCTTATGACCCGTGCAGCAGAAACGTCTTCGCCTCTTCTCCATCAGTAAAAGTTTTCTTCTGGCCGTTCCATTCAAACATGAGCGCGGCCGGGTAGCCCAATCTATGCTTCACCTGGAGCTCTCTAAGGTGTTTCCTAGCAGGGCCAAATGCCTTCCTCTTCTCCGCCAGCTCTTTTGAGACGTCCTCAAAGATAGAAAGCCGTGGGCCCTCCCAGTCGCATCCGTGCCTCTCTCTGGCTATGCGTAAAATCTTCTCTCTCTCCGAGGAGCATAGAAAGCGCACAAGCACCATCCTCGGGGTTTATTCGGGTCAGGCATGGGTGTGCTCGGGACTCTGTGGGCACGTTCCACCTCAAATTCAGCATCCTTGCAGCCAAAAGCGTCTACTAGTATCTTCTCCACATACTGTGCCATCTTCCCGGGTGGCTCGAGTCCCTCTTTTAGATTCACCACACGCACATTATTTCGTCGACTTCTGTTTTCTAAGTCCTCCACTCGTGACCACAATGCTTCAACTCCCTTGTCACATTTATCCAGCTTGTCATTAACTTGTTGGCTGTCATCCTCCAGATTGGAAATGCGCTGCTCCATTTCGCCCATTCGTAACTGTATGCTCTCCACTGAATGCTTCAAGTCTTCTGTTGTCTTTGTGATAGTAGTCATGTCCACAGCCACATTCATCAAGACTTCATTCATTCTTTTCAGCTGTGTTTGCAATGTCACGTTAGCGTTTTCATCTAGTTTACAGCCCTCGGTCTCTGTGAGTGCGGCTTTAGCATTAGCATCCATAGCTTCCTCAGGTGATTGAAGCTGTAATACGGTGTTAGCTTGTTTCTTGCTAGTTAGCCTCGTAGCTGTTGACCATTGAAAAAGTTTGTTTTACCGGTGTTCGACATCTTCACCAGTATCTATTATTCCCAATCTACTGCACAATCAAAAATACTGTCCTTAATCGAAGTGTATGTTTTAAAAGTTTTAAAATAAGGATGGGTTTCAGGAGCTCATCTAATGTGAGGCCATTCCTCTCGGCTGTCCCACATGACCCCCTGCCCATATTCTAAGTATTCGACCAGCATTTGTACATGGCTGTCGGAATATCTGTCCCTCCCGACGATGTCTCAATGTTTGGCTTTTTTTCCCCATTTGGCCTGATTCGGTTTCATTCGTGCTTATTCATGGTAAGTGTGACGGAGCTCGAAGATGCACAACAATATGTGATTTGAAATCACAATCTAACCTTAAATGAAAAAGAAATCTTACTCAATCGACACCAAAATGCACAGGCAGAGCACACAACAGCACACACTATAGCAAAAGCCTAGTTAAAGACAAACTAAACAGTCTGTAACTTGCCTTAAAACATACTGCAGGTGTCAGTACACAATACTCACATGCTGGAAGTGTTAATCCAACTGTCATAGCCAATTCCAGAAAAATGTCTCTTTTGTAAGTTGATTCCAAGAAATCAGTCCACACGGATGCCTTTCCTCACCAGAAAGCCTCACTTCTCAGTGTGCACTGTCAACAGCAGTGTGCAGGCTCTTGCCACATTTGTGCTTTAAAGGCAGTGGCAAGTGTCACTCTGATTGGATAGATTTGTGGTATGCTCACAGCATACCTTTGTGGAGTATGTGGAGACTTTATTCAGTCTTTGCAGCACAGGACCCCTTGTTTGCACTGAGATTTTGCACAGTGTAAAAGCACACCACGTGTTATGTCACCACTGGAAAGATATAGGCCAATATGTTATATTAGAGTCTGTACTCTTTACATGGAACAGATTTCAATTTTCAGGCCATTTTTATATATAATTACAGCTAAGTAAGTTTTCACTTGCAATGTCAAGTTAGCACACTTTTGCTTACTCTGATTGATGACATTCTTAAGGGCCTCTTCACACATAACACGAAAGACACAGAAACCGGTAGAAAATCTGCAAACAAAACACGAAATGGGGAACCACAAACCATCATGCGCGTGCACGAACACAGTGTGAGCAGCTGGGATGTGTTGTACCACATCGCACTGCTGATGTGGAGAAAAATAAAATAAAAACCAGCTGTATAATTAGTGAACAGCACTGGGTTGATATAAATAAAAGGGGACGCAATACAGAACCCTGTGTTTAAATAACACTGGTTAAATAAAAAATAAATGCCATTCACGGGTTTTGAACCTGCAATTTACAAAAGGTCTGATTACCAGAAGGAAACTTAATCACTGTCTTATAACAGGAGAGTGAAATGGCTAAAATCAACAAGGAGATAAACGTATTTTTAAAAAAAAGAGAAAAAAGAGCCAAGATAACTGACCAAACAGCGTTTGTTATGGCGTATTTCTGCTGATACATGAGTGAAAGTGGCATATTTGTCCCACAGTTGGTTTGTCATATAGTCCTGTGGTGCGCCTCTCACAGAACACGTGTCCTGTCAGACAGACATGACATTCAGATCGCCTGCATGTCTACATGAACTGATGGTCCGTTTCAGCTGGGACAGCCTGTCAATGTGCGCACTGTGCACACTCTCCAGCCCATTGCAAAAGCGGTATATGTTTTTATGTATTTCCATGTGAGGACAGCAAGCGCACACACGCGCGTCACGGTGGACAGTTGTAAGGTCCTGTCCGTCAAAATACAGTACGTGTTCTGCAGCTGTGACATCTAGGACCAGAGACGTCAACAGCTGCTGCTGTTGGCAGCCAGCCACGCCCCCAGTGTGTTCAGCACACAGACCAAGGTGTCACTCTGTGATCAGATGAGAGGCGCTTCGCCTGTGGGGGAAGCAAGGGGGGGGTTGCACAAACCACATACACGCCACATATTGAGGGGGCGGGGGGGGAGCACGCAAAATGCACGCATGTGTTGTTGGGGGGAGCCAACACTCTGGCATGCCACATGTGTACTTGGCAACTCCACAGTCGTGGGGGGCACTTAGACAAATTTCTTTTGAGGCAGTATTTTTTTGTTAATATAGGTGCTGGCCGCCATTGTTGACATAGAGTGAATGGTTTCTCTACTCATGATCATGACTCATGAAATCTTTTTGGTTGACTGCCTCTACTGGTGGTTGGCTCTCACTGCGGTATTGTATCACTTCCTGTTCCGGAGCACAGCGGTGTTTTGCTGTATCTGTTAGCTGTTTAATCTGCGCAGTTAGATTGATCTAGTTAACTAGATAACGATTTGTTTCACAGTGTAATCTTCACGTGCCTTAACTAAAGCACTCCCTCTGCTGAATCACCTCTAAATTATTTACACATTATTCACTTTGTGTGTTTTTAGGAATCCGCTAGCTTAGCGCAGCTACTAGCTCTTAGCCGGTTTAGCATGGCGGCTTCTCCTGTCTCTCCCACACTTTTCTGCTCTGGGTGTGAAATGTTTAGTTATTCCTCAGCCTCCTTTAGCAGTAATGGTACTTGTAATAAGTGTAGCTTATTCGTAGCTTTGGAGGCCAGGCTGGGCGAATTGGAGACTCGGCTCCACACCTTGGAAAATCCTTCAGCTAGCCAGGCCCCTGTAGTCGGTGCGGACCAAGGTAGCTTAGCCGCCGTTAGTTCCACTCCGGCAGATCCCGAGCAGCCGGGAAAGCAGGCCGATTGGGTGACTGTGAGGAGGAAGCGTAGTTCTAAACAGAAGCCCCGTGTACACCGCCAACCTGTTCACATTTGTAACCGTTTTTCCCCACTCGGCGACACACCCGCCGAGGAACAAACTCTGGTTATTGGCGACTCTGTTTTGAGAAATGTGAAGTTAGCGACACCAGCAACCATAGTCAATTGTCTTCCGGGGGCCAGAGCAGGCGACATTGAAGGAAATTTGAAACTGCTGGCTAAGGCTAAGTGTAAATTTGGTAAGATTGTAATTCACATCGGCAGTAATGACACCCGGTTACGCCAATCGGAGGTCACTAAAATTAACATTGAATCGGTGTGTAACTTTGCAAAAACAATGTCGGACTCTGTAGTTTTCGCTGGGCCCCTCCCCAATCGGACCGGGAGTGACATGTTTAGCCGCATGTTCTCCCTGAATTGCTGGCTGTCTGAGTGGTGTCCAAAAAATGAGGTGGGCTTCATACACTCAACAAAAATATAAACACAACACTTTTGGTTTTGCTCCCATTTTGTATGAGATGAACTCAAAGATCTAAAACTTTTTCCACATACACAATATCACCATTTCCCTCAAATATTGTTCACAAACCAGTCTAAATCTGTGATAGTGAGCACTTCTCCTTTGCTGAGATAATCCATCCCACCTCACAGGTGTGCCATATCAAGATGCTGATTAGACACCATGATTAGTGCACAGGTGTGCCTTAGACTGCCCTCAATAAAAGGCCACTCTGAAAGATGCAGTTTTATCACACAGCACAATGCCACAGATGTCGCAAGATTTGAGGGAGCGTGCAATTGGCATGCTGACAGCAGGAATGTCAACCAGAGCTGTTGCTCGTGTATTGAATGTTCATTTCTCTACCATAAGCCGTCTCCAAAGGCGTTTCAGAGAATTTGGCAATACATCCAACCAGCCTCACAACCGCAGACCACGTGTAACCACACAAGCCCAGGACCTCCACATCCAGCATGTTCACCTCCAAGATCGTCTGAGACCAGCCACTCGGACAGCTGCTGAAACAATCGGTTTGCATAACCAAAGAATTTCTGCACAAACTGTCAGAAACCGTCTCAGGGAAGCTCATCTGCATGCTCGTCGTCCTCATCGGGGTCTCGACCTGACTCCAGTTCGTCGTCGTAACCGACTTGAGTGGGCAAATGCTCACATTCGCTGGGGTTTGGCACCTTGGAGAGGTGTTCTCTTCACGGATGAATCCCGGTTCACACTGTCCAGGGCAGATGGCAGACAGCGTGTGTGGCGACGTGTGGGTGAGCGGTTTTCTGATGTCAATGTTGTGGATCGAGTGGCCCATGGTGGCGGTGGGGTTATGGTATGGGCAGGCGTCTGTTATGGACGAAGAACACAGGTGCATTTTATTGATGGCATTTTGAATGCACAGAGATACCGTGACGAGATCCTGAGGCCCATTGTTGTGCCATACATCCAAGAACATCACCTCATGTTGCAGCAGGATTGTTGTGGGCTGGGGTGTTTGGCTGGCTTGGTTTTTGTTTCCTGTTTCTCCCACCAGGTGGTAAGCATTCAGGACTGAGTGGCTGAGCATCAGGACCTCACCCTGAACACCTGGGGTTTGTTATCACGTGCAGGTCATCAAGACTCACAGCTGTGGTGTATTTTGTCATAATCAGAGATTGCTGCATTTAAACCTTGAATGCACAGTGTGTGATTGCCAGAGACTCGACCTTGTGAGCAGACGTGTGAGATCGACGTCAGGAGAACAATCTCACCATCACGGACGCAGAGACCGCTCCAGGTTTGACGCCACAGTCTGTGAAGGAGGATTGGGTGAGGTCTCACGCTCTTCAGCACACTTCCTGAGGTAATTTGGTTTTGGTGACTTTTATGAAGTAATGACAGTGGATTTGGTGTCCCTCACACCTTGTGTTAGTGAGCTGTCACGTTATGCTAATAATTGTCTAATCAGCTTCTGCTGCAGTGGAGATTTGAACTGACTTGTTCCGTGCCTGCAGGGTGAGAAGCTGATGTATAGCTTTAAGCCAGGAAGTGTTTGCTGATTGCGTGCACCTTTGAGTTGTGTCTCTCTGTGTGGAGTTGGACTCACCTCATGTTTTCTTTCTTTACAGACTCGGTTTGTCGCGGCCACCTGGGGGGTGTCGGCGGGGTCCCTGGGTCCGAACTGCTGTGGCTCCGGACCGTTTGCACTGCTGAGAGCGCGCCGTGTTTTCACCTCACCAGACCGCGGACGTTTTAGTTGTTTAGCACTACTCACTGTTATGTTTATTCAATTCTGTTATCCTTTTGAACCGTGCTCTGCTTATTTCATGCTTGGTCCTTTCAAACGCTGGGTCGGTTCTCCGCCCGCGTCCGAAACATAACAGTAGTCTCTGGCCATTTAACAATGGACCAGCGGAAGCAGAGACGGTATTTTTGCCGGGTAGGCTGCAGCAGCTGTTGGAGCTGATCCGGGATCAGTTGCGGGTGCTCTCCGCCCGGTTTGTGCGCGTTGGTGCGCGCATGGCGGAGTTTACAGCTTGGGTCGCGTCGCACCCCTCTGTTACGGCTGTAGCCCCATCTCCTCCCGTGCAGCGGGCTCCGACGCCTGTTGTAGCAGCCCCGGTGGTATTTAGTTTGCACATTAAGCTGTTTGGTAACCTGCTGTCGTTTGCAGCAGTGTGTATTGGTTTTTACTCTGTTACCACAGGGATTTTCTTATTTGGCACTTTGGCTCCCTCTGTTGGTGACAGAGTCACATTACCGTTCAGGTGCAAAGGATGGAAAACACGTTTTTCCATTCTTTGCACTTGACGATGTAGGCCAATGTTAGTTTTTTTTTTTATTGGTCTATTATCTGTTTCTTGTTTTAGTATGAGGTGTTTTTATCAGAGGTTAATTTGTTGTTTTTGTGGGTTTTTAAGCACTGTCAGTGGTCTGGTGGTGTGAAAATACAGGCTGTCTGGAGCATAGTTTGACCCAGGTGACTTTATGTTAGCCTGTTAGTCTTTCTTTTTTATTTCTTTTGGTTTCACCTCCCAGGGTTTGATGGGACGGTCCTCTGGGGGGTGATGGGGGGGTAATTGGGTTGTTTTTTCTTTTTTCTATTTTTTTTGTTTTTGTTGTGCCCTCTCTTCTCCTCTGACTCCAGTCGTGTGGGCTGTACGTTGTCTGCGTTGCTGGAGTGGTGCAGTTTGGTGATGCTGGGCGTTTCCCAGGTAACCTCTGCACCCGGGAGGGGGGGGGTTGGGTTTTTTTTTTTTTATTCCCTGTCTTCTCCTCCGGCCCCAGCCGTTTGAGCCGTACGTTGTCGGCGTTGCTTGGGGTGGTGCAGTTTGGTTATGCTGGGTGTTTCCCAGGTAACCTCTGTACCCGGGTGGGGGGGTTTAGGGTTTTTTTTTTTTGTTGCTTCCCTGTTCCACCTCCGGCTTCAGCGCGCCTTTGAGCCATATGCCATCGGCGTAGCTGAGGTTTGGGGCAGTGGAATATACCCGCAGCTGGTGGCTGGTTTAAAAGTCGGAGGGGTTGCGCCGTTTTGTGCCGTCTGCCATTACCGCTGTTCCACTCCTTCCGGTTGACTTTTGGGGTATAGTCGTGGTTGGTGACACTGGACGTACTTCCAGTTTCCACTGCGCTGAGGGGGTGGGGTTGGGGTTGTTGCTTTGTTTGTATGGTTTTTTTTTTGTTTTTTCCCCGGTTTCTGCCCTCAGGGTGTGACTGTGGTGTCCTCTGGGGGACGGCCGGGTCTGGGTCTGTTAGTCATGAGGGGGGGCGTCTCCTGGGGTTTGATGGAACGGTCCTCTGGGAGGCGCTGGGAGTCCCTGTGGGTGACTTTGGGTCCCAGAGGGACCTCGGCTGTGGTTATTACTCCTGGAGCTGGCGGGATGTCCTCTGGGGGGTGTTGGTCCCTACATGTCGTCCGGCGGGGGGGTGTTAGCGTTTTTTTTTTGTTTGCAAGCTTAAGTTTGGGCTGTGTTTTTTCTTTTCTCCTCTTCCCGGGGTTTGATGGAACGGTCCTCTGGGGAGGGGGGGTTGGTATGGTTGTTTGTGTTTGTCTTTTTTTTTGTTTATGACTAAGCAGATTTTAACACATAGTCGGAAGAAGGCTGAGTGCACAGGTTTAAGAACTCCTGGCCAAACTTATGCAAAGTGAACTAAAGCAAGAGTCGACAGGAATGAACGCAAAGGTGGAGACTCTAACAGGTTTGCTAAACGAAACAGAGGGCAAGACCATTCAAGTCAACAAGGGATGTCTCTGCACTGGAGTGTCAGCTGCGGAGCAGTCTGCTGCAGACAGGCTCAGGATGGGAAAGGACAGGCTCCAGGATGAGAGTGATGGTCTCGGCACGGAGTTCCCTGTTGACAGAGAAGAGGCGGCTGGGAGCGTGCTTTATCCAGCTGAGGGAAGAGCTGGAGAGGCTCAATATTGAGATGATCAATGACTGCATGAAGAAAATTAACATTGCAGGTGGAGCAGCTGATGATGGAGCTGTCGTCAGAGCACAGTAACGCACAGCTCCTGGAGACGGGCCTTTCCCAGCTGGATCGTCAGCACAAGGAGCCAAAACTGAAGCTGCAGGAGGTGTTTTTTGTTCCCAGCCAACATTCCAGCCATGGTCCCTGGAGGGGGGCTTTGTTTTTTCTGGCCCAGGTCCGTGTGGTCACCGGGAGGCTTCCCGTGAGGGTGGGGTACTGTTGTGGGCTGGGGTGTTTGGCTGGCTTGGTTTTTGTTTCCTGTTTCTCCCACCAGGTGGTAAGCATTCAGGACTGAGTGGCTGAGCATAAGGACCTCACCCTGAACACCTGAGGCTTGTTATCACGTGCAGGACATCAAGACTCACAGCTGTGGTGTATTTTGTCATAATCAGAGATTGCTGCATTTAAACCTTGAATGCACAGTGTGTGATTGCCAGAGACTCGACCTTGTGAGCAGACGTGTGAGATCGACGTCAGGAGAACAATCTCACCATCACGGACGCAGAGACCGCTCCAGGTTTGACGCCACAGTCTGTGAAGGAGGATTGGGTGAGGTCTCACGCTCTTCAGCACACTTCCTGAGGTAATTTGGTTTTGGTGACTTTTATGAAGTAATGACAGTGGATTTGGTGTCCCTCACACCTTGTGTTAGTGAGCTGTCACGTTATGCTAATTGTCTAATCAGCTTCTGCTGCAGTGGAGATTTGAACTGAGTTGTTCCGTGCCTGCAGGGTGAGAAGCTGATGTATAGCTTTAAGCCAGGAAGTGTTTGCTGATTGCGTGCACCTTTGAGTTGTGTCTCTCTGTGTGGAGTTGGACTCACCTCATGTTTTCTTTCTTCACAGACTCGGTTTGTCGCGGCCACCTGGGGGGTGTCGGCGGGGTCCCTGGGTCCGAACTGCTGTGGCTCTGGACCGTTTGCGCTGCTGAGAGCGCGCCGTGTTTTCACCTCACCAGACCGCGGACGTTTTAGTTGTTTAGCACTACTCACTGTTATGTTTATTAAATTCTGTTATCCTTTTGAACCGTGCTCTGCTTATTTCATGCTTGGTCCTTTCAAACGCTGGGTCGGTTCTCCGCCCGCGTCCGAAACATAACAAGGATAATGCACGGCCCCATGTTGCAAGGATCTGTACACAATTCTTGGAAGCTGAAAATGTCCCAGTTCTTGCATGGCCGGCATACTCACCGGACATGTCACCCATTGAGCATGTTTGGGATGCTCTGGACCGGCGTATATGACAGCTTGTACCAGTTCCTGCCAATATCCAGCAACTTCGCACAGCCATTGAAGAGGAGTGGACCAACATTTCACAGGCCACAATTGACAACCTGATCAACTCTATGCGAAGGAGATGTGTTGCACTGCATGAGGCAAATGGTGGTCACACCAGATACTGACTGGTATCCCCCCCAATAAAACAAAACTGCACCTTTCAGAGTGGCCTTTTATTGTGGGCAGTCTAAGGCACACCTGTGCACTAATCATGGTGTCTAATCAGCATCTTGGTATGGCAACACCTGTGAGGTGGGATGGATTATCTCAGCAAAGGAGAAGTGCTCACTATCACAGATTTAGACTGGTTTGTGAACAATATTTGAGGGAAATGGTGATATTGTGTATGTGGAAAAAGTTTTAGATCTTTGAGTTCATCTCATACAAATGGGAGCAAAACCAAAAGTGTTGCGTTTATATTTTTGTTGAGTGTAGATAATTGGCAAAGCTTCTGGGGAAAACCTGGTCTTGTTAGGAGAGACGGCATCCATCCCACTTTGGATGGAGCAGCTCTCATTTCTAGAAATCTGGCCAATTTTCTTAAATCCTCCAAACCGTGACTATCCAGGGTTGGGACCAGGAAGCAGAGTTGTAGTCTTACACAGCTCTCTGCAGCTTCTCTCCCCCTGCCATCCCCTCATTACCCCATCCCCGTAGAGACGGTGCCTGCTCCCAGACCACCAATAACCAGCAAAAACCTATTTAAGCATAAAAATTCAAAAAGAAAAAATAATATAGCACCTTCAACTCCACCACAGACTAAAACATTTAAATGTGGTCTATTAAACATTAGATCTCTCTCTTCTAAGTCCCTGTTAGTAAATGATATAATAATTGATCAACATATTGATTTATTCTGCCTTACAGAAACCTGGTTACAGCAGGATGAATATGTTAATTTAAATGAGTCAACACCCCCGAGTCACACTAACTGTCAGAACGCTCGTAGCACGGGCCGAGGCGGAGGATTAGCAGCAATCTTCCACTCCAGCATATTAATTAATCAAAAACCCAGACAGAGCTTTAATTCATTTGAAAGCTTGACTCTTAGTCTTGTCCATCCAAATTGGAAGTCCCAAAAACCAGTTTTATTTGTTGTTATCTATCGTCCACCTGGTTGTTTCTGTGAGTTTCTCTGTGAATTTTCGGACCTTTTGTCTGACTTAGTGCTTAGCTCAGATAAGATAATTATAGTGGGCGATTTTAACATCCACACAGATGCTGAGAATGACAGCCACAGCACTGCATTTAATCTATTGTTAGACTCGACTGGCTTTGCTCAAAATGTAAATGAGTCCACCCACCACTTTAATCATACCTTAGATCTTGTTCTGACTTATGGTATGGAAATTGAAGACTTAACAGTATTCCCTGAAAACCCCCTTCTGTCTGATCATTTCTTAATAACATTTACATTTACTCTGATGGACTACCCAGCAGTGGGGAATAAGTTTCATTACAGTAGAAGTCTTTCAGAAAGCGCTGTAACTAGGTTTAAGGATATGATTCCTTCTTTATGTTCTCCAATGCCATATACCAACACAGGGCAGAGTAGCTACCTAAACTCTGTGAGTGAGATAGATTATCTCGTCAATAGTTTCATATCCTCATTGAGGACAACTTTGGATGCTGTAGCTCCTCTGAAAAAGAGAGCCTTAAATCAGAAGTGCCTGACTCCGTGGTATAACTCACAAACTCGCAGCTTAAAGCAGATAACCCATAAGTTGGAGAGGAAATGGCGTCTCACTAATTTAGAAGATCTTCACTTAGCCTGGAAAAAGAGTCTGTTGCTCTATAAAAAAAGCCCTCCGTAAAGCTAGGACATCTTACTACTCATCACTAACTGAAGAAAATAAGAACAACCCCAGGTTTCTTTTCAGCACTGTAGCCAGGCTGACAAAGAGTCAGAGCTCTATTGAGCCGAGTATTCCTTTAACTTTAACTAGTAATGACTTCATGACTTTCTTTGCTAATAAAATTTTAACTATTCGAGAAAAAATTACTCATAACCATCCCAAAGACATATCCTTCTCTATGGCTGCTTTCAGTGATGCCGGTATTTGGTTAGACTCTTTCTCTCCGATTGTTACTTCCTCCAAACCATCAACATGTCTATTAGACCCCATTCCTACCAGGCTGCTCAAGGAAGCCCTACCATTAATTAATGCTTCGGTCTTAAATATGATCAATCTATCTTTATTAGTTGGCTATGTACCACAGGCTTTTAAAGTGGCAGTAATTAAACCATTACTTAAAAAGCCATCACTTGACCCAGCTATCTTAGCTAATTATAGGCCAATCTCCAACCTTTCTTTTCTCTCAAAAATTCTTGAAAGGGTAGTTGTAAAACAGCTAACTGATCATCTGCAGAGGAATGGTCTATTTGAAGAGTTTCAGTCAGGGTTTAGAATTCATCATAGTACTGAAACAGCATTAGTGAAGGTTACAAATGATCTTCTTATGGCCTCAGACAGTGGACTCATCTCTGTGCTTGTTCTGTTAGACCTCAGTGCTGCTTTTGATAGTTGACCATAAAATTTTATTACAGAGATTAGAGCATGCTATAGGTATTAAAGGCACTGCGCTGCAGTGGTTTGAATCATATTTATCTAATAGATTACAATTTGTTCATGTAAATAGGGAATCTTCTTCACAGACTAAGGTTAATTATGGAGTTCCACAAGGTTCTGTGCTAGGACCAATTTTATTCACTTTATACATGCTTCCCTTAGGCAGTATTATTAGACAGCATTGCTTAAATTTTCATTGTTACGCAGATGATACCCAGCTTTATCTATCCATGAAGCCAGAGGACACATACCAATTAGCTAAACTGCAGGATTGTCTTACAGACATAAAGACATGGATGACCTCTAATTTCCTGCTTTTAAACTCAGATAAAACTGAAGTTATTGTACTTGGCCCCACAAATCTTAGAAACATGGTGTCTAACCAGATCCTTACTCTGGATGGCATTACCCTGACCTCTAGTAATACTGTGAGAAATCTTGGAGTCATTTTTGATCAGGATATGTCATTCAAAGCGCATATTAAACAAATATGTAGGACTGCTTTTTTGCATTTGCGCAATATCTCTAAAATTAGAACGGTCTTGTCTCAGAGTGATGCTGAAAAACTAATTCATGCATTTATTTCCTCTAGGCTGGACTATTGTAATTCATTATTATCAGGTTGTCCTAAAAGTTCCCTGAAAAGCCTTCAGTTAATTCAAAATGCTGCAGCTAGAGTACTGACAGGGACTAGAAGGAGAGAGCATATTTCACCCATATTGGCTTCTCTTTATTGGCTTCCTGTTAATTCCCTTAGTTATGCTGCTATAGACTTAGACTGCTGGGGGGTTCCCATGATGCACTGTGTTTCTTTCTCTTTTTGCTCTGTATGCACCACTCTGCATTTAATCATTAGTGATTGATCTCTGCTCCCCTCTACAGCATGTCTTTTTCCTGATTCTCTCCCTCAGCCCCAACCAGTCCCAGCAGAAGACTGCCCCTCCCTGAGCCTGGTTCTGCTGAAGGTTTCTTCCTGTTAAAAGGGAGTTTTTCCTTCCCACTGTCGCCAAGTGCTTGCTCACAGGGGGTCGTTTTGACCGTTGGGGTTTTTCCGTAATTATTGTATGGCTTTGCCTTACAATATAAAGGGCCTTGGGGCAACTGTTTGTTGTGATTTGGTGCTATATAAATAAAATTGATTTGATTTGATTTGATCAAGTGACACAGAACCGATCTTTTTCTTTTCACTTGACAGTCAGTGCAGCCAATACTGGAGAAGTGTTGTATATATGTATTAACTGATAATCTGCTGCGGTTACTGAGGTCAGAGTCAAAAGATAATTCTTTAACAACTTTCCTTGATAGGCAATTATGAAAATATAACAAGCCCTATGCAACAGGAACAAAACCAGTTCCTATGAATAATCCACACCAGGTTGTTATAGACCATGAGAAAGGGGTGTGATGTGACCGAAATGAGTGAGTTCTGAAATCTGCAACCAGCTAGGGGCACCTGCTACAGGGATCAGGGAAAAAATTTGAAGTATTGATGCAAATTTGGGGCCCTCTGATGCAATCAGAGAAAGCAGTTAATTAATTAATTAATTTATTCATTCATTCATTTATTTATTTATTTAATGGCCTTGTGGCAGACTGGCATCCTGTCTAGGTTGTACCCTGCCTCATGCCCTATGACTGCTGGGATAGGCTTGCTCCAGCCCTCCTTGACCCTTAATTGGAGAAGGTGAGTATAGAAAATGGATGGATGGATTTATTTTATTTTAAAATTTTTAAGTAAACTACTTTTTTAGATAGCTGATCAATTCCACTTATTGCAACATTGCAGTAGTAAAACCAGGGCATACAGTAATGTTTACTGAATGATGTTTTAGTTGTTAAAATACATAAATTCTCATTATTATGATTATTATTATGATTATTATTATTATACAGACATGATGAGAAAAACTTGTTTATATCACAGATACTGGTACTGCATATGTATACATATTCAATACTAGTCAAACATTTGGACACACTTTCCCATTCAATTGAATACAGACAGACATTCATACATATAGTCCTATATAACATTGGAAATCCACTGATCCACAGAAAACTCTCATGCCTGTTCCACTCATAAGTCTCTTCTCTCCCCATCCTGTCCCCATACACTTCATGCAAGGAATAGCCTGATTAGCCATCTAACTAACATAACTAATAATAACAGATGATTGATGACAGTAATGAATATGGACATCTTTCCCGGGAAGCAAAAAACACCAGTTACATCAATAATTTTTCTAGATATTTAATTTATTTTTCTTTTCTTTTAGGTTGCTTTACTGTACCAATAATAAATGGCAAATAAAGAAGACTCACCCAGGCTCTCAGACAGCTGTGGGAATTCATAGATGTGCTCACAAGTATTACGACTGTTTGGAATGCAGAAGCCAAAGTCAAAGTCAAAGCTCTTCAGCAGGTGGTCACGGAAATAATGCCTCTCAATCATACGGAAGTTGTTTAAGGGTTGGTTTCCCACTGTGAACTCCACCCTAATTGAAAGGAAGAGAGACAGAAAGAAGGTTGAGATGCGACAACAGTCAAGTGCGTTCTAATGCAACTGCAGCCTGACTACAGAGGGCAAAATTGTCAGTGCTGTTAGCAAACAATATATACAATGTGTGGGACATGTGTGCTTTTGTCAGGTGATACGAGTCACTCACGTGGCTCCCACAGTCCGCAATCGCAAGAAAGCTGGAGTGAACTGGTAGCGCACAAACCGACCAGTGCTGGAATCTCCTTCACTGTTCTCTTCATCATCATCTGCAATGTACAGCATGACCAAAAAAAAAAAATAAATAAAAATAAAAAATAACCACAACAAAACACGTGATGGGGATGTTTCTAAAATGGCAGTTGGCTATCAAGTCCAAATGAAGCATAAGTGTACTTTACATAATTAAATATGTATATTGTGCAAAAATAATGAACAGCATCATGCATGTAGCTGCAACTTTGTGGACTGGTGTTTTGAGAGCAGACCACAAGCGATAACAGAGTTTGGAATTGTGGAAAAAGCAAGTTAAGTTTGAAGCCAGGTTTTGTTCTGACCAAGTTTCCACGATCTGTTTCAACTTCTGCCAGTACCTGTCAGTGTACGGAGCATTTTCAAAGAGAGATAAAGAAAAAGAGTGAGTGCTGATTCCTTATTGAATATTAAACACGTTTCACCTGCTTGTTGCCCCTTTATACATTAAAAAAACATAAATTAAAAAATAAGCAAAAATATAAAAGAAAGAAAATAATGTAGGTCCAATGTTAACGTTATGAATCCCTTGAGTTAAGCTGTTATGTTGATATTTCCATGTCTTCAAAATCTCGAAAAAGTTCAAATGTCACAATGAGACTCTCACGGGTTCAGAACAGGAAAGTCTGTTCCCGAGTCTGTGAAATGCTCATATATACTCCTGTGTTGGAAGCATATTGCATTCACTGGATAAAAAAAAATAGACAGCTGATCTCATAATTATGAGATCAGGATCTCATAATTACAGGAAAAGATGTAGTAATTACGAGATCGTGCTTTTCTTTTTTTTTTGTTATCGCTTCTGTACAATGGGCTTCCGTACTTCCAGTCCCTCAGTAAAGACAAGCGTAAGAATTCCCAAGTCATTATCGAAAATCAGTCCATTTGTAACCTCTGGCACTGCACTGCGATCACACACCACTTCTATGCGCACACAAAAATAAATACATTTTTTGAAAATGCATTAATTATTTAGGTCATTTATCAAGAAATAATACAAATCCACTAGTTCCAGCTTGTGACATGGGAACGGTTCTGAGGTAAGTAAAGATATGTAACATGTAAGACAGATTAGACATGTTACAGCATCACCTTGAGTACTGAGATATTCCAATGTGAGCTTTTCACATATAACATAAACAAATGCATTCATCATACAAACAAAATGAACAGGATAATTTAGAATGAAAATATTCATTCACTGCAGTCATGGTGAATAACAACTGCTAATACACAGTACCGGTGTGCGGTGGTTTGGCAATCTCAAATAGGACAGTGCCTGTCTCCAAGTCTCTGATCTTAAAGCGGACAAAGTCAATGTTATAAACATTGTCTTCCGGTTTACAAAGGTAACCTGCAACAACAACAGAAAATAATAAGAATTAGAAATATTTAAAGAGGTCATATTATGCACACTCTAGTTTTTAAACATAAATATGGACAGGATTTCATATCATACTGAAAGTCCCAAAACTTAATGTCTGTGCAAGCGGAAATTCTCCTGCTATAAATAAAATTTTGTTCTGAAATGATTCATGATATACTTCTGAGATATGTTCCGAAAGACAAAGGGCGCTGCTGCAAATGTGAATGTCTGCTTTTAATACTGTTGAACACTGGCATTGTTACAATAAAAGCTATGACACAATGACATCCACAATGTTTTACTTTGTGGCAGCACGCCATGATTTAATTCTTTTTTCAAAACATAGCAGAACGACATGGTTTTCTCTGTGCCCTAACACACATGATGTATACAGTACGTCAAAAAAGTAGCATGACCTTGGTGTGTTCTAATTTACACCTCACATTGCACTTTTTAGTCACTATATAGTAACCAATCGAGTGCCATAAATAGGAAATGGAAGATGGGCTTAATTCCAAAGACAGTGATGCCATTTCATAAAGTTGAAGGTGGTTTCGATGACATTTTGTTTTTGTTTTTTGGATGCTTGGGCTGGTTTTGAGTGGCTATTTAGCTGACTTTAGTCCAGACACCTGGCAACCAGAGACCATGCGCTCTTTTTCAAAATGCTTTCACCTAATGTCAGTCTGATTCCTGTTTATGCAGATGCCTATGTAACCACATAGTCATAAATATAGTAATCCTTTTTGAGAACAGGCTGTTGCTAGGGCTGCAGCATGAAATCTTACCATGAGATGATATCAAACTCAACTTCAACATTAGTAAATACTTCTTTAAATATGAGTAACCACGGAAGTCTTTTTCAAGTTCTCTGTGATGTCTGAATGAGGAAAAATAAGTCAAAACTTGAAGAATAACCTTGAGCATGCTAGTGTATCCAAACAAAACTTAAATATGAGTGATGTAAAAAGATCAGCTCAGTTGTTTTTCAAACATACTGTTAAAAACATTTTCTGACCCTTGACCATGGAAAACAATTGTATAACCTTGAACACTAAGCCCAATAATCTGAAAATGCTTAAAAAAGACAAATGTGCAAAATGTAGTCCAAGTTCTTCAAAAGATATTATCGTGTTGTAAATTAGACCAAAGGGCATTGCAAGCAACAAAGATTACTCTCTTAAAAAAGCTATGTTGAAATAATCAGGTCATTTAATCCTTGTCACATTCTTCCCATTGCAGTTTTTCACTGTCTCTACTGTGTAAGATGAAATCTGAATGTGCTGTTTTTAATGAATGAAGACAGTCCTGACTTTTTGATAGAACCTGACTGTAATGTCACAGTGACACTGGTGCTCCCAGAGATCATTTACATCAGACTTCTAAAAAGGTATCACAGGGTCAAACAGGCATCACAGGAGCCATGATGTCAGAAATACGAAAATCAATATACACCTGCACAATCAGCGTATCCTTCAATAACTGTGCGTTATGTTCAGACTGCTGCTGCCTTTGTTTTAGTTTGACTTCTCATTTGACGTCGTGATGTGCACAATTCGAATTTCTGTTCCTAATATTTTGTCTCAAAATCAAAACATGTTACAATACCAAAGTATCAGGCACAATAGTGATCAGCATAGAGCTGAATTAAATCTCCAGTCACTGTCAACACGTGCAAATTTGAACTCTTATCCAAGTTCTTACAGGACAGCAGGGTTGGATTTCATGGCACAATGCTTTTCATGTGTGTGCCTATTTTTCTGGTCATTCACTCTTGCTTTGTCTGATAGCGAGTATAGCTATATTTTAAGCATATAATTTCATATTAGCATTATTTCTGTTTTCAAATAAAAGTCTGCTCAACTGGACGTCATTTCTTACAGCGTGACGTCATTTCGGAGTTAAGCTAACAAACCTCTGGTGGCCGCCCGCAGCCCCAACACGTCCTCCGGCGTGATATGTCCGTCCTGTGCCCGCAGGTCCTCCTCCGTAACCGGCCTGCTGCTCTCTGCCTGACTCCTGCAGGACTTGAGCCGCTTCAGAACCCCTCCTGCGGGTTTGCGGTCGCGCGGAGGAGCCGCAGCGCCGTGGCCGCCGCCGGAGACGTTTTCAGCCACAGGCGCGTCGCTGCGGGTTTTGGCTCCGCTCATCGTGTCGCTGCCCTCCGACAGCTCCTCCGGTCCTCCGACACCTCCTCCTGTCCTCCTCCTCCGCTTCGACTAACGCTGGAAGATGACGAAGGTGGAGAGAAACAGTCGACGGACGATCAGCTCTGTTTTTGTAAACGCGTGCCGTACAGTTGCCATGACAACTCGTCCTGTGAGCCGTGAAAAGAGCGTGAGGGAGTTCACGACATGGACACGAGGGGGCGGTATGCAATATCTTACAAGGGCACTCGTGAAAATAAAAATATAATCAGTTGAAATAATTCAAGTTGTGTAAGCAGGTAACGTTTGCCAGCTTTCGTGGGTTGTCTTGGTGTTGGGCTTTTATAATAAATTCAATAACTGATTCAACAAGTGATTTATTTTAAAATGCCCTCATTATGTGATTGAAGTTGTACCAGTGAAATTTATTTATTTTGAGATGGGACCGTATAATTCTACTTTTTGTTCACGCCGGTACACTGTCAGCTCATGGACTTTAGTAGAACAGCACACCAGACCTTTTCCCCTCTCTTCGCGGGTTCGTCTGTGTGGGTTTACACTCAGGGACTGGATTAGAAGCTCGAATATCCCACAGGGATTCGGATTAGAGCTGATGCCTCTTTCTTTGTATTGAAAGGAGCCAACTCAGGTGGTCTGGCACTTGGTGAGGATGCCCATAGTCATCTCCCTGCGGAGGTCTTCCAAGCATGTTCAACTGGGAGGACGCTCCGGGGAAGACCCAGGACACACTGGAGGGATTGTATAGCCCAGCTGGCTTGGGAACACCTCCGGATCCCCCAGGAAGAGTTAGAAGACTTGGCTAAGGTATAGGGAAGTGTGGGTCCAGCTGATTGGTCTACTCCCACCACGACCCAGACCAGGATAAGCAGCAGAAAATGAATGAATGAATGAATGAATGAGTTTACAGCAATAGGTGATACATTATATGATGTTACATAAGCATATTTTCATTTTTTGAAGCTTTAATTTATGCATGACATGTTTATTTCTACTTATTTTACGTAGTGGCACAAATTCAAATCAATCTGTCGTGATAATGACAACTAAGTAATTTTAAAATTTGTTTTTCAGCTGATTACAACTAAAATATAGATTTTTTTAAGTGCAACATTTGCAAAGACTACCCATGTAAACAAAGCTTCAAAAGTTCATAAAGTATGATTAATTAAAATATTGACAATTTCATAGTCATCTTTCAGTTTGTTGAAATGAGTGTTCGAGGTTCCATATATCTATTTTGTTCAGGTTCTTTTTATTTTGTTTATATGCTTCATTATTATTATTAGCAGTACAAGTACTTGTTCTTGGTTGTCAAACTGAGTGAAGGTCAAATGAACATTATCTCTTTTATTTTGCTTCCTGCAAAACAAATGAACCTCGTAAAAAGAAATAGGTGTTATGCAAATGGGTATTTACCGTGTCAGTGTTGACAGTGCATTTCCTTCTGTAAGGTTCCCCAGATAGCCTGAGTCCTCTCCATGGAGCAGACTGAAAGTAGGATCCGTTCAGTCCCATTGAAGTGTCTCAATGAGAACCTGTTTGTCCACTCCTCCAAGCAGCTACCGTCAAGCTACAGCGAATTCAAGCAATACTTTAATATACATTTCAAAGTAAGAATAGTAAACTCCTACTTAACGGTTGACACAGCAGATCCGCACGTTGTTTCACAACAAGTCCTACACTGGATGTCCTTTTTTCTGCAGCTACACGTTACATGGAGAACAGGTGTTGGCGGTCTTGAACAGGGACATTTTGCGCTCCAGACAAGCGCAGTAACCACTTGGCCACCACACTGGTCGAAGTTCGAACTGAGACGACTTGGGAAAATTCTCACCAGCACGCTAACAATGGTAAATTGATTTGCCTGTTCCTCTTACATAATCAGATCAATACTACAGACATTAGAATTATTATATCTATAATTATTATATAACTTTAACTGAGACAATAGGATTAATATATGGAATAGTTTGTGTTGGTCTCCACAGTATGCCAAGCAAAACTGATGTCCACTGGATTCTGTGACTTATGACTGACATGTTACCCTGTAATGTGATACCTAAGCATAACAGGCGGTGCAAACTATTCCTTTTCCAAATATGAGTGGCTCAACCAATTATTGGCGTCACTTTACTAAAACCCTGCAACTTTAACGAATGACCCATGTACAAACTGAAATTAATCTGTCACCATTTTTGCTGTTTTTACCCCATAATGCCATAATCCCTATGATCAGATAAACAATGTGGTATACTTTTTCAAATGATCAATCGACCAATCAATCAGTTGGTTTATTTCAAACACAAGGTCCACAGAAGAAATAAAATTAAGAATAATGACTATATATATATATATATATATATATACACACACACACTAAGATATAAAATCTAAAAAGAGAAATCCTGCTATTTAAAATAAAATCTGAGAGGTCACTAGCACCTCAGAAAGTCAACAAGAATAAAAGACTAACACCATGTCTTGATTTAAAACATTAAACAACTGCAATATATTTATCATACATATAAAATCTTGTACCAGAATTTCCTTAAACTGGAGTGATTGGCACATTGGAATTAACAACACTTTTTTAACATGATTTTATTTATTTATTTATTTATTTATTTTTTCATTATTGGAATATTGGGCGTTGGCTTAGTGGTTAGCACTGTTGGCTCCCAGAAAGAAGGTCATGGGTTCAATTCTCACCTCTGGCCTTTCTGTGTGGAGTTTGCATGTTCTCCCAGTGTTTGTGTGGGTTCTCTCCGGGTGCTCCGGCTTCCTTCCACTTCCAGAGACATGCAGGTTAGGTGGATTGGAAACTTTAAATAGTCCATAGGGGGTGTGTGTGGGTGTGAATGTGTTTGTTTGCCTATATGTGGCCCTGTGACAGACATGGCGTCCTGTCCAGGGTGCACCCTGCCTCACACCCTATGACTGCTGGCATAGGCTGCAGCCTGTGAACCGTAATAGGAGTAAGCGGTTGAAGATGAGTGAGTGGTGCATTTTTAAATGTTGACCCTCTGTGTAATCCTTCATTAACCCCTACCTGGCTATAGCTCCCACCCTGGGAAGACCACTACACTGAGGCTGGATTGTTGTTTTGTCTCCTCAAGTGGTACCGAATATCCGACTGGTTTATGGACGAAACGACTTGTGTTTTTAAATGCTGCGCTTTTATACTGAAGTCCGGGGCGGTGACTTCCGGTGTGGTGTCGGTTTGCTTGAGTGCGCGGGCGGCGTGGCTCCACCTGAGGCGGGGAGGGAGTGTCTGCTGGCCGGGGTTAGAAGCTCTCTGACGTCTCGCTGCTGGGAATGACTTATTGGAAAACCACCGAGACAACAGCAGCCGAAAACAGCGGAAAATCCGAGGAAATATTCTTTTCTGGAGCCTCTCTTTTCCTCCCACCTGTATGACCGCGTGAAGAAGAAAGGTAACAAAAACTCAAAATCACAGTAGTTCTGACCTGATGACGTATGAAAGTTAATTAAGGTCGCGCTCGAGGCAGGTGCACAGTCTTTACGGCAGCTGTATTGTTTTTATTAAAGTTAACCGGCTAGTTTTGGTGAAAAAGTGACTAACATCGATTTTCTTCACAGAAAACTTGGTTCAACGACTCAGAGTTCACTAGCGACGCGTTTATTAGTAACTTATTAACAAGCCGCGCTGATAAAAACGATTATTTTTACCCTTTAATGCGCGATAAACGAGTGGTCCCATCAGTGTCAGGCTCCTTCAGCTTGTTTTCTAAGAAATTCAGGAAGAAATGACGAAAAGTCAAGAGGACTTTAAGACCATAGATACGTTATAGAAAGTTGCACTCAGAGTTCATACTTCCGCCAGGATTCTGAGTGGTCAGCATGTTATCTGTGACGTCATAATGGTGATTTGTGAAATCTTTGCTAATACTAGTAGACTTTTTCAGTCAGCTCCATTTGTGCTGGAATGTTTTTAATCAGCTGTCAGCTGTTGGCTGACCTGTGGACCGTCACTCCATAAAATAAACCGAAGAACAGTTTTCAGTTATTCTGAGCCAGAAAGGAGGTTAAAAAACCTCCACCCTGTGTGGGCGGAGTTAATAAAGGCACATTTTATTTTTCTCACCCTTCTACTTCCTTTTCTCTCCTTTTGTAAGGAAATGGCTTATTCTGACTTTTTGCATAGTTTCATGTTTTTGGAAAGATAAAAACAAAATGGTTACTGATTGTTGTCTGGAATTTAAACAAAGCAGTTGTCATATGAAATTAACAAAGCGACGCTGACACAGCAATCAGGCCTTCGGACACATTTGTCTTGATTAAACTCTGAGGCTGGAGTTACCGGTTTGTGTCAGTCTTACAGGTCAAACCGGATGGCACACTGTGTACGATTCCTGTGCTTCACTAACTCTTATCTTTTTCACACGGTGCCCGGACCTTCTGTTTTCAAAGCTCATGTGGTAGTTGACACAGATCAGTCTCACTTTAATGATACAGGTCAGCTGCAGATTATGTAATTTCTGTCTAGATCATACTCTTGATATGTATGACTCACCAGGCGTGTTTCCCTAGTCTTTCGTTTTTCTTTTTTATTGTTATTGAACAGTTGCCCAAAAGTACCGTAGTTTTTCCTTTTTAATGTGGTTAAGAGATGGAAAAACTGTCAGGCAGCAGACTTTATTTCCACGTTCACAGTTAAAAACAGAGGTTTTTAGTGATGTAGACTCGAGTACACCATCTATAATTGTCGGCCAGCTGTATTAAAGTATAATTAACATTAATGTGATAGGAAAGAGGTCCTCACTTGCAAACAAAAATCCCACCAGGAGGGTATTTGCATGCTTTCTAGGGCTTGTTACCCTGTGAGCAGAGAATTGTAATCATTCCTTTGTGTCTTTGTGTGAACAAAACAATTTAAAAAAAGAGAGGGGCTGGACAGATTTTCACTAAATGTAGTAGGAATATTACTTGAATCAATGTCTACAAATGATTAACTTTTGAAACAGATTTGTCAAGGGTTGAGGTCAAGCAAAACACAGCCCAAAAAACATGTCTACCTTTACTATCAGTGTGGCTAGAGATTAGAGCAAAAGCTCATATTGATCGCTAAAATATTTGTGATCAGTTGCTGTATGTGACTTCATAATGAAGTCACAAATAGTTCATAAAAGCGTGTTTATAGTTAAAAAATTAGAGTGGTCTCTCAAAGCTTACTGAATGTATTTCCAGGGTTGGGTACCTGATTATATGTAGTCAGATTACAGAATATTAGTAACTAATCAGACCAGATTTCAATGGACAAATGTGTATTCACATATTGGTTACATTGTCATGGATTGTTGATTATCTCGTGATTATTAAAATATGATTATTAAAAATGATGAAGCCTTTTCCATGATCCAGTGTGCTATGAACTCAACTAAGTACCAGGTCTACCTGTGTAGCTACAGTTGTATGCAAAGGTTTGGGCACCCCTGATAATTTTCATGTTTTTCCTTTATAAATCATTGGTTGTCTGGATCAGAGATTTCAGTTAAATATATCATATAGCAGACAAACGCAGTGATATTTGAGAAGTGAAATGAAGTTTCTAGTATTTACAAAACGTGTGAAATACAAAATTAGGCAGTCACTCTTCAACCAACTGTCTTGTTTTTTTAAGACTGTAAATGTGACATTTTCAAGTAGAATAAAATCTCCAGAAGATGGAAGATTCAGGCACTAACAGTCCATCCATCACAGATGGATTTTGATTCAGAGCAATATTGCCATCATTTTGAGTTTAAAAATGTGCACAACAGGGACACAAATGTTGAGTGCAATTTGTGTAATTCTGAGGGACTAAAAGCTTTTCAGATATTTGAAAGATACGTAATTCACAAGTACTCAGATTTTGTATCCAGTAGATTGTTACTAATTACAAAAATCGCCATGTAAATTATATTCAGTATGTGGCTACATTTGAAAGTAATCTGACCTAACTCGGTGTATTTCTGACAATATATGCAGATAATTTAAAATATAACATAATGCTAAAATACCCTCAGCCATATGAGCATTGTATGTAAGTAAGTAAGTAAACTTTATTTATATAGCACTTTTCACAGACCAGGGTCACAAAGTGCTTCACATGTTAAAATCAATAAATACAAAATAACACATACAAACATTTAAAAGAAAATCAAGCTAAAATGCAATTTTAAAAAGGTGAGTCTTAAGTTGCTTTTTAAAAACATCGACAGAGTCTATCGAGCGAAGGGAGCAGGGAAGCTCATTCCAAAGGCGCGGCGCCACGGCTTTAAAAGATCTGTCCCCTCGAGTTTTAAAACAGGTACGGGGAACCATCAGCAGGTTCAGGTTGGAGGACCTCAGGCCCCTGGTGGACACATACGGTTGGATCAGTTCCTTGATGTATTCCGGAGCCTGCCCATGCAGAGCTCTAAATGTAAGCACCAGGATTTTATAATTTGTCCTAAACGAGACAGGGAGCCAATGCAGGGACTTGAGTATTGGGCTAATATGGGCTCTCCTGTGGGTGCAGGTCAGAAACCGTGCAGCGGAGTTTTGCACAACCTGCAAACGAGCCAGTTCTTTCTTATTAAGACACGTGAACAGGCTGTTACAGTAATCCAGTCGCGAAGATATAAAAGCATGTACAATCATCTCTAACTCTTCAAAAGACACCATTTTTCGAAGTTTAGAGATATTCCGGATCTGGAAAAAACAATTCCTAACTAACTGTTTTGTATGATGTTCCAGAGACATCCCTTTATCCAAGATAATGCCAAGATTGCGCAGGCTGCCCTTAACTGAACTATTCAGTTCACCAAGGTGCAGCCTAATAGCAGGCACGGCACTCTCCGGAGCAACAATCAATGTTTCAGTCTTATCAGAGTTCAGCTGCAAGCTGTTTTCACTGAGCCATTCCTTAACTTTGGTGAGACAATTGGTTAAAGAATTGAGTTTCTGGGTCTCAGTTGTTTTAAAGGAGCAGTACAGCTGCAGGTCATCAGCATAGAGATGATAGGATACGTCACAAAACTGCTGGATCAACTTGCCGAGAGGGATGATATACAAAAGAAATAAAATAGGTCCCAGAACCGAGCCCTGCGGCACACCCCACAAAAGGTCAGCAGACTCAGACATCACATTATCAACAGACACACTAAAAGTTCTACCAACCAGGTAGGAGCTAAACCACTCTAATACAGGACCTGACATCCCCACCAGATCCTGTAGTCTCCTGATCAGGATGCCATGGTCAACTGTGTCAAATGCAGATGACAAATCCAACAAAACCAAGACAGTGCATTTGCCAGTGTCAGCGGCCATCATAATGTCACTCGACACTTGCAACAGAGCCGTTTCAGTGGAGTGAAACTCACGGTACCCAGATTGAAAAGTGTCATAAATGTTGTTAGTCTGCAAAAAGAAAGTTAGTTGGGCACAGACCAATTTTTCCAGGACTTTAGCCAGGAAGGGGGTTTTTGATATTGGCCTAAAGTGCTTCAGATCTGTAGGGTCCAGTCCAGCTTTCTTAAGCTGTGGCTCCACAACAGCATGCTTAAAAGAACTGGGGAACACACCAGTCGACAGGGACATATTAAACATTTTGGCAACACATGGCCCAATAGAATCAAATACATTCATGAAAAGCCTAAAAGGAAGAACATCTAGTGTACTAGAAGATGGTTTCATTTTGCTGATAATGGATAAAATGTCCTCCTGTGTAACAGGAGCAAATGATGCCCAGCATTGAGGGGGTGGTCCCATATGCTGGGGGCCTTGACAAGGTGGCACTGACTGTGGCAGTCTGTCTTTTATAGCCCTGACCTTATCAATAAAGAAAGTCAGAAACTCATCACTAGTAGTTTTATAGTGAACAGGAGTGACATAAGTAGCAGGTGCCACAATAGAGCTAATAGTTTCAAAGAGTGCCTTGGGATTTCCTCTATTAGAGGAAATCAGCAGATTGAAGTAGTTTGCCCTGGCCTCTTCTAACATCTTATTTAGGGAGGCTATTAGGTCTCTCAAATGCAGCCTGTGGACCTCCAATTTTGTAGATTTCCACAAGCGTTCAATTTGACGACAAGATCTCCTTAGATTCATGATCGCATCATTAATCCAGGGGCAGAACTTTTCACGAGATGCATTCTTAGATTTAAGTGGTGCAACTTGATCCAAGATGGTTGCACAGTGACCGTTAAAGCTGTCCACAAGGCCATCAATTTCAGTGCATTCACTAAAAAGAAGAGGATCAAACTTATCACAAAAATGTGTGGATGTTGCCCCTGTGATAATCCTCCTTTCTACCTTGGAGAGCACAGGTCTTGGCTGAGACGGCACGCTCAAGTCAAAGAGAACACAGGAGTGGTTGCTCAACAGAACATCCTCTACGCGCACATCAGTAACATGCAGACCCAATGTGAAGACCAGATCCAAAGTATGGCCTTTACTATGGGTGGGGCCTGACACATGCTGTTTAAAATTAAATGTCTCAGTCACTGATAAAAGTTCTACAACATGACTTGATGTGTCATTGTCAATGTGCAAATTAAAATCCCCCATAATTAAAACCCTTTCCAATCAAATTATGGATGTTAAAAGGTCTGTAAAATCCTTTAAAAAGGTCCCAGCAGGGCCTGGGGGGCGATAAATCAAAATACAATAAAAAGTATCTGAGGAACCAACTTCCATCATAAGTACCTCAAAAGAGGCGGCGTGATCTGTGTTCGTATGTCTGCATGTGAACCTGTCCCGGTACACAGCAGCCAGGCCCCCACCACGGTGAGAGGGGCGGGGCTTTCCCACAACTAAACAGCCAGCCGGACAGAGCTCATTTAAATGTATGAACTCGTTCTCCCTCTGCCACGTTTCAGTGAGGAAAAGGAAATCCAGGTTCCTCCTGACAAAAAGTTCATCAATAGAGAATGCTTTATTTGTGATGGAGCGTGCATTCAATAATCCGATCCGACTCAGCGATGACGCCTCGGTCGAGCCAGCAGGAAGTAGCAGGATTGGCTGCAGGCATCTCCCACGGTCATGTGACATCCAGCTATACCGGCACAGCCCACGTCGCTCCCAGGATGTACACAAAGACGGCCGAGATGAGCCAGGGATCCAGGCGGGACGTCCATCAGGGATACAGCGATGCAAGGGCCAACCACTGCTGCATGGAGGGATCGCGGAGAGCGTTAGCAGAGCAGCACCGCCAGCTATGTCGTGCTGAAGAGAAACGGGGCACAGCCACCTGTAGCTTCGGTATGAGCGAGCCACAGACCTCGCCTCACATTTTACCCGAAACTGGATGCCCGCTCTGCAACCTCGAGGCTTTGAGGATTTCCTCTTGGACCCCTTTTTGGAATTACCTAGACGATGCAATAACAACAGGTATTCCTGGGAGGAGGGCGAGCACACAAACGGGGGTGGGAAAGTTTGTTTGTATCTGTCCCAGTCATTAAAAAGGCATTCCATTGACTCTTTGATTTGAAAAAGAGAGCCTCGATCATAACTCCTTACAGCATCGACACAGTCGCAGTCCGTCACAACTGATATCACGGCACAGACGATCAGAAACATGACAGAAAGTCGGCACATTAGCAGGCAAGACGCAGCCCAAACAAACACAGGCGCCATCGTCTTTATAATTTGCAGTTGCTTAATTGGTATCCCAGTGCAAAGTGTGTGTGTGTGTGTATGTGTGTGTGTGTATATATATATATATATATATATATATATATATATATATATATATATATATATATATATATATATATATATATATATATATATATATATTCGTTATTTACGTTAATTATTAAGATCCTATTGTCTCATGTACAGTTTGTACATGTTCAATAAAACCACTCAATCAATCATAAACAGTATTTACATTTTAACAGCATCTGCAGGAGGGCGTGCATGTGCGCATACATGAGCTTTTGACAAGAGCAGAAGTTAGCTTTGAGTTAGCAGAAGTTAGTGTGCATGCTGATGTCTGCGAAATGTTGTGTAAATCACTCCAGAGGTGTTAACAGGTTCCAAAAACAGCATTTTCAGTTTTATAAGTGTTTATTTCTTGCTAGCTTTTACATATGACAAAGAGGTTATATTTACACACAAATGAAACAGAGTTTTCAGCTAGCTAGACCAGCCGCTGACATCAAGGTACCGCTCTACTCTGATTGGCTGTTACCCTGCCCCTCAAAAAAAATGGAACAGAATTAAACAGAATGTGACTTTTTAACCTTGTAAAATAGGTCAAGGTTAGCCATCTCTGAACTTGTCCAAGGTCTGTTTCCCAAGAATGGTCCCTGTAAATTTGAAGACTCTGGCAGTAATGGGACTGGACTTATGCTGAGCACAAACAGATGGACAGACAAATGGACAGACACAAAGTCTTCATAGTACCTGATGGCCATATTTGATGGCCTCGGGTAAAAATGAACTTGCTCTCAGTATGAGGTGCACACAGGGTGTGTGTCAGCCCTCTAATACCTTTCATTTGTCCAATTCTTTGACTGATGTTTTCTTCCTTTACAGCAGTAATTTTTTTTTATTTTTATTTTGATCAGCCGGACATCTTTGTAACAATGTGACACACTCACTTTGTAAGATGGGTATCAAAAACGAAATTGTAATAATGGAGGTGATGAAAATGCATGTGAATAAAACAAATGGAGCTGGAAAAATGTATGTTAAATTAAAAATGGAGTGATAAATACATTCTAGTATTTAGTATTAGTGATACCCAACTTTTATAATTTACATTTATTTGACATTTATAGTTTACAGCAAGTCATTTTGTAAAAATGTGTGTGGGGGGGGAGCAACTGATCAGCAAACCACTTGAATAAACTTTTTCTGTCGAGTCGTGTGCCATGCTTTTGCCGTGTGTGAGCGCACGTGTCACCTACAGTGTCGAACTTTGTGCTGGTCAAAGCACAAACGCATGGCGGACTGTAGACAAAGTGCTGAGTTGAGTAGTTTGCATAGTAATGACAAAAATGTTCATGTGTATCTTCACCATTTATTAATCAGCTTTTGTTACTTCACCCTTGAGGACACTTTACTAAATTCATAGCAGTTTTGTATTATAGATGCTGAATGTGAGACAGGGAAAATGATCAAATGAATCCAATCACTCGATAATTTATCACCCTTTTTTTTTCACATCCACTTTTCAACACACAAACATTTTCATGGCCTCTATTTTTATCACTTAATTTTTGTTATTTCAACCCCTCACAGTTTTGTCTTGGCAGAGTGATCATGTTTTAAAAATGTAAATATTTATTTTGTTGAACAGCATGTAAATGGTTCTTCTTGTCTCATTCCTTCTCAGTGACTCAGCAGAGACATGGCCTCTCGTGTGGAGCAGGGCTCCGTTAAAACTCCCCTTCCTAGAAGTTCCTCCACCTCTGTCACAAACGCTTCAAAGCCCAAACCACCTCTTGGCCCCAAGCCTTGCCTCGCTCCCAAGCCTTTCTCTCTGCAGAAGAACGCCTCCATACGATCTATCCAAGCTCCAAAGACTCACACTACATCTCTTAAATCAGCAGCTCATCAGGCTGGAAAATCTGATGCCACAGGTATTCCCAAAGCAGCTGTTCCAACGCCTGCTCCTCCCCAAACAAACCAAGACCATGAGTCAAAACCCAGCTCTATGAAGGTGCTCACTAAAGACCAACCCAAAACAAACAAAGAAACTAAAGAGAGCCCACATGAAAAGCAAAGCCTGGATGTTAGTGTCCTTCCAGACAAATTAGAAACAGTTTCACAGCAGACTGCACCACCCAAGAGTCAACAGTCAACACAAATGCCTCAGACAGATCGAGTCCATGAGCAACTGGTCAGCCAGAAAAACCACAAAGCATCTGAAGAAATTGGGTCTCCTTCAGAAGAGAGCGACACAAACAAGAAAGAAGACGTAACTCCTACTGCACGAGCCAGTTCAAAATTACCATGGGGAGGCACCAGAAAGCGCCTGTCCATGGAACTCAAGTCAAAGTTTGAGTCCGGCAGTCCGTCCGTGCCCTCCCAACCATCTGCAATCACTCACAAAGATAATGACAAGAAGGCAGTGCCAGTGCCCAGTCTGTCAACACCAGAGCCAGTTAACAGACGGAATGATGAAAACGAACTGAAGGAGGACTACAGTGGGGGAGACAGTATAAAACGCAGAATCAGTCTCCTCTTTGATTCCTCATCAAAGTCAGATGTCACAACAAAGAGGGAGGAGCCGGAGATTATCAACCAGCTAAACGATACAGGGGGTGTGAAGGAGCGAATAAAAAACTGGACCTTGGAATCAAATAACGAGACTCAGAAGGTTGAGAAGAAGCCTCAAGTCCCACCCAGGCCTCTTTCTAAGAGGTAAGAGAGCTCCTTCCTGTTTGCTAACTTGACAGGACTTGAATAAAATGAAAGCAACCTTCTCATTCTCTTGCAAGTGCAATCATGCAAAAAGATTATCTTCATATCAATACCCGAGGCCAAAATATGGCCATCGGGTATTGCAAAGACTTTGCATCTGTCCGTCCGTCCATCCGTGTGTGCTCAGCATAAGTCCAGTCCTATTTCTGCTAGAGTCTTCAAATTTACAAATTTACAGGGAGCATTCTTGAGACACAGACCATGGACAAGTTCAAAGATGGCTAACCATGACCTACTTTAAGAGGTCAAAAGGTGACATTCTGTTTCCCATTTTTATGCTCATACAGCTGAGGGTATTTCAGCATTGCATCATATTTTATGTTTTGTTGACAGTTACATTGTGGGCTTCCCTTTAATATCTAATTATTTATTGATTAGTGCATGCTGTGTTGCACACCAATGAGCAGAACTACATTAAAGACATGTCAGGTTAACTCTGCATAAATGTTCTGAAGCACTCCGTTTAACAGGTCTATAGTTTATTGCCCAATTTACCAACAAATGTCTCAAAAGAATTTCCATGCACGTTTGCCAAAATTATGATAATCTATATGTTAATAGCCAAGTGCCCTCTGTGTGCGTGTGAGCGCGTGTGTATGGTTTTGGTCATGGACAAACTGGGGATAGTTAACATTTGTCGTCTGGTATGCTTCTGAATTTTGGGTGAAGGATGAACACCACAAAAGCAAAGTTGATAGGACTAATATTTTTAGACAAACTACAGATATCAGTGAACAATAGATGTTGATAATTACATTCTGGACTCGTGCTATTCCAGCAGGGGGCGGTAAATCATGTCTATGTTAAAAGCGAAGTGGCATCAGTGTACGTGCTTAAGTGATTTTATTTTGTAAGTTCATTGTAAGTACATAATATAATTGTAAATACTTTAAATATACATGGATAACACAAGAAAGTGAAAATGCTTATTTTCATTGTGGTCCATTTAAAAATCAAATAAAAAATAGAAGTAATAATACAGATAATAGTAATAATAATAATGTGTATATAATAACAAGAACCTAAACAATTAAATATATTATGACCATAAATTAACATTAAAAAATTACATAATAAACAGGAAATAAAATTGAGTTCTTCCTCTAAAAACTGTTAAGGTCTAAGGTTCTACAAACATTCTGGACTCACACGCCATTTTAACTCATTATAGAAACTTTGCATAATTTATTACCACCCTTGAAAAATATCAGATGCCTATTACCTAGATTGGGTACCTACTGCTACCCAATCTAGAGCCTGTGGATCCCCATGGGCAGTGCACTAGTATATGAAGTGGATCCCCATGGGCAATGCACTAGTATATGAAGTGGATCCCCATGGGCAATGCACTAGTATATGAATATTCTGTGATGGACGAGTTTACAGTAGTATCTCACTGAGGTGTGAGTGGTGGAGACGAGGGAGAGACAAAAAAAAAAAATCACACCAAAACAGGCAGACAGGTGCCAACGTTTTCATATGGAATCTTACTGAATTGTCCCTCTCGCCACATGCGTGGGTGGCGACTAATTGTGCACTGAATGCCATCCGGAGTGATGGCGATAATATGCCCACAGATCTCGAGCAGTCCGCACACATGCCAAGCGGCACATGTTCCAAAGTCTAGCAACCCTTTGCTAGACTTTGGCACTTTGCTAGACTTAGACAAGCGCAAATCTTTGCAGATGCAAAGATTTGCGCTTGAATGCTGCATGTCAATCACACAGATATTGAGCATTATTATCACTTTACCGCGGCGTTGCTAGACCGGTATTATAGATTTACATCAACGGTATCTGGCTATACCCGCCCGCTGTGCGTAAACAAATGACGTCATAGCGCGCACAGCCCAAGAACTGTCCGCAGAGGGGAAAAAAAAAAACTGTCTGCAGAGGAAAAGATGAAAAGGCGAGAAGTATGTTTTGGTCCCAATATGGATATTCCGAATGATTTTCTCATGGATAGTTCGACAGTGAACAGCAGCTAAAGCAGCCAGCTTGATGAGGACGCACTGCTGAATTTGAACAGCAGCGCGCGCGCCAGGCGGCAGAAGTTAAGTGAGCCAACTTTTTATGTACGCGTTACTTGTTGTGTATCTCAGTAAAAAGTGATAATAATGCAAATAACATGCTGTTGTTGTGCGGTATGCATTTTTCTGAGTTCCCCCGTCCATCCCGTCGCCCGCAATGACAGCTATTCGCCCTCATCTAACTCGGGCGAATAGCTGTCATTTTGGGTGACTGGGCATGGACGTCGGGCCTCTTGAAAATGCATACCGCCCTCCAAAAGCATGTTATTGTATTATTACTGCTGTGGCTGAAATCATTACGTGCTTGCACACACAGTGTTAACCATGGCTGTGGACTGCTGCTGTTATGTGAAAGAGGCTGTGAAAATTCCCCTGACTTTAGGCAGAATAAGCATTGTAAATAATAATAAATGAATAATAAATAAATAATAATAAAAAGAAGAAAAGTATGAACAACCACTCACAGACTTACAGAAGGATGTCCAGGAGCTGTGTCATTCAACTTCCAGTAACGTCTTCACAGACAATGAACATAAAAATAATGAATAGGGATCCGTTCGTCCACATTCTCCACACAGGTGTAGCCCACTGTCAAGAGGTGGGGCCGATCTGATACAATATCTATATTGGGTTCCATTGCCAACGTAATTTATGTATCGTAAATTTCCAATACAACAAGCTGAGTTTTCCGATCCAGGAGGCAAGTGTGTGTGTATTTTCTACTGAAACATCTCAAGTGCTGCTTGTTGCTCTGCTGGCCAAGTGCGGGGGTTCTGAATGGAGGCGTATCTCAATGAGATTCTGGAGTAATAGAGACACGCCTTTGTTAATAAAAATCCCTTCTGCAGTTGCAGCCAGTTAGTAGGTGAGGACTGAGGAGTACTGTCTGTTGCTGGTCAACATTTCATCACAACATGTCCGCTGAAACACTGCAAAGCAAAACAGCAATGTGCAATGTTTGCAAAGCCGTTGTACTGAGAGGCGGAAGCTCTGTTGCGACCTGCAATACAGCGACTTTAATCAAACATTTGAAAAAGCACCACATTAAAGAGCACAAGGATTTTTTTAGCCAGGGGCAGAAAGACGAAAGGAGCCGAGAGGAAGGGTGCAAAGGTTTACCCAGACTGACTCCAAATATGAGTAAATTAAGTACTTTTATATTTTTTGATGGTTTCTTGTGGCATTTTAGAAATGCGAAAATGCGCTCCATCCTCAAAATGGTACATGTGCTCTGGACGGGTGTGCCATCTGGTATTCAAGAGGTAAAACGTCAGCCACTGACCCAAAAATGGTCCAATTTACATGTTCATAAACATGTACAACCCCAGTTCCAATGAAGTTGAGACGTTGTGTAAAATGTAAATTAAAAACAGAATACAGTGATTTGCAAATCCTCTTCAACCTATATTCGATTGAATACACCACAAAGACAAGATATTTAATGTTCAAACTGATAAACTTTATTGTTTTTGTGCAAATATTTGCTAATTTTGAAATGGATGCCTGCAACACTTCAAAAAAGCTGGGACAGTGGTATGTTTACCACTGTGTTACATCACCTTTCCTACTAACAACACTCAATAAGCATTTTGGAACTGAGGACACTAATTGTTGAAGCTTTGTAGGTGGAATTCTTTCCCATTCTTACTTGATGTACGACTTCACTTGTTCAACAGTCCGGGGTCTCCATTGTCGTATTTTGCACTTCATAATGCGCCACACATTTTCAATGGGTGACAGGTCTGGACTGCAGGCAGGCCAGTCTAGTACCTGCACTCTTTTACTATGAAGCCACACAGTTGTAACATGTGCAGAATTTGGATGGCAGCATGTGTTGCTCCAAAACCTGGATGTACCTTTCAGCATTGATGGTGCCATCACAGATGTGTAAGTTGTCCATACCATGGGCACTAATACACCCCTTAACATCACAGATGCTGGCTTTTGAACTTTGTGCTGGTAACAATCTGGATGGTCTTTTTCCTCTTTTGTCCAGACGACACGACGTCCATGATTTCCAAAAACTATTTGAAATGTGGACGTATCAGACCACAGCACACTTTTCCACTTTGCATCTGTCCATTTCAAATGAGCTTGGGCCCAGAGAAGGCGGTGGCATTTCTGGATGTTGTTGATGTATGGCTTTCGCTTTGCATGGTAGAGTTTTAACTTGCACTTGTAGACGTAGCGATGAACTGTGTTACCTGACAATGGTTTTCTGAAGTGTTCCTGAGCCCACGCGTTAAGATCCTTTACACAATGATGTCGGTTTTTAATGCAGTGCTGCCTGAGGGATCGAAGGTCACGGGCATTCAGTGTTGGTTTTCGGCCTTCCCGCTTACGTGTGGAAAATTCTCCAGATTCTCTGAATCTTCTGATTATATTATGGACTGTAGATGATGGAATCCCTAAATTCCTTGCAATTGAACATTGAGAAACATTGTTCTTAAACTGTTTGACTACTTTTTCATGCAGTTGTTCACAAAGTGACCCTCGCCCCATCTTTGCTTGTGAATGGCTGAACCTTGTGGGGATGATCCTTTAATACCCAATCATGACACTCACCTGTTTCCAATTAGGTGTTCTTTGAGCATTTATCAACTTTCCCAGTCTTTTGTTGCCCCGTCCCAACTTTTTTGAAACGTGTTGCAGGCATCCGTTTCAAAATGAGCAAATATTTGCAGATTAACAACAAGGTCTATCAGTTTGAACATTAAATATCTTGTCTTTGTGGTGTATTCAATTGAATATAGGTTGAAGAGGATTTGCAAATCAATGTATTCTGTTTTTATTTACATTTTACACAACGTCCCAACTTCATTGGAATTGGGGTTGTACCATTAATCAGATTTATTTAATTCCTTTACATTTGAACATGTTTCAGCATTCTAAAAAGTTCATTTCTGAGAGGGGGAGAGAGAAATGGAGCACTGCCTTTTCTCTATAAAGTCTATGCTTTTTTCCCCCCCAAGACCTGCCTTTCTTTTTTTCCCCACTTCGAAAGAAATTCAGTTTATGCCCTGAAATCATGTAAACCAGGTTTTTCTGATTATCGAATTACTGGAGTGCATAGAAATGTGAGATATCAGATTATTACAGTTATTTGATTACTAACAGTTAACTGATTATTATGGCCATGTAAACGCGATGGGGAGCTCAACTCAATGGGGGAACTCATCTTCTGTGATCTGGCTGTGAAAAACTCAAGTGCACCCCGTGACAGGGTACTCTTTTCTTTTTTTCCACAGGGGCGCCCCCAAAAATTGAGTATGAGTACATGTACTGTTTTGAGGAAGGAGCAAATTTCCAAAATGCAGCAAGAAACCACCAAAAAAATAAATAAAAGTACTTAATTCTTTCACCAAAACATCAAATCTAGGCTTGCATCTTAGATGTACCTTCTGGCAAATCGTAGCAGAACTTTTAGGTCTTCTTTTTAAGAAGATCCTCCTCTACACCACTTCATCATGAAGCTGTATAACTGGTGATACAAAGTATCCTCATATAAAATCAACAATGATGATAATAATAATAATAATAATAATAATATAAAAGCAAACACAGCTCTGGTATCAGAATAGTATCCAGACTCAGGTATCGGGATCAGCTTGGAAATGAAAAGTGTGGATTCGTGCATCCCTACCATTGTCCCTGCATGCACAAGGGTCATCACAGGCCCGGCAGCACTAGACTTATTTCCACTGTGGTCCTCAGAAAATTAAATGAATAAATAAATAAAAAGAGAAAAACACAATAAATCTGGTTTGTGTGGCTCCTCCGTGGCCGGACAGGATGCATTCAGCGTGAATTTACAGCCATGCCATGCATAAAACTTAATTCTGCTGGATGGTATGGCTCTTCCATGGCTGGACAGGATGCGTCCAGCGCCTGACACGTGTGCACAGCCAGACTGTGCATGCACATCCAGTCTATGTGTAAAACTTGGATCCATTGGATGGTGCAGCTCCTCTGTGGCCAGACAGGATGCGTTCATGTTTGGGCCGTGCAAAAAATTTGATTCCATTACATTGTGCGGCTACAGAGTTGTGTGGCTGGAGGCTGCTGGACTTGCTTGGCTCATTCTAGAAGAGCTGGACCTCTATGATCATATAAGAGGAAAAGTGTGCGTCAACCCCTCACAATTTGTCTCATGCTGCGCATGTTCTGAGTCGCGGAGACTACATGGAGAGGGGTACAAGACGCACTTTTAAAAAAAAAAAAAGTTTTTTTTTTGGTTTGTTCAAAAATCAAGTGACACGCAGGTGCCACCCTGCAACTCAGGAGAGGGGATGGCAAACAACTGTGAACGTCACGCGAACTTGCACAAATTCCTGACATTCACAGGCTGTCCAATCAGATACTACCCCCATCAACAATCACTTGTTACACCTCACTGTTTATTTATGATACTTTTGTCACTTAAGCCTCTCTCATACAGCACTCCCCACCCAACACGCCACTGTCTGCCACAAATGTATCATACAACACGACTCCATTGCTGGTACTTGCCATAGTGTTACGGGTGTTTTGGTTATAAACAGCAGGCAACAGACTACATTAAATGCCACTCAGCTCTCCTCACACGCTGTAGTCACACAACGTGCACGCACAGAGGTCACACAACAGGATTGTAGTACACCATTGGTTTCTAATAACATGCCACTCACACAGCGTCTGTGTGAGAGGGTCTTTAGTTTTCTTAGATAGAAGGTTCTCATACTTCACAGTAAATTTGGCCATACATGACAAAATGATATGATAGAATAAAGCCATATCATAAACATTATCAATGTCTCAACGTACAATGTATTCACAGCGCTCCACATTTGATGTTACAGCCTTATTCCAAAAGTGAGTAAATTCCTTTTTCCCTCAAAATTCTACTCACACAACACACCATAATGACAGCATGAAAAAGTTTTTTTTTTTTTTTTTTTTGCGTATTTATTAAAAATAAAAAACAAAGAAATCACGTTTACATAAGTATTCACACCTTTTGCTCAATACTTTGTTGATGCACCTTTGACAACAATTACAGCCTGAAGTCTTCTTGAATATGATGCCACAAGCTTGGTGCACCTACAGTGAGGAAAATAAGTATTTGAATACCCTGCGGTTTTGCAAGTTCTCCCACTTAGAAATCATGGAGGGGTCTGAAATTTTCATCTTATGTGCATGTCCACTGTGAGAGACATAATCTAAAAAAAAATAAATAAATTCTGAAATCACAATGTAGAATTTTTTTAATGATTATAATAATAATTTATGAATTTATATAGTGCCAAATCATGACTAATCGCCTCAAGGCGCTTCACAAACATCATTTAAAAGCAGAATAAAATGAAATAAGATTAAAACACATTAAAAAAATTTTAACGTAAAAGAAGTAAAACAGATAAAAGGAATAAAAAAAGACACACAATCACATAAAATACTAATGATAAAACAGGGAGAACAAGTGTGTTTTCAGCCTGGCTTTAAAAGTCTCCACAGAGTCCGACTGTTGTATCTGTGGGGGGGTGCCAGTCCGTGAACAATTTTATAGGCCAGTAGTAATACTTTAAAATCCGATCTCAAAGAGACCGGAAGCCAGTGAAGGGATGCCAGAACCGACGTAATATGGTCAAACCTTCTGCTTTGTGTCAGAAGTCTGGCAGCAACATTTTGAACCAGTTGAAGACCCCTGATGCTGGACTGTGGTAAACCAGAAAACAAAGCATTACAGTAGTCCAATCTAGAAGAAACAAAATCATGAATCAGAGTCTCGGCATCAGCTATAGACAAAATGGGACAAATCTTTGCTATATTTCTTAGAAGGAAGAAAGCAGTCCTCATAATGTCCCTAATGTGGAGGTGAAAGGACAACGTAGGATCAAAAATTACCCCAAGGTTCCTCACTTTGTCAGTATGATGTATAACACATGAACCTAGGCTAAGCGCTAGCTGATCAAATTGATGCCAATGTCTTGCTGGACCAAGAACAATCATTTCAGTCTTATCAGAGTTCAAAAGGAGAAAGTTGCTTGACATCCAACTTCTCACTGCTGCGAGACAGTCCTCTAAAGATTTTATGTGGACAGGATTTCCAGCAGTTATCGGCATATACAACTGAGTGTCATCAGCATAGCAATGAAAAGCAACCCTAAAACGCTGCAAAATGTTCCCAGGGGTGCCGTATACATGGAAAAAAGCAGGGGACCCAGAACGGATCCCTGCGAAACCCCGAACTTCATGCCCCAAAAATCAGAGGCAGTGTCATTGCACAAAACACAGTGGGAATGACCAGACAGATAAGACGTCAACCACGCAAGAGCAGTTCCAGTAATCCCGAAACAGTTTTCTAGCCTATCAAGTAGAATATGATGACCAACGCAGCACTGAGATCCAGCAACACCAATACTGTAGTAGTATCCGAGTCCAATAATTTATTTGTATGTTACTGCTGCAAATAAGTATTTGAACACCTGTGAAAATCAATGTTAATATTTGGTACAGTAGCCTTTGTTTGCAATTACAGAGTAGTTTTCCACCAGGTTTGTACACACTGTAGCAGGGATTTTGGTCCACTCCTCCATACAGATCTTCTCTAGATCTTTCAGGTTTGGAGTTTCAGCTCCCTCCAAAGATTTTCTATTGAGTTCAGGTCCTGGCCACTTTGAAATGCTTCTTACGGAGCCCCTCCTTAGTTGCCCTGCCTGTGTGTTTGGGGTCATTGTCATGCTGGAAGACCCAGCCATGACCCATCTTTAATGCTCTTATTGAGGGAAGGAGGTTGTCTGCCAAAATCTCACAATACATGACCCCATCCATCCTCCCTTCAATACAGTGCAGTCATCCTGTCCCCTTTGCAGAAGAGCACCCCCAGAGTATGATGTTTCTACCCCCATGCTTCACGGTTGGGATGGGTTTCTTGGGGTTGTTCTCATCCTCTAAACATGGTAAGTGGAGTTGATTCTAAAAAAAAGCTCTATTCTGGTCTCATCTGACCACATGACCTTCTCCCATGCCTCCTCTGGATCATCCAGATGGTCACTGGTGAACTTCAAATGGGCTTGGACATGTGCTGGCTTGAGCAGGGGGACCTTGCTGCCCTACAGGATTTTAAACCATGACAGCATCATGTTACTAATGTAATCTTTGTGACTGTGGTCCCAGCTCTCTCCAGGTCCTCCTGTGTAGTTCTGAGCTTTTTCAGAATCAGCCTTACCCCACAAAGTGAGATCTTGTATGGAATCCCAGACCGAGGGAGATTGACAGTCATCTTGTGTTTCTTCCACTTTCTAATAAATAATCATAACAATTGTTGTCTTCTACCAAGCTGCTTGCCTGTTGTCCTGTAGTCTATCCCAGCCTTGTGCAGGTCTACAGTTTTGTCCCTGGTGTCCTTAGACAGCTCTTTGTTCTTGGCTATGGTGGACAGGTTGGAGTGTGAGTGATTGAGTGTATGAACAGGTGTCTTTCATACAGGTAACAAGTTCAAACAGGTGCCATTTATACAGGTAAAGAGTGCAGAATAAGAGGGCTTCTTAATGAAAAATTAACAGGTCTGTGAGAGCCAGAATTCTTGGTAGTTGGTAGGTGTTCAAATACTTATTTGCAGCAGTAACATACAAATAAATTATTAAAAAATCTTCCATTGTGATTTCCGGATTTTTTTTTTTTTTTTTTTTTTAGATTATGTCTCTCACAGTGGACATGCACCCAAGATGAAAATTCCAGACCCGTCCATGATTTCTAAGTGGGAGAACTTGCAAAACTGCAGGGTGTTCAAATACCTATTTTCCTCACTGTACCTTTGGGCAGTTTTGCCCATACCTCTTTGCAGCACCTCTCAAGGTCCATCAGGTTGGGGAGCGTCGATGCACAGCCATTTTCAGATCTCTCCAAAGAGTCGGATTCATGTCTGAGCTCTGGCTAGGCCACTCGAGACATCACAGAGTTGTCCTGAAGCAACTCCTTTGGTATCTTGGCTCTGTGCTTTGGGTTGTTGTCCCGAAGATTAACTGTCGCCCCAGTATGAGATCAAGAGTGCTCTGGAGCAGGTTTTCATCCAGGATGTCTCTGTACATTGCTGCATTCATCTTTACCTCAATCTTGACTATAGTCTCCCAGTTCCTGCTGCTGAAAATCATCCCCACAGCATGATGCTGCCACCACCATGCTTCACTGTAGGGATGGTGCCTGGTTTCCTCCAAACATGATGCCTGACATTCATGCCAAAGAGTTCAGTCTTTGTCTCATCAGACCAGATAATTTTATTTTCATGGTCTGAGAGTCCTTCAGGTGCCTTTTGGCAAACTCCAGGGGGGCTGACATGTGCTTTTTACTAAGGAGTGGCTTCTGTCTGGCCATTCTATCATACAGGCATGATTGGTGGATTGCTGCAGAGATGGTTGTCCTTCTCGAAGGTTCTCCTCTCTCCACAGAGGAATGCTGGCACTCTGACAGAGTGACCATCAGGTTCTTGGTCACCTCACTGACTAAGGACCTTCTCCCCTGATGGCTCAATTTAGATGGGCAGCCAGCTCTAGGAAGAGTCCTGGTGGGTTAGGGTTCTTTTGATTTATGGATGATGGAGGCCACTGTGCTTATTGGGACCTTCAAAGCAGCAGAAATGTTTCTGTATACTTCCCCCGAGTTTTGCCTTGAGTTAATCTTCTGTCAGAGGTCTGCAGACAATTCATTTGACTTCATGCTTGGTTTGTGCTCTCACATGATCTATCAACTGTGGGAGCTTATATGTAGACAGGTGTGTGTCTTTCCAAATAATTTCCGATCAGCTGAATTTACCCAAGGTAGACTGTAATTAAGCTGTAGAAACATCTCAATTCCACCTTCAGGCTAGTTGCTTTGCAATAAGATTTTAATGTTAGATAGTTCAGGTACAATTTGCTAGAAGATACACCTGAGTTGCAAGCCTAGATTTGATGTTTTGGTGAAAGAGAATCCTCCTCTATACCACTTCATCATGAAGCTGTATAACTAGTGATACAAAATGAAAACCTTGCACTATGCACCATTTCTCCCAGCCACAGAAGCCTATAACTTCTTTTGGGTTGTCTGGATGTCTTGGTGGCTTTCCTCACTCTTCTCCTTCTTGCACAGTCACTCAGTTTTTGAGAACTATGTACTCCACACAGGTTTACCATAGAGTGCCATACTGTTTATATTTTGTCATACTGTTTGTATTTCTTTATAATTGATGAAAATAAAGTCCAGGTTCTCAGTCATATAGGTCACGGAACTTGAAAAAAGTGACTGGACTTTAAGTTTCTTGAAAACATCCAAGACATATTTGATGACTTGGAAATGTTCATGTATCCATCACCTGACTTGTCTGAAGAAAACTGATAATAAAACTGATTATTTACAGGTATTGTACCAAAGTGTTCCATTACTTATGCAACCCATAATCTTGGCTTTTATATTTTTCATTAACTTATATCAAGTTGTAGAGATTTGGTTTGAGCTTAAGGAAGGTAATGTTAGAAATTTTTAAATTAAGAAGGCTGACTTACGTTTTGTATTTGAAATGACATAAACAAATTAAAATGTGTCAGATACCAAGAGGCCGAATACTTTTGGAGGGCACTGTAATTCTCGTTTTGTCCATGTTGTTTTAGAAAATTAGTGAATAATAATTCATTCTGCCTGTGGAAAACTAATCAACTATATGTCTGAAATAGTTTTTTTTTTTTATGTTTGTTTGTTGTAATAGCGAGTGCATGAGTGTGTTCAAGTGTTGTGCCTCCTTTACACACAGTTGTGTTGTTCCATACAGACTCGAATATGTGCATCTCTTTTTGGCCCACTTGTTACAAATGGAGATCAGTGAATCAAGCCCGAAATAGTTTAAAACTGCATGGTCTTTCAAAATTTGGCCTTGGACAAAATTAAGTTGTTTTTTTTTTTTTTTACCAAAAATCCAAGCATTATAATGTAGGATTATTTTTGTAACATGCAAAATTACAGCTCATTTTAAGGAAGTAAAGAATGTCCTTGTTTAATGAAGAGAACATATTTACCTGGGGGGAATTCTATAGCAAATATTTTCTTTTTCCTTAATGCCATCATGCAGAGGGACTGCATGCGTGAAGTTTTGAGATCACGTCTGACCTGACCCGCTTGCTTGAAGGGCGTTCCTGGGGCGCGCATGCTAACATCCGTACGATGTCTTATAAATCACTTAGGATGTGTTATCTGGTTTCAGAGACAGTGTTTTTAGATTTAGAAGTGTTTATTTCTTGCTAACTTTTACAAACTCTATGAGAAACAGATTTATACAGAAATAAGCTGTTTTGGACTGTCTTCTGTCATCTTGGTTTATTTTCTTTAAGCGAACAGCCAGCTGACATCATGCTTCCTTTCTTTGCTCTGATTGGGAGTCGCAATGTCCTTCACAGCATCCTCGTGCTGATCTGGGGATGCCCCCTGCATGATCTGTGATGTTGCTACCAAATGTAGATCATGGCATCTGATTGTGTGAATTTCTCCCCTTCAAGTAGAGTTGACAAGAGGGCAGATAACACACTGATTGACAGACATTATTGGTGTGTGTTTGTGTTTATGGTTGCATGGACAGTAGTAAACACTGAAATACATGTGTTGACCACAGAATACATTTTTGCTTTCTCAAAGAGATAACTATGGGGACGTAGCCAGCACAACAGACCAGCTTCTCCCTGAATATATGAATGAATGTCTTGCATACACACACATTCACATTTAGGGTTTCTGTGGTTGTCCTCGACACTCTCATTTGCAGTGGTGGACACAGTTCCGATAATCCGATAACAGATAATTATCGAAGATAATGTTTTCATTATCGGATTATCTTTTTAGATAACTTTAAAAACCATTATCGGACCAATTATCTTCCGATTAACTTTTGTCCGATAACTTTTAGACCGATAAACAAAGCTTAACAGCGACAAGCATTTCTAAAATTTAAAATCAGTTCAGCATCTACCTGTTAAAAGTTTTGTAACAGATGTACAGTTATACCCTCTGCAAACAGAAGAGATCTGCATTTATGAAAAGCGTCTCTATCTTCTGCAGACAAAAGAGAAGTAGTCAAAAAAGAAAACATTTCCTGTAACACCATACCGATATGCTGGCAATATCACCTAAGTCATCCAGAGGCATACATTTTTAACTTATGGTTCAAATTTTACCAAAGTAATTTTGGACAAGTTATTTAAAATTACTGTCGTGTCTGAGTTTTATAAAGTGAAAATATCAGATATATGTTTTAGTTTTAAAGTAATGTGCTAATTTTTAAGGTTTTGTGAGCACATGCTGAGCCCAGCAGTGCATTATGGGTAAGATATGTGTATGTATATATATATATATATATATATATATATATATATATATATATATATATCGAAGATAATGTTTTCATTATCGGATTATCTTTTTAGATAAATTTAAAAACCATCATCGGACTAATTATCATTGCATGGTACTGAATGATAGCATTTTCTCTACATAATAGACAATAATAGTCAATAATAATAGACTAATAATGTTACAATACAATTTTAGAGAGAGACAAAAAGAAAACTAATGAAACAAAACACAACAGAAAAGATAAAACCATCTAACAATGAAAATAAATAAATACATATAGAAATAAATGTTTCCTGTGAACACCTAGTGACTCTTACACCTCCACTTCATCCCTGTTTTAAGTTTAATGACAATTTGTTTCAGTCAAACCATATTTTCAGTTTGTTAATTTTTTCAGTGATTTCCTCCAGAACTATCTGCCAAACTAGAAAACTGCTGCATCCTAGTAAGAGCAGAATACTACTGGAATGAATTTGAATAAGGAAAGTTGTTTTTTTTTTTCTTTTTTTCTTCTTCTCACTAAATGGGTGCTGCATTCACTGCAGTTTATTGTCTGGAATAGTCCCAGATTGCATTTCAGAGCTTCTAGAATTCAAACATTTCCGTGCGGGTGGTATTGGGGGTAATTTTGGGTTTCATCTTTTTTTGTTTTTCACCACTTTCATCCCTGAATATGTCTGTCGTGAGTCACTCCTCCGTTCTGTTCACACAGCTCCAAACGCTGCGTGGCTCTCTGTCGAGTCAAGTTAGAATGATAGAGTCCAGTCAGAATTAATAAATTTAAAGTGAAATGCCGTTTAAATCAAATGACATCTCTTTCCAAACATTGTAATACAAACAAATTGCAATCAATCAAAATGTTTTTTCCTCCCAAAATGAGACGTCCTGCGCTGATGTGCAGCAGCCAGCTGAGCTCAGCTCAGAGGTGTGGAGAGACATTCACGCCAAAATGTCTGAAAGGAAATGCTTTTGACAAAAACTACAGATTTTATTTATTTTTATTTATGTCCAGAGATCAAGGATCTAGTGACCAATTTAAAATGTTGTTGACATGGAAAACCTGTAAACCCTACTTTTAGTACACAGAAAATTCACAAGGGGTATCGATAAGGGAATCGATAAGGAATCGGATCAATAAGCGGAATCGATAATGGCATTGATATCAATAAAATCTTATCAATACCCATCCCTACCAGCGACAGCCCCAAAACATCACTGCCCTAGATGAGATCTGCATGGAGGAATGGACCAAAATACCAGCTACAGTGTGTGCAAACCTGGTGAAGACTTACAGGAAATGTTTGCCTCTGTCAAAGATAGTATAGAGAGAAGTATAGAGTTGAACTTTTGTTATTGACCAAATACTTATTTTCCAGCATAATTTACAAATAAATTCTTTAAAAATCCTACAGTGTTATTTCCTGAATTTTTTTTTTTCTCATTTTGGCTCTCACAGTTGAAGTGTACCTGTGATGAAAATTACAGACCTCTCTCATCTTTCTAAGTAGGAGAACTTGCACAATCAGGGACTGAATAATATTTTTTTTTACCCCACTGTAATTGAAGTGGAGATATGCAGGGATATCTTATTTGGTACCCTGTCAACCGGAATAAACATGAGGTGGAAGCAGCACACACACGCTGAATGCACCACAGCTGATACAGGGTGACATGGGGGGTCGGGGGGTTATGATTAAGGTTAGGGGAAGAGGTTAGTGTTACAAATAGTAAAATAAAAAAACACTTCACGAAAATATCACTCATTTCGTGTCGAGAGCATGAAAAAAGCATGAGACTGGGCAGCCCCAACCACGCTGTCAGTCAGAATGAATGAGTCGTGTTGAACCAGGCCACCCAGCCACAATGTCAGATGCATTTGCACATCACATATGATTTGAACTTTGATGGAGTAAAAATGTTTCATTCATTCAAATGTTTCCTTTTAACAAAACCAAATTCATCATGTGATGGTGCCTTTATAGTAATGTGTGTGCAGTCAATAGCTCAGATTACGTTAGAGAAACCAGCTCTCGCTGCAAATTGCACTTTAATGTTGGAATGGGATGTACCTGATGACATTTGGATCATTCCGTTCCACACAGTTGGCATGGCTCGGCGCAAGGTTGATTGGCACACTCCTGACCGATCAGCCAGCTCCCGCTGGGATTCCCCTGTAGCCAGGAAGCCCAGCATGGTTAGCACCTATGTGGACACAGACAACCCCTGGCTCCTCGCAGTATTGTACTCTGGGCCGGCCGCAGTTCTGTGTGCAACCATAGGTGTATATCCGAGTATGAAAGCATTTGTCTGTCAACATGTGGACCAGCGACAGACTGCTGTCCTGTCCAGGTTGTACCCCACCTCACACCCTATGGCTGTTGGGATAGGTCCACCTCCTTGACCCCTAACTGGAGTAAGAGGGTATGAAAAAATAAGTGACTGCTTGAACTTTAATGTAGCATTCGGTGTATATATCTTGTGTTGCATTCCGCAGCCATTTGTGGGCGAATGGAATGCGTATTGTGCAGTGGTGGACACAGTTGGGTGATTCTCATGAAGGTGGTACAACTCATAGCCAAAATCAGAAACCATTACACACATGATGTTTTTCCACCTTTATATTAAATATAATCTAATTTACTATTAAATTTGAATTTATAATCCACGTGCACATTTTTGAGGTATTTTTAGACATTTTTAGAGACACTGAGAGGAAAAAAATTCATTACCGTAACACATATTTCATTAGAAATATGACACACCAAAATTATATTTTTTTACTTTTTATTGATGGCAAACATATAAATATTCTTAAAGGTAGTAAGTATCACCCACATTTTTTTATTATTAATACATACAAACATTTTTATGTAAACAATTAATTTATCGCCGTAACATTTCATCAGTTTTTCACATTAATTTTCATATTGATTTTGTTTTAAAGGACTGCATTGAAAAACAGTTCTAGTACAGTATGAATGCTGTGACATATATTATTAATCAATTAAATATTAAAGATAATTTATTCATATAATTTCAATAAATCATGAAATGTCACACATTGCGGTAATGAATAAAGCATACCGGTGATGAATAATCAGGTTTCGGTAGTGAACACTTAAATAGTCATAACAAAAATGAAAACTCCAATTTATGAATTCATGAACAATACGGTTCTTTCATGACAACTTCAGACTTTTCTTAACAAGTATAGATGTAAGTAACATAACTCCCGACTCCACAATGGATGGGTGACTTTGAAGACAGGAGAGGCTTCAGTGTGGAAGTGCTTTGGTTACAAAAGATCTGATGTACGACAAACTATGGTAATTATTAGGGTGTGTAAGAAGACTGTAAGGGGTAATATAACAAACTTATCTTATCACGTGAAGTACAAACATCTGATTGAGTAGAGGACAGCCAAAAATCAATGAGTATTTGATTAGTACTTAGCACTGTCAAATCAAAATTCAAATTTTTTTTTTTTTTTCTGTACCTGGCCCAGATCTCTGGTACCACACTGAAGTACCTGGCACAGGATGTTGCAGTCAGTGGTTCAGAAATTATTTCTATGATGTCTTCCATATATCACCAAACCTTTTTGCTAGGGAATTGTACAGAGGGGAAGTTGAAGTCTGTCACCAACACAGTTCATGGTATCAACTTTATACTGACCGCTGACTATCTCAAGAAAAAAGCAAAATAATGAACATCAACAGCATGAAATGTAAGATGCTGTCCAGCATACTTTTGTTAAGAATTATAAAGTGGTCATGACCCTGACCTTTGGCATCACATCCCTGTATGAACCTGCATCTGAACTTACAAAAGAATATTTCCAGAATTTTGACCTCCATACTATGTTTTCTGCTGTATGAGAGGTCTTGAACATGCCTGTGTTATAGTGCCAGGGTAGATGTCTCCATCATAGTCTACAAGGACCCATGTTCCATCCTTGATGGTCTCTTCAGACTCCCCTGTATTGTTGTAAGTGAAGACAAACTCCTTGTGGGAGAAATAGTCACAAGAGTGACTACAGAAGCAAGAAAACATCTCTGAATTTGACCCTCCCAGGCTCTTGCAACAAGCTGTGGAGAAATAAGTTTTTAGTTTGATTGCAGAAACATGAAGATAGATTACCTTATCTTATATTGTAATTTGCACTCAGATAAATAATACAAATAGAAAATGTCAAAAAAGAAAGACGCAAAAGGAGAGAGATAGGGGATGTATGAATGTTGATGGCACTTACATCATCTGATTCATCTGAGGGTGGGGTTTCATTCATAATTCTTTGGAGGGTTCTTTTCATTATATCTGTTTGAATTCTCTCTTCATTTTTGTCTTTCTGTAGGTGTCTGGATGCTGCCTTTAGCAATCGTCTTTCGTTTCATTTTCACTATCTGTTAAGATAAATTATCAGTATTGAATACTACAATGAAAGTGACAACTCTTGAAACAGGTTCTCTTTCAACCTTCAACATCTATTTTACTGGAACACTGTGTGTGTGTGTGTGTGTGTGTGTGTGTGTGTGTGTGTGTGTGTGTGTGTGTGTGTGTGTGTGTGTGTGTGTGTGTGTGTGTGTGTGTGTGTATGTGTGTGTGCGTGTGTGTGTACGCGTGCGCGCGCGCACACACACACATATATGTGTGTGTTTACTTACATATTTACCCTGAAGTTGTTCACTGTACTTTTTGAGGCCCTGCCCACAAAATTTCAGATTCATAGGGCAGCCATTTGTTTTTAAAGTTCACCATTTCTAAAACATAAATGTGAAGTTGTCTGTGTACTCATTCCATGAACTATATGTATCTGCTGTGTTTGTCCAGCTTTGTGTGTGTGTGTGTGTGTGTGTGTGTGTGCACGTTGTTGAGGGTTAAGAATTGTCACATACAAAATAATCTGCTCATCTCACCCTTTATTTAGGCCTACCTTTCCCTTTCCTTTCTCGTATACTCCTGTCGAAGTTCTGGGTCGTTGTAAATCTTCTGTTTCTGCACCCTGGCTCTTGATGCAGCTGTCTTAAGTTCCCTTCCCTGTGCTCTTCATATTAAAGAATATAAATTAGCATTAATTATATATTTATACTCAACAAAAATATAAACGCAACACTTTTGGTTTTGCTCCCATTTTGTATGAGATGAACTCAAAGATCTAAAACTTTTTCCACATACACAATATCACCATTTCCCTCAAATATTGTTCACAAACCAGTCTAAATCTGTGATAGTGAGCACTTCTCCTTTGCTGAGATAATCCATCCCACCTCACAGGTGTGCCATATCAAGATGCTGATTAGATACCATGATTAGTGCACAGGTGTGCCTTAGACTGCCCACAATAAAAGGCCACTCTGAAAGGTGCAGTTTTGTTTTATTAGGGGGGGATACCAGTCAGTATCTGGTGCGACCACCATTTGCCTCATGCAGTGCAACACATCTCCTTCGCATAGAGTTGATCAGGTTGTCAATTGTGGCCTGTGTAATGTTGGTCCACTCCTCTTCAATGGCTGTGCAAAGTTGCTGGATATTGGCAGGAACTGGTACACGCTGTCATATACGCCGGTCCAGAGCATCCCAAACATGCTCAATGGGTGACATGTCCGGTGAGTATGCCGGCCATGCAAGAACTGGGACATTTTCAGCTTCCAAGAATTGTGTACAGATCCTTGCAACATGGGGCAGTGCATTATCCTGCTGCAACATGAGGTGATGTTCTTGGATTGGCACAACAATGGGCCTCAGGATCTCGTCACGGTATCTCTGTGCATTCAAAATGCCATCAATAAAATGCACCTGTGTTCTTCGTCCATAACAGACGCCTGCCCATACCGTAACCCCACCGCCACCATGGGCCACTCGATCCACAACATTGACATCAGAAAACCGCTCACCCACACGACGCCACACACGCTGTCTGCCATCTGCCCTGGACAGTGTGAACCGGGATTCATCCGTGAAGAGAACACCTCTCCAACGTGCCAAACGCCAGTGAATGTGAGCATTTGCCCACTCAAGTCGGTTACGACGACGAACTGGAGTCAGGTTGAGACCCCGATGAGGACGACGAGCATGCAGATGAGCTTCCCTGAGACGGTTTCTGACAGTTTGTGCAGAAATTCTTTGGTTATGCAAACCGATTGTTTCAGCAGCTATCTGAGTGGCTTTTCTCAGACGATCTTGGAGGTGAACATGCTGGATGTGGAGGTCCTGGGCTGGTGTGGTTACACGTGGTCTGCGGTTGTGAGGCTGGTTGGATGTCCTGCCAAATTCTCTGAAACGCCTTTGGAGATGGCTTATGGTAGAGAAATGAACATTCAATACACGAGCAACAGCTCTGGTTGACATTCCTGCTGTCAGCATGCCAACTGCATGCTCCCTCAAATCTTGCGACATCTGTGGCATTGTGCTGTGTGATAAAACTGCACCTTTCAGAGTGGCCTTTTATTGTGGGCAGTCTAAGGCACACCTGTGCACTAATCATGGTGTCTAATCAGCATCTTGATATGGCACACCTGTGAGGTGGGATGGATTATCTCAGCAAAGGAGAAGTGCTCACTATCACAGATTTAGACTGTTTGTGAACAATATTTGAGGGAAATGGTGATATTGTGTATGTGGAAAAAGTTTTAGATCTTTGAGTTCATCTCATACAAAATGGGAGCAAAACCAAAAGTGTTGCATTTATATTTTTGTTGAGTGTATGACTATGTAAAATACGTTTGTTCTTTTTTCAAAAAAGAAACTGTTCATACACATCACCGTAATATTAGCCCTCATTACCACAACAGGCCTCTATATTACGTGGTAATGAAAGCTGTTCATTACGGTAATGAATGACATTTTGCTAAGGTAGCATAAAATGGCAGAAGCCATGATGACTTGGATAAAATATTTTTACTAACAGTTGGGCTCCTTAATACCTTATTTACAGTAAAGGGTCATATTAATGACTTTTCAAAAACTTTAAGTCTTACACATTACGGTAATGTACACCTATGGTGTGGAAATAGGGATCCGTAAGGATAAACTACACCATTAACAACATGAAAATATGGCAGACAATCTTACCTTGTAGCCATCTTCTGTCTTCTCTTCCTTGTGGTGCATTATGAGCCAAAAAAATCTTTATTTAAAACAACACTGTGATTAGGACAGGATAATGAATACAGTGCAATGGTAATGAAAACTGCATGTTCAGACACTCTGTTTTCCTTAAATATTTTTTTTGTACATTGTTGGAAGCCATTATGTCTGATTATATTCTGTTAAACTATATAATTTTACACATTTTTATATTTATTTCCAGAAATTTTATGAAATATTAATTATTTGAAACTGATGGGAAACCATCAAATTTTTCTCCAGACTCATTACGATGATGAATTTTTGACTTAAAAATCGTTTTAAAAATATAGAAAATATTATTTTGGTACCAAACAATGAACTGTCCCACATAACAGACATAGTGTACTTTCAAATATAAGTGAATTATTTTAGGTTTTCATGATTATATCACTAAAATCTTCACAGACATAGCTTAGGTTGGCTTCATGAGAATCACCCAGTTCCGCTAACCGCTAATTCACGAAGCTAACTTTTTTGTGAGCGGATTGACTTTGAAAACCATCGGTAGCCCAATTCGCTTCCACTAAATTTAGTTCAGCTAACTTTCAGTCCACAAACATTTTTTTTTTTTTTTGCTGGTAAAGTGAGTAAGGTTTAACGATCAAAACATTTGTAAACCCAAAATCATACATGTTAGTTCCTGTCTGTTGTGTGTCTTCAACAGTCAGGCCGCTGTTCTGTCGAGATGAACTCCCGTAGCGTAAATCGACAGTTAGTGTGTCTGCTTTAAAGACAGCATGTACTTGCAAATCTTGACTTTTTTAAAGTGAAAAGACACATATTAAGTACGTATTTTTATGTAAAGACAAAACGTGGGTGGGTTTTCTTCGATGGGGAAGCTCAGTATGACGGATGAGGTGTAGATTTTACTAGTTGCCTTGAACACAACACAGGTGAGCCGTTACTGTGTTTCTAAATATACAGAGAGAAACTGTGACTATTAATATTGTGATTTACTGCTTTTTATCAGGACAGTGACCGTGTTTGGGATTTTATTTGGGGAATAGCTCTGTTGTGTCTGATTTGAAGACATTAATGCTGGATTTTATGGTCACAAATTGAGTTTTGAGGTAAAAAGGAGATTTATAATGGATATTTGTGACCATAATCCAGCATTAACATCCGCAAATCATCAGACACAAGGGGGCTGTTCACATTCTAATCCATTTCCGTCGTTTGCACAATTTATTTTTCTGTAAGTAATTCGGTCAGTGAAGCTTACTGTAGCAACAGTGTCTTCATGCCAATCTAGAAATTCTGTGAGCAGACCCACAGATTTCTCCATTTCGTCAACTGCATTGAGTAATTCTGTATCAGAATCTACATCAGTACTTTTGCATGATAGAGTAAATTCACCCATTTCGGCATCGTCATAGCTGCACTAGTTTCTCTCGCTCTCAGCTGACAGCGCCATTATTGACATATGCATAGCAACGCGGTCAGGGCGTGGAGTAATACATCAAATGTGAACCGGTCGAATATTTTGCCACCATCAACGTGATATGTTATGGTCTGAAATCTCACACGATTAACCAATATTTACTTATTTTTCATGCATTTGTTTTGTGTTTGTGAATGCAGCTTCGTTAACGGTTTATAAATATATAATATACAAATAATGAATGTTTATGAGTTCAATGGTACGAATATTTCATGAGGTGAAAGTTGGAACATACCATTCGCCTCGTGGAATGGTATGTTCCAGCTTTCACCAAATTAAATATTTGTTCCATTGAAAGAATGTAAAAACATTCATTATTTGTTTTATATAACGGTTAAAACAGATCCTTGTCATTTCATTTTTTATTAATTTATAAACAACAGAAAAGGGACTTACATTTTGGTGTTCCACTGTAACGTGTAGTCCAGTGATGCTGTGCAATGACTTTGGACTTCCATAAAAAAAAGACTGTGTTGTTCCTCAGTCCAGCCAAACATCACATCAACATTTCATGTGAACAGGTCTTCATGCATCCAGACAGCTTACAGTGGAGTAGATTTTGTGTGTGTGTGTGTCGTTGTCCCCCACGCGTGCGCGCACACACACACACACACACAAAACCGGCTCGGCCGCCTGTGTACGTCCTCAGAAATGTCAGAAATGAGTCCGGCTTTTCGTTCTATTCTTCCTGCTAACAGCCTCCAGACAGCACAGTGGATTTGTTTTATGTGTGTGTGTGTGTGTCTTACAAGAATTAGCAGCGTCAGTTAGCTCAATCAAATAATCAAATCAATTTTATTTATATAGCGCCAAATCACAACAAACATTCGCCCCATGGCACTTTATATTGTAAGGCAAAAGCCATACAATAATTACAGAAAAACCCCAACGGTCAAAACGACCCCCTATGAGCAAGCACTTGGCGACAGTGGGAAGGAAAACTCCCTTTTAACAGGAAGAAACCTCCAGCAGAACCAGGCTCAGGGAGGGGCAGTCTTCTGCTGGGACTGGTTGGGGCTGAGGGGAGATAATCAGGAAAAGGAAGAGAGCAGAGATCAATCACCAATGATTAAAAGCAGAGTGGTGCATACAGAGCAAAAAGAGGTGAATAAAAAGAAACACTGGGTGCATCATGGGAAACCCCCCCAGCAGTCTAAGTCTATAGCAGCATAACTAAGGGATGGTTCAGGGTCACCTGATCCAGCCCTAACTATAAGCTTTTTCAAAAAGGAAAGTTTTAAGCTTAATCTTAAAAGTAGAGAGGGTGTCTGTCTCCCTAATCCGAATTGGGAGCTGGTTCCACAGGAGAGGAGCCTGAAAGCTGAAGGCTCTGCCTCCCATTCTACTCTTACAAACCCTAGGAACTACAAGTAAGCCTGCACTCTGAGAGCGAAGTGCTCTATTGGGGTAATATGGTACTATGAGGTCCCTAAGATAAGATGGGACCTGATCATTCAAAACCTTTTATAAGTAAGAAGAAGAATTTTAAATTCTATTCTGGAATTAACAGGGAGCCAATGAAGAGAAGCCAATATGGGTGAAATATGCTCTCTCCTTCTAGTCCCTGTCAGTACTCTAGCTGCAGCATTTTGAATTAACTGAAGGCTTTTCAGGGAACTTTTAGGACAACTTGATAATAATGAATTACAATAGTCCAGCCTAGAAGAAATAAATGCATGAATTAGCTTTTCAGCATCACTCTGAGACAAGACCTTTCTAATTTTAGAGATATTGCGCAAATGCAAAAAAGCAGTCCTACGTATTTGCTTAATATGCGCATTGAAGGACATATCCTGATCAAAAATGACTCCAAGATTTCTCACAGTATTGCTGGAGGTTAGGGTAATGCCATCCAGAGTAAGGATCTGGTTAGACATCATGTTTCTAAGATTTGTGGGGCCAAGTACAATAACTTCAGTTTTATCTGACTTTAAAAGCAGGAAATTAGAGGTCATCCATGTCTTTATGTCTGAAAGACATTCCTGCAGTTTAACTAATTGGTGTGTATCCCCTGGCTTCATGGATAGATAAAGCTGGGTATCATCTGCGTAACAATGAAAATTTAAGCAATGCTTTCTAATAACACTGCCTAAGGGAAGCATGTATAAAGTGAATAAAATTGGTCATAGCACAGAACCTTGTGGAACTCCATAATTAACCTTAGTCCGTGAAGAAGACGCCCCATTTACATGAACAAATTGTAATCTATTAGATAAATGTGATTCAAACCACTGCAGCGCAGTGCTTTTAATACCTATGGCATGCTCTAATCTCTGTAATAAAATTTTATGGTCAACGGTATCAAAAGCTGCACTGAGGTCTAACAGGACGAGCACAGAGATGAGTCCACTGTCTGAGGCCATAAGAAGATCATTTGTAACCTTCACTAATGCTGTTTCTGTACTATGATGAATTCTGAAACCCTTCAAATAGACCATTCCTCTGCAGATGATCAGTTAGCTATTTTACAACTGCCCTTTCAAGAATTTTTGAGAGAAAAGGAAGGTTGGAGATTGGCCTATAATTAGCTAAGATAGCTGGGTCAAGTGATGGCTTTTTAAGTAATGGTTTAATTACTGCCACCTTAAAAGCCTGTGGTACATAGCCAACTAATAAAGATAGATTGATCATATTTAAGATCGAAGCATTAATTAACTGTAGGGCTTCCTTGAGCAGCCTGGTAGGAATGGGGTCTAATAGAGATGTTGACGGTTTGGAGGAAGTGACTAATGAAAGTAACTCAGACAGAACAATTGGAGAGAAAGAGTCTAACCAAATACCAGCATTACTGAAAGCAGTCGAACATAAAGATATGTCTTTGGGATGGTTATGAATAATTTTTTCTCTAATAGTTAAAATTTTATTTGCAAATAAAGTCATGAAGTCATTACTAGTTAAAGTTAAAGGAATACTCGGCTCAATAGAGCTCTGACTCTTTGTCAGCCTGACTACAGTGCTGAAAAGAAATCTGGGGTTGTTCTTATTTTCTTCAGTTAGTGATGAATAGTAAAATGTCCTAGCTTTACGGAGGGCTTTTTTATAGAAAAATGAAGATCTTCTAAATTAGTGAGACGCCATTTCCTCTCCAGCTTACGGGTTATCCGCTTTAAGCTGCGAGTTTGTGGGTTATACCACGGAGTCAGGCACTTCTGATTTAAGGCTCTCTTTTTTGGAGGAGCTACAGCATCCAAAGTTGTGCTCAATGAGGATGTAAAGCTATTGACGAGATAATCTATCTCACTCACAGAGTTTAGGTAGCTACTCTGCACTGTGTTGGTATATAGCATTGAAGAACATAACAAAGAAGGAATCATATCCTTAAACCTAGTTACAGCGCTTTCAGAAAGACTTCTACTGTAATGAACCTTATTCCCCACTGCTGGATAGTCCATTAAAGTAAATGTAAATGTTATTAAGAAATGATCAGACAAAAAGGCGTTTTCAGGGAATACTGTTAAGTCTTGAATTTCTATGCCATATGTCAGAACAAGATCTAAAGTGTGGCTAAGGTGGTGGGTGGGCTCATTTACAGTTTGAGCGAAGCCAACTCAGTCTAATAATAGATTAAATGCAGTGTTGAGGCTGTCATTCTCAGCATCTATGTGGATGTTAAAATCACCCACTATAATTATCTGAGCTAAGCACTAAGTCAGACAAAAGGTCTGAAAAATCACAAAGAAACTCACAGCAACGATCAGGTGGACGATAGATAATAACAAATAAAACTGGTTTTTGGGACTTCCAATTTGGATGGACAAGACTAAGAGTCAAGCTTTCAAATGAATTAAAGCTCTGTCTGGGTCTTTGATTAATTCATAAGCTGGAGTGGAAGATTGCTGCTACTCCTCCTCCTCAACCCGTGCTTCGAGCATTTTGACGGTTAGTGTGACTCGGGGGTGTTGACTCATTTAAACTAACATATTCATCCTGCTGTAACCAGGTTTCTGTAAGGCAGAATAAATCAATATGTTGATCAATTATTATATCATTTACTAACAGGGACTTAGAAGAGAGAGACCTAATGTTTAATAGACTACATTTAACTGTTTTAGTCTGTGGTGCAGTTGAAGGTGCTATATTTTTTCTTTTTGAATTTTTATGCTTAAATAGATTTTTGCTGGTTATTGGTGGTCTGGGAGCAGGCACCGTCTCTACGGGGTTGGGGTATTGGGGGGGATGGCAGGGGGAGAGAAGCTGCAGAGAGGTGTGTAAGACTACAACTCTGCTTTCTCATCCCAACCCTGGATAGTCACGATTTGGAGGGTTTAATAAAATTGGCCAGATTTCTAGAGATGAGAACTGCTCCAGCCAAAGTGTCTCTCCTAACAAGACCAGGTTTTCCCCAGAAGCTTTGCCAATTATCTATGAAGCCCACTTTTTGGACACCACTCAGACAGCCAGCAATTCAAGGAGAACACACGGCTAAACTTTTGCAAAGTTATACACCGATTCAATATTAATTTTAGTGACCTCCGATTGGCGTAACCGGGTGTCATTACTGCCGACATGAATTACAATCTTACCAAATTTACGCTTAGCCTTAGCCAGCAGTTTCAAATTTCCTTCAGTGTCACTTGCTCTGGCCCCCGGAAGACATTTGAATATGGTTGCTGGTGTCGCTAGCTTCACATTTCTCAAAACAGAGTCGCCAATAACCAGAGTTTGATCCTCGGTGGGTGTGTCGCTGAGTGGGGAAAAACAGTTAGAGATGTGAACGGTTTGGTGGTGTACAGGGGGCTTCTGTTTAGAACTATGCTTCTTCCTCACAGTCACCCAGCCAGCCTGCTTTCCCGGCTGCTCGGGATCTGCTGGGGGACAGCTAACGGCGGCTAAGCTACCTTGGTCCGCACCAACTACAGGGGCCTGGCTAGCTGTCGGAATTTCCAAGGTGCGGAGCCCAGTCTCCAATTCGCCCAGCCTAGCCTCCAAAGCTACGAACAAGCTGCACTTATTACAAGTACCGTTACTGCTAAAGGAGGCCGAGGAATAACTAAACATTTCACACCCAGCGCAGAAAAGTGCAGGAGAGACAGGAGAAGCCGCCATGCTAAACCGGCTAAGAGCTAATAGCTGCGCTAAGCTAGCGGATTCCTAAAAACACATAAAGTGAAGAATGTGAAAATAATTTAGAGGTGATTCAACAGAGATGGTGCTTTAGTTAAGGCACATGAAGATTACACTGTGAAATAAATCATTATCTAGTTATCTAGATCAGTCTAACAGATAAACAGCTAACAGATACAGCAAAACACCGCTGTGCTCCGGAACAGGAAGTGATACAATACCGCAGTGAGAGCCAACCACCAGTAGAGTGCCTTGGGAGATTATGTCTTGGGAGAGTCGTTGTCCCCTGCGCGTGCACACACGCAACCTCGTCGGCACTTGTGCGTGCGTGTACTACCAAAAAAAAACTGTGTATGTCCTCAGTGCAGCGAAAAAAAAATCATGTCAGAAATTAGTCCAGCTTTTCATTCTTTCTTCTTGCTAACAGCCTCCAGACTGCACAGTGGATTTGCACGTGCGTGCACGAGGATGTGTGTGTGTGTGTGTGTGTGTGTGTGTGTGTGTGTGTGTGTGTGTGTGCGCAGAGTGCAATGGTACCAAACGTATGGAACCAAATTTGCACTCTAAATGGAACCAACCTGCACTCTGAATGCAATGAAACACAAATGGGATGAATTAATCAATGTCATGTGACATGCAAAGCACCAATCAAATGACAAGATCCACTCAGCCGTTATATAATCTATATACTAGGCGTGGAGGTCCCATTTTTTTGTCCTCAGTGTTCTCTGGATCTGCTCACCTCAAACATCATCTCTACGCTCTCGATCTTCCCATATCCTCTGTAGTTACGGACGCACAAATGTCTTTTACTGCCACCTGGTGTTGTGATAAATAATTTTTTATTGACAACTTCATAGTACGTTCGTCAGTTAAATACATTTCTAAAGGTGATATTGAGATGAAATTTTCACCAGATGTCAGTAACAACCCAAAAAAATACGCACTGTAAAGAAACCATAACAAATACGAGGTCTATCCATAAAGTAACGGTCCTTTTTATTTTTTTCAAAAACTATATGGATTTGATTCATATGTTTTTACGTCAGCCAAGCTTGAACCTTCGTGCGCATGCGTGAGTTTTTCCACGCCTGTCGGTTGCGTCATTTGCCTGTGAGCACGCCTTGTGGGAGGAGTGGTCCAGCTCCCTCGTCAGATTTTCATTGTCAGGAAATGGCGGAATGATTTGAGCTTTTTTTCCATCAGAATTTTTTCAGAAACTGTTAGAGACATGCAGCTGGAAATCCGACTCGTAACTACAGAAATTATTTGTAACAATGTGAAATGTCGCAGGAAAAATGTATTGAACACATCAAGAAAGAGAGTTGCAAGCTGAAATCTATGAGCACTTGAAAAGCAATCCTGCCCTTTATCAGTGCAAATTAGTATCAGCTGGTTCAATCTCAACTGATGGTCTTTAAAAAAGTGTCTCATTACCAAGGTGTCACACAAGAAACAGCTCATGATAAGTAAAAGCAAAGTGCTCTCTCAAGATCTTCGCAACCTTAAGCCCCTTTCACACCGGGCCCACTTTGAGTTGCGTCATGATGACGCCACGTGATAGCAACCCAGTGCCAAAATGATGTAGCTCAATGCCACAGCAGCACGAGGAGCACAAAGGACAAAGTGAATCGGACGCCAAAAATTAAACATGTTTAATTTTTTTGCGCCCTGTGCTCAACGCAGAAATTAAGTGGTTTCAGCGCAAGTCAGAGCAAAGCGACGGCACTCAACGTGACTGGAAGCCACACCCTCACAATACAACGTTACCTGATGCCAATTTATGATTCCTGCTGTGTTCCATTGTTCCCGAAGTATAAATCACGCAGGATTGTTTTTATACCATGTGCACAATGCAGTAAAAGTACATGGTCAAAATAGCACAGAAAAAATGCTGATTGTAGCCTGACTGCAGCTCCTTGCTCTTAAATTCTCTCACAGATATGTTTAAATAAAGTCTACAAAAGTCCTGCTCACGGACTGATTGCCACCACATCCAGTAAAAAGTCCGGACATCTCCGGTCCACTCACGAACGATTCGTTTGCGTGCGCACATGTGAACAATTAAAAGAAAAAAAAACTGGCTGGCTGCAGTCCTCACTCTCCGCTCAAACTCTCTCATAATTATTTTAAATAATGTCCATTTAAGTCCTGCTCACAGACCGATTGCCAGAGACAGGACATGTCAACATTAAGTATAACTCCAGACATCTCCACATTTACACACGGACGGTTCATTCACAGCTTGCAGTCGTAGGAAAGATAAACTGTAACAGAACTAAGATCGTAGACCTGCAGCTCAGGACAAGAACAAATATAAACTAGAAGAGAAATCAGAGTGCACAGTCTGGCTGCAGCCAAACTATGCATTCTGATTCCTCTGTGCAGAGATCCTGGAGCCAGACTCTGCGTCCTCACCTCCTCTCTGCCCCCCTGCTGCACGCATCTCACGCAGACATTCCTGCATCATCATGACAGCACATGAAGCAACTCGAAGCAGGCACGCCCTGTGTGAAATGGGCTTTATTGTCGCAAAGCATACTCCTGGCATTGGTTCCAGGAGGATTTCTGAACTTCTGAATGTTCCAGTGGCAATGGTGCCATAATCTGAAAGTGGAAAGAACATAATTTCACCATAAACTGGCCACGACCAGCTGCTCCTCACAATATTTCTGACAGAGGAGTGAAAAGAATTATCAGAAGAGTTGTCCAAGTGCCAAGGACCAAGTGTGGAGAGCAACTGAGGAATTGTTTCAAAGTAAACAAGTAATGCGCTCAACCACCATGTCCTGTATGCACGCTCACCACACAAGACTCCAAGCCTGTGACATGCTGGGAGAATATAGTCTGGTCAGATGAGACCAAAATTGCACTCTCTGGATGCCATAATACACACCATAAATGGCACTGCAAGTCACCCCCAAAACACCACATTATTCCAGTGACATTATGGTTTTGGGAACATCATGGTAGGACTGTTTTTCAGTATCTGGCACTGGCAAACATCATATAATTAAAGGAAGGATAAATGCAAAAATGTACCAAGACATTCTTGATAAAATCTAATAGGATGATTCAGATGAAATGAGGGTGGACATTTTAGCAAGTCAGTGATCCCAAACACAGCCAAGGAAACTCTCAATTGGTTTCAGAGAATGAAATAAAGCTGCTAGAATAGCCCAGTCAATCACCTGACTTGAATCCATTAGAAAATCTATGGAAAGAACTAAAACTCAGAGTTCCTAAAAGAGGTCCACGGAACCTTCATTTGTAGACTGTTTGTGTGGAATAATGGGCCAAAGTCACACCTGAGCAATGCATGTGACTAGTTTCTCCAGAGAGGGGGTGTCTTGAAGCTGCCATTACCAACAAAGACTTTTGTACAAAGTATTAAGTAAATGTCAATAAGCGTGTTTAATACTTTTTGCTGGTGTCATTCCATTTTATTACACATAATTTAATTTCTGTACTTATTTGTTTTGATTTCTTTGCATGTATGGATTGCTTGGATTCGGTTGTTACCAACATCTGGTGAAAATTTCATGTCAGTAGGACGGTTAAAAATACATTTACTGAGAAAAATGGTGATGTGTTCAGTACTTATTTTTCTCGCTATATCACAAGTGTAGTGTCGAAGATTGTGCCTTGATTTCTTCATGTATGTCCAGTATTTCTCTGTTGTGGCTTGGTTGACTGGAAAATCACTAAGGGCCCTTGGCAAGGCCTTTAATCCCCTATTGCTCCCGGTGTGTAGTGAGCACCTTGTATGGCAGCACCGTGACATCGGGGTGAATGTGAGGCATAATTGTAAAGCGCTTTGAGTGTCTGATGCAGATGGAAAAGCGCTATATAAATGCAGTCCATTTACCATTTCACATCTCCCACTTCCTCACAAGCAGCAAAGCAGCCTTAGAAAAGGTAAAGCGCATTCTTCAACCACTACTGCACTGGGGTGAAAATGGAGGTCATTTTTCCAAAAATGGCAAACTATGAAAAATGCACTAAATTTCACGTGGAAAAAAAACAAAACAAAAACGGCAACAAATGCATACAGGCAATGCAGAGCTGACTTACAAGACCTGCAAAATGTATTGGGTTTCTGCTGTGTATTCACAGGGTCTACATTGCCATCTGTGTCACTTGCAGTCGCCTAAACCTATTGCACATCCAATATAAAGGGTATGGTCAGCTTTCGTCTTTATCCAGGACAATCGCATCCCAGACTGTGAGACTCCTCACTCAACTTCCCACGTATTGCAGTCAGGGTGTGATTGATTCCACAAACAATACAGTTTGCTGAACTATATGACTTTACCCAACACCAAGGCCATGCAGGTATTTAACAGAGTAGGAGCCAGAACACCTCCATAATGGGCACCAGAATTAACGGGAAAGCAGTTGGAGACTCTGCCCACACTCCATAGAGCTCTTGTAGGCCAGCCGGTGTATAGGCCTGTGTATAAACTGGCTATGATGTCCAGCAATTTACTGGGGACCTCGTAACTTATCAGGATGTCCCACAAAGCAGCCTGATTTGAGAGAATTAAATGTTTTGGGAAAATCAGTAAAGCTCTGCCCGTATGCACACTTGCATTCAGTGAGTATAGGTCAGTATCTGTGCTAAGGCTAACACATCTCTTGATGTAGCTAGATCCCTACTTGTCTTATTTTTTGTGTACTATGTGTCGTCATTAACCTATAATTTTACACCTTTAATCGTAATCTTCCTACCTTTTCCCACAGCTTCGAGTCTGCACATCCTCCAACTGCAGGGAAAGTAACCAAAAGGTCACCGGGTGAAGTTCCTGTCACAAGACTATTGTCAACATATTCTGTGGACACACCATCAACAGTCTCTACAACTGAGCAGCCTGCAGAGGTCCAAGTAGACACATCCAGAGAGGTTTTTACTGATGATAAATCACACTTAGCCAAGACACCAGCAAGCCATGAGCAGAGGGAGTCAACAGACCAGGATCAACTACACAACTTCAGTACAGCCACAGCCCAAGCTGATGTCACCCTTGCCTCTGAAGCCTCGGTTGTGAATGAAGACGTGGTACCTTCACCAAGGGAAAGCGTTAAACGTCGTTCCATTCACTTTGGCGTAGTGGAAAGAGATGATGGTGGGCCTCCGGAGATCCTGGAACCAGAGCCAGAGTTCTACCCAGAAGATGAAAAGGTTCCCAAGGATGACAGTGAAGACCAAACCCCTGTTTCATTTCCTGTATACAGAAGAGTAGGAAGTCTTCAGAGGAAGGATGATGAGATTCAAATTCAAAGAGAGAAAGAACAGAAACATCTGGAATTTGTAAGAAAGAGGAAAGAAGAAGAGAGTGAGAGAGCAAGACTTGAGTTAGAAGAAAAGCAGAAAGAGAAAAGAACAAGAAAAATAGAAGAGGAAAAACTGAGACAGGAGGACAGAGAGAGACAGACTGAAGAAGAAAAGCAATTGGAGGAAAGGCAGAGAAAGGAAGAATGTGAAAGAGAGGGGCTGCTTGAGGTGCAGCGGCAGAGAGAGCAAGAAGAGGAAAGAGGGAAGGTAAAGCCCATAGAAGAGATACTCAGACAGGACCGAGAGGGGAGGGAAAAACCGAGATGGAGGGATGAGGACCAGGTGAGATGGAGGGGAAAAAGAGAGGCGAGGCTGATTCCTGATGGAGAAGAACACAGGATTGAGGGGATACCGAGAGAGCAGGAAATGAACGAAGAGCGTGAGAGAGAAAAGGACTGGGAAAAAGAAGGGTTGAAGAAAGTTATAGGGGAGAGAGAGATGTTAAGAGAGGTTGAGACCAGAAAAGAAGAGATAGGAGCCATGTGGCAGAGACAGAAAGATGAGGAAAGGGCAAGTCCAAGGCAGGAAGAGGAAAAACTCAGACAACTGGAGATGGAGAAACAAAGGATGAAGGAGGAGGCAGAGGAAAAGCAGAGGATGAGACTAAGAGAGGAAGAGGAAATGAAAGAAAACCTTAGGGAGAAGGAAGAGGAGAGAAGAAGGTACATGGAGAGGAAAATGCAGCAGGAAATAGAGATGGAGCGAGTGAGACAAGAGGAGGTGAGAAAAAGACAAATCGAAGAGGAAGAGAAAAGAAGGGAAACTGAGAAGAAAATACAGCAGGAAAAGGAAGAAGTGGAACGAGTAAGACAAGAGCAGGTGAGGAGACAAATGGAAGAGGAAAGACAGAGACAGCTGGAGATGGAGAGACGAAGGCTGAAAGAAGAGGCAGAGGAAAACGAGAGGGAGCGACTAAAGCAGGCAGAGATGGACAAACTTCGGGAGGAGGAAGAGAGGAGAAGAATGGAGTTTGAGTGGAAATTGCAGCAGGAAAAAGAAGAAAGGGAGCAAATAAGATTAGAGGAGGCTAGGAGACAAATGGAAGAGGAAAGACGGAGACAGTTGGAGATGGAAAGACAAAGGCTGAAAGAAGAGGCAGAAGAAAAAGAGAGGGAGCGACTAAACCAGGCAGAGATGGACAAATTTAAGGAGGAGGAAGAGAGGAAAATACAGCAGGAAAAAGAAGAAAGGGAGCAAATAAGATTAGAGGAGGCTAGGAGACAAATGGAAGAGGAAAGACGGAGACAGTTGGAGAAGGAAAGACAAAGGCTGAAAGAAGAGGCAGAAGAAAAAGAGAGGGAGCGACTAAACCAGGCAGAGATGGACAAATTTAAGGAGGAGGAAGAGAGGAAAATACAGCAGGAAAAAGAAGAAATGGAGCGAATAAGACTAGAGGAGATGAGGAGACACCTGGAGAAAGAAAGGAAGAAAGTGCAGGAAGAACCTGAAAGAAAGCAAACAGAAAAACAGGAAGAGATGCTCAGTGACTGGAGAAACTGGAGAGAAGTGGAGGAAAAAGAGAAAGATGAAGAAAAAGGACGAAACCAGCAACATGTGAAGGATGAAGATCTGGGGTTCAACACCTTGCAAGAGAAGCCAAGCAGTGGAGAGAGTACAGCAGATGGAACAGGACCAAATTTAATAGGTTTTGATGCTGAAGATGTGCCTTATTGGTCAAGATCACCGAATCCACCCTCAGCAGAAACACCAGTAGTGCAGGTTCCAGAGAATGTGGTTTATGAGGATTTCTCCGTCAAAGGGTCTCTGCTTGATGTGCCGTTTGATGACTTTTCAGTCAAACCACAAGAATGGGCCTCACAGCCTAAAGTGGAACCCATACCTGTCCACCGCTGGCAGTTTTCCCGTGTAGAAGAGGAGCCAGACATTCTGGTGTCCCTGGATGTGAACCCAGAGGAACACAAAGTAGGAGAGCAGGTGGATAAACGAGACACACCAGAGGACATCTCATTCTGGGAGAACCCTAAGGAGGAAGCGCTCATTAACATGGAGGAAGACGAACAGAAGCAAGATGTAGAGGTGGAGACTGAGGACGAGGAATGCAAAGGAGAGGGCGTAGAGGAGGTACGCACGCATGATTCAGTCACACCCGTTTATATTGCAAGACACTTCATTTATATTGTTGCCCAACTGTTTATGAGGAGAATGTGATGGCAGTGATATGGAAGATAAATTGACTTGAACACAAAGGGGTGTTGTTCCCAGACAGGACTGCACATGTTTATGTTGCTTTGCCACTGAATCGTATCAAACACTGATACAGCTGCAACCCGTTATCATTGCTGTAACACTTGGTCAAAATACCTCTTCGTACCTGCTTCAGTGTCAGTAAGCCGCAGCTTAGAAAGACATGTTCACATGTGTGGCACATGCACGCTCTTCTTCATGTAGTTGTGATTTTGAGCATGGGCTGAAATCCACATGCTGTTCCTAATAGCAGCATTATCTGTTTGATACAGTGAAAGTTTAATAAAAACAAACCGAATGCTGTTACAGGTGTGTGTGTGTGTGTTTGAGGTGATCTTGTCTCGTTTGCAGTCAGGCCCGGCGCCAGAAAAAAATATTAAGGGGGAGATGAGTTTATCACAGAGGGCAGGGTCGCCCCCCCCCCAAAAAAAGTGCGCACCGGAGGGGACATGCCTCTGAGCGTGCGTAATGAATTGGGTGCGCTCCTGGAAAGCTCGTGTATTTAGGCTACACCGTTGTAAGAGACTGACTGAGTAAGAGTAAAGAGTGATGACAGTATTTTTTTTAATTATTATTTGAACGTATAGACCCTCGGTCAAGTGATCTCCTGCATACCACAAAACCAAACCACCAACTGATCTGAGAAACGACACGAGACAGTAGATTAACCCCACATACAGCCCTCCATCACAAGCGCAAACACAGCGCAATTGGGCATGACAGTCACACAACGGGTCAAAGATAAACCTTTCATGTAGATATATTTACAACAATACATAACTTTAATATCTGTCATTGCGGGCGACTGGCCGTGAACGGAGGGACTAAGAAAATGCATACCGCACGACAACAGCATGTTATTTGCATTATCACGTTTTACTGAGATACACAACACGTAACGCGTACATAAAAAGTTGGCTGACTTAACTTTTGTCGTGTCGGCTCTCGGCTAGCTGGCGCGCGCTGCTCTCCAATTTAGCCAGTGCGTCCTCATCAAGCTGGCTGCTTTAGCTGCTGTTCATTGTCGTACTATCCATGAGAAAATCATCCGGAATATCCATATTGGGACCAAAACACACTTCTCGCATTTTCATCTTTTCCTCTGTAGACAGGGTTAAGTTCCTCTTCTGAAAATTGTTGAGATCTAAAAACATGCTTATTTAGGGTCTGCTCCTTTCTCTGCTCCTGACCAAGGCAGCGTCTCTACATCTAGAGTTGGTCCCCGGGCTCTGGACTGTGACTGCTCCTAGTGGTTGGATTGTGTCTAACTATAATAAGGATGGGTTAAATGCAGAAGAAAAATTTTGTTGTGTGTGTGTGTGTGTGTGTGTGTATATATATATATATATATATATATATATATATATATATATATATATATATATATATACACACACTCAACAAAAATATAAACGCAACACTTTTGGTGTTGCTCCCATTTTGTATGAGATGAACTCAAAGATCTAAAACTTTTTCCACATACACAATATCACCATTTCCCTCAAATATTGTTCACAAACCAGTCTAAATCTGTGATAGTGAGCACTTCTCCTTTGCTGAGATAATCCATCCCACCTCACAGTTGTGCCATATCAAGATGCTGATTAGACACCATGATTAGTGCACAGGTGTGCCTTAGACTGCCCACAATAAAAGGCCACTCTGAAAGGTGCAGTTTTATCACACAGCACAATGCCACAGATGTCGCAAGATTTGAGGGAGCATGCAATTGGCATGCTGACAGCAGGAATGTCAACCAGAGCTGTTGCTCGTGTATTGAATGTTCATTTCTCTACCATAAGCCGTCTCCAAAGGCGTTTCAGAGAATTTGGCAGTACAGTACATCCAACCAGCCTCACAACCGCAGACCACGTGTAACCACACCAGCCCACCAGAACACAGGTGCATTTTATTGATGGCATTTTGAATGCACAGAGATACCGTGACGAGATCCTGAGGCCCATTGTTGTGCCATACATCCAAGAACATCACCTCATGTTGCAGCAGGATAATGCACGGCCCCATGTTGCAAGGATCTGTACACAATTCTTGGAAGCTGAAAATGTCCCAGTTCTTGCATGGCCGGCATACTCACTGGACATTTCTCCCATTGAGCATGTTTGGGATGCTCTGGACCGGCGTATACGACAGCGTGTACCAGTTCCTGCCAATATCCAGCAACTTCGCACAGCCATTGAAGAGGAGTGGACCAACATTCCACAGGCCACAATTGACAACCTGACCAACTCTATGCGAAGGAGATGTGTTGCACTGCATGAGGCAAATGGTGGTCACACCAGATACTGACTGGTATCCCCCCCAATAAAACAAAACTGCACCTTTCAGAGTGGCCTTATATTGTGGACAGTCTAAGGCACACCTGTGCACTAATCATGGTGTCTAATCAGCATCTTGGTATGGCACACCTGTGAGGTGGGATGGATTATCTCAGCAAAGGAGAAGTGCTCACTGTCACAGATTTAGACTGGTTTGTGAACAATATTTGAGGGAAATGGTGATATTGTGTAGTAGTAGTGCTATGTGACTAAAAAGATTAATCCAGGTTTTGAGTATATTTCTTATTGTTACATAGGAAACAAGGTACCAGTAGATTCAGTAGATCCTCACAAATCCAACAAGACCAAGCATTCATGATATGCGCACTCTTAAGGCTATGAAACTGGGCTATTAGTAAAAAAGTAGAAAAGGGGGTGTTCACAATAATAGTAGCATCTGCTGTTGACGCTACAAACTCAAAACTACTATGTTCAAACTGCTTTTTTAGCAATCATGTGAATCACTAAACTAGTATTTAGTTGTATAACCACAGTTTTTCATGATTTCTTCACATCGGCGAGGCATTAATTTTGTTGGTTTGGAACCAAGATTTTGCTCGTTTACTAGTGTGCTTGGGGTCACTGTCTTGTTGAAACACCCATTTCAAGGGCATGTCCTCTTCAGCATAAGGCAACATGACCTCTTCAAGTATTTTGACATATCCAAACTGATCCATGATACCTGGTCAGTGGTGGGCACAGATAACCAAAAAATTAACTTCGATAACAGATAATCAGATAACTGAAAAGTTATCTTCGATAAAGATAAAACAATAAACCACCCAAAAATGTATCGGAAGTTACAGATAACCGATAACAGATAAATTCCAATATTATCTCTGGCACATTTACAACTACTAGTAAAACAACTTTAATAGCTTCTAATAATATTAAAAATAACAACAGACCCAAACAATAAGACCACACTTTTTTCTTTCAACAGTCTGCCCCAGCTGGAAGCTCTTGTTTACTACAGCGCTCTGAGCACAGAGGCACCCCGAGACCCAAACAATGAGACCACACTTTTTTCTTTTAACATTCGGCCCCTGCTGGAAGTTCTTGTTTATTACAGCCTTCCCAGCACAGAGGCACCCTGAGAGCAGCCGTAAAGCCCGCTCTCTATCAATGACAAAGCTCTGGTCATGCAGAGGTCTTGAAAAATAGTCATATTGAGTTATGGTGTTGATTTATAAATAACATTAATACCGATAGAATAACTCCATTAATGTCAATTCTGTCATTTGTACAAAGTTAAAATATAACATATATCTTTTAATGTTGAATAATGCACTAATTCTGACATTTTGTAACAGAGACAGATCGCAAAGGATTCTGGGTAAACGTGCCTCTGCTAAACACTGATTGGTTCAGTCATTCATTATGTAAACCAACACGTTAATGTGACGTCTGTCGTGTGTTGGTGTTTAAATGTGCTTTTGTAAAATATTCCATTTTTTTATTTGTAAAAACAGGCATTTTTACGGAGCCCTGGAAGTGTCATCGCAAATTTTTTTGCATGTGGAGAGAATGTGCGCATGTTTGTGCACATTCTCTCCACATTCTCTCTTTACAACATTCATTTGATGTTGTAAAACGTGCTTTACAGTGTGCTAGATGATTTTTCATGCAGGAATTTTTTTGGACCAAGTTTCAGGTTAATTGTGCATCCTGCATCGTGTAGTGTTCATGGAGTATCAAGCTGCGGTCAGCATCTGACGACCACCTCCTGATTGCCGATCGTATGGTCGAATGAGAATCAAACCTGTTTGATATATTATTGTGGTCGGCCATCGTGAGGTTATCCTGCTGCTGAAAGCTACAAGCAGCATCCAACTGTTCGCACTGTGCCTGTGCAAACACTGCAAAGCTGTCTTGTAATAATGTTATTATTATTATTATTATTTTGCAGTTGTTTTGTTTTTAAACTTCATTTGTAAAAAAAAAAAAAGCCATTTGCAAAGCAAAAAAGTTGATTTGACAATCATCTGACATAACCAGGGTCAAAATAAATAGAACACTGCCATCTACTGGTTCACAGACACTGCCATGAACACTACTGGCCAGTAGATGCTAGATGGCAGTAGAGGCTTTCAAAACAAATTCTAGATAATCCCTGTCTGCTCACATTTAAAATGCATGGAATTTAACAAACGCAATTAAAAAAAAGCAACGTCTATAAACGCAGAGAATATATTCAAGAGAGTTTTAGGCACTAGAGTTTAATGCTGTTGTCCGTGGAGCCTGAACAGAGTGTCTGAAATGCATTTGTCCTGTCGTGACGTACTGAGATTACATCATCCTACCCAAAATGCACTGCGGGGCACAGCATGTGCTCACAAAACCTTAAAAATGAGCACATTACTTTAAAACTAAAACATATATCTGATATTTTTACTTTATGAAACTTCAGACATGACAGTAATTTTAAATAACTTGTCCAAAATTAGTTTGGTTAAAATTTGAACCATAAGTTAAAAATGTATGCCTCTGGATGACTTAGGTCATATTGCCAGCATATCGGTATGGTGTTAAAGGAAATGTTTTTTTTTTTTTCTTTTTTCTTTTGAGGCTGTTTGTCCTTTGTTTGCAGAGGATTGAGATGCTTTCTATACAAGCAGTTCTCTTCTGTTTGCAAAGGTTATAACTATGCATCTCTTACAAAACTTTTAACAGGTGGGTGCTGAACTAATTTTAAAAATGCTTGTCGCTGTTCAGCTTTGTTTATTTTGTTTATCGGTTTAAAAGTTATCGGACAAAAATTAATCAGAAGATAATTGGTCCGAGAATGTTTGTTTTTTTAAGTTATCTAAAAAGATAATCCGATACTGAAAACATTATCTTTGATAATTATCTGTTATCGGATTATCGGAAGTGTGCCCACCACTGTACCTGGTATGCGATATATAGGCCCAACACCATAGTAGGAGAAACATGCCCATATCATGATGCCTGCACCACCATGCTTCACTGTCTTCACTGTGAACTGTGGCTTGAATTCAGAGTTTGGGTATCGTCTCACAAACTGTCTACAGCCCTTGGACCCAAAAAGAACAATTTTACTCTCATCAGTCCACAGAATATTCCTCCATTTCTCTTTAGGCCAGTTGATGTGTTCTTTGGCAAATTGTAACCTCTTCTGCACATGTCTTTTATTTAACAGAGGGACTTTGCGGGGGATTCTTGCAAATAAATTAGCTTCACACAGGCATCTTCTAACTGTCACAGCACTTACAGGTAACTCCAGACTGTCTTTGATCATCCTGGAGTTGATCAATGGGTGAGCCTTTGCCATTCTGGTTATTCTTCTATCCATTTTGATGGTTGTTTTCTGTTTTCTTCCATGCGTCTCTGGGTTTTTGTCCACGTTAAAGCATTGGAGATCATTGTAGATGAACAGCCTATATATATATATATATATATATATATATATTTTTTTTTTTTTTTTTGCGTATAGGTTTTCTCCTCTCCAGTCAACTTTTTAATCAAACCACGCTGTTCTTCTGAACAATGTCTTGAATGTCCCATTTTCCTCAGGCTTTCAAAGAGAAAAGCATGTTCAACAGGTGCTGGCTTCATCCTTAGATAGGGGACACCTGATTCACACCTGTTTGTTCCACAAAATTGATGAAGTCACTGACTGAATGCCACACTACTATTACTGTGAACACCCCCTTTTCTACTTTTTTTTTACTAATAGCCCAATTTCATAGCCTTAAGAGTGTGCATATCATGAATGCTTGGTCTTGTTGGATTTGTGAGAATCTACTGAATCTACTGGTACCTTGTTTCACATGTAACAATAAGAAATATACTCAAAACCTGGATTAATCTTTTTAGTCACATAGCACTACTATTATTCTGAACACTACTGTAAATGTGTGTGTGTGTGTGTGTGTGTGTGTGTGTGTAGAATGACAATAAAGGCTGTTCTTCTAAAAGCATTCTGGACTCGCATTCCATGTGTCAGCTACCTATTTTATGAACACTACCCAATCTAGAGCCCGCGGAGCCCTACGGGCAACACGCTAGTGTGTGTGTGTGTGTGTGTGTTTTATATATATATATATATATATATATATATATATATATATATATATATATCAATTTTATTTATATAGCAACCAAATCACAACAAACAGTTGCCCCAAGGCGCTTTATATTGTAAGGCAAGGCCATACAATAATTACGTAAAAACCCCAATGGTCAAAACGACCCCCTGTGAGCAAGCACTTGGCGACAGTGGGAAGGAAAAACTCCCTTTTAACAGGAAGAAACCTCCAGCAGAACCAGGCTCGGGGAGGTCTTCTGCTGGGACTGGTTGGGGCTGAGGGAGAGAACCAGGAAAAAGACATGCTGTGGAGGGGAGAATATATATATATATATATATATATATGTATATATATATATATATATATATGTATATATATATATATATATATGTATGTATATATATATATATATATATATATATATATGTATATATATATATATATATATATACATACATACAGTGGTGGGCACAGATAACCAAAAAATTAACTTTGATAACAGATAATAAGATAACTGAAAAGTTATCTTTGATAAAGATAAACCGATAAACCACCCAAAAATGTATCGGAAGTTACAGATAATCGATAAATTCCGGTGTTGTCTATGGGACATTTGCAGTTACTAAAGAGCTGAAATTGATTTTTAACACAATTGCTTTTGAAAGCCTCAAAAGTGGTAAAAAACCTAAAGAATAAGCAAGAATGTTTGACCATGCTGCCCCCTGCAGGAAACAGCACAGACAAATCCTAAGAGCACCCACGAAATCAACTCTTTACTAATCATAATTGTTTTTCTTTCAACATTCTGCCCCTGCTGGAAGCTCTTGTTTACAACAGTGCTCCCACCACAGAGGCACACCGAGAGCAACCATAAGGCCAGCTCCCTTTCAGTTTCAACACTCCGGTCAGGCGGAGGTCTTGAAAAAATAAAGTCATACTAACTTATGGTTTTTTTGAAAATACTGATAGAATAACTCCATTAATGTCAATTCTGTCATTTGTACAAAATTAAAATATAACATATATCTTTTAATGTTGAATAAGGCACTAATTCTGAGGTTTTGTAACAAACACAGACCACAAAGCATTCTGGGTAAAAGTGCTAAACAGTGATTGGTTCAGTAATCCATTATGTAAACCAACACGTTAATGTGACGTGTGTCGTGTGTTGGTTTAAAGATAAATGTGCTTTTGTAAAATATTCCATTTTTATTTGTAAAAACAGGCATTTTTATGGAGCCCTGGAAGTGTCATCGCAATTGCATGTTTTAAAACTTTTATGATGTTGTAAAACGTGCACTCAATATTAGTAAGTAAGTAAATTTATTTATATAGTGCTTTTCACAGACATAAGGCCATGTACACACGTTGTCGGGTATTTGTAAAACCGAATATCTTACCCTTTCAGTTTGGGGAAAAAACTTCATCCACACTACGTCGTTTAAAAAAAAATCCATCCACATCGAACCGTATAAATGTGTTGTAATTAGTCTGCAAAACCTTTGGGTGGCGGTACTGATTAAAATTCTATCCAATCAGCAGCCTTATTCTCTTGTCGTCACTTCCACAAAAACTAAAAACATGGCGCCAACCTCGTGCGTGTGGACCGATAAGGAGTCGGAATTACTTCTAACCATAGTTTTAGAATACAAAGTTAACAAATATATGCACACAAAAAGCGCCTGGACAATAGACAATACCAACACTTTGAGAGCAGCCAGGTACCCAGACGTTTAATACTGCCATGAACACTCCTGGCCAGTAGATGGCAGTAGCGGCCTTGAAAAAATGTCAAACAAAATTCCAGATAATCCGTGTCTGCTACATTTAAGATGCGTGGAATTTAACAAACGCAAATACACTAACGTCTATAAACTCAGAGAATATATTCACGAGAGTTTTAGGCACTAGAGTTTAATGCTGTTGTCCGTGGAGCCTGAACAGAGTGTCTGAAATGCATTTGTCCTGTCGTGACGTACTGAGATTACATCATCCTACCCAAAATGCACTGTGGGGCACAGCATGTGCTCACAAAACCTTAAAAATTAGCACATTACTTTAAAACGAAAACATATATCTGATATTTTTACTTTATAAACTTCAGACATGACAATAATTTTAAATAACTTGTCTAAAATGAGTAGTTAAAATTTGAACCATAAGTTAAACATGTATGCCTCTGGATGACTTGGTGACATTGCGATTATATTAGTATGGTGTTAAAGGAAATGCTTTTTGGTCACCAGTTCTCCTTTGCTTACAGATGATAGAGTGGTTTCTGTTTGCAGAGGGTAGAACAACATGCCTATTAGGAAACTTTTAACAGGTAGGTCTCAACAGCTTTAACAGTTTTGAAAATGTTTTACACTGTTCAGCTTAGTTTAGTACGTTATCGGTCTAAAAGTTATCGGACAGTAATTCATCGGAAGATAATTAGTCCGATGATGGTTTTTAAATTTATCTAAAAAGATAATCCGATAATGAAAACATTATCTTCGATATATATATATATATATATATATATATATATATATAAAATTTCTTTTTTTTTTAGTAAGTAGTGAGCAATTTTATTGGAACAGGGAGAAAATTGATTGGAGGGGGGTGTGATAATCAGTGGAGCGGTCTGCAGTAGCTGTGGGCAGGAGAGCAGAATTTATGTGCTTAAAGCTATATAGTGCCTTTCAGATTTCAGAAAACAGAAAATTTAGATTCTACCAAAAGTCAAGCATTATAATGTAGGTTTATTTTTGTAACATGTTGCAAAATTACAGCACATTTGAATGAAGAGGACAAATTCATCTGGGGGGAAATTCCATCATGAATATATAAACACACAGTGGTGCTGCTGATGGACATTAACACACCCTCTTCAGCCATTTATTATGAACAACACACACGATACAACAGGTAAAAAAAAAAAAAACATCAAGATATTTAAAGGGGATAGAGAATCAAAATCATCTTTTTCATGTTTTTGGTGTTAGTTCAGAGTCTCCCCGCTGTGGGGAATACACACGAAGTGCCAGCAAGTTTCAGAACCTCTATTTCAAATATTTCTCCTTTTTTGAATTGCCCCTAGAAAACAGGCCAATCCGTTTTTGAGAGAAAATTTACGTCACTTTTTCACCAATAGCAACACACACGCCCCCCCCCCCCACACACGCCCCTTCGAAATTAATTATTCATAAGGTTGTGCCCACCCATTCGTAACACTCGAAGAGGAGCAATGGCGAGCTATAGGTGTGCTTTCCAAGGTTGTTTTAGCGGACTACGATCTTTACGTATTCTTCCCACGGAAAGCAATGTACGCGATCACTGGCTTTTATTCATTTTTAACCGCATCCCCAGGACATACAACCACCGACTATTTCTTTGCTCTGCGCATTTCACGGAGGACTGTTTCACAAACCTTGCACAATTTCGAGCTGGCTTCAGTCGGCATTTAATACTCAGTAGAGGGTCAGTTCCGACTCTGCGACAAACTCAACCCCAGCAATCAGTACAGCCTGTAAGTATCACATTTTCTTTTGTTTTAAATATGTGTTGCGCCATATTCCTGTTGTAAGAATTGCACGTTAGCTCTGGTTTGTTCCTCTAAAGGGAATGAGCTAACCTCTTAGCTGCTAGCTATTTGCATTATTATGCTGGCAGCAAGTAAGCCTGCAAAGGGCAGCTTGCTTATTTCAATGCATAATCTTTGGAAGTCACAGTAACCGAAGTAAAACAAAACAAATGAAGTTTCTGGGATTTTTTTTTTTTGTCCAATTTTGCATGTTTTTGTGTGTTTTTTTTTTTTTTTTTCGTCCTCATCAAGCAGCCGGTCGCAGCGTCGTGAAGGGAGAGCACGCGCATTGTGTTCTGCGTGTGTCTGTTTATAAGAACCTTCTCGCCCAGAAGAAAAAAGAGCGCCAACTACCAGTGATGCCGGTAACGGCACTGAGCTTTACAAAGACATTTTTATGCTTTTTTTTCTCTGAGCCGCTCCGCATCTGCTGTTAAAAACACCTGATCCTCCGCACTTTCTTTTCAGTGAGAGCAAGGGCAGCCAATCAAACAACGGCAACCGATCAGCGCCAACACCTACGTGCATTTCATAATGAGGTTGCCAAATAAGCTCCGAAACGACGTCATTAAGGGCAAACGACGCATTCTAAACCCAGCATAGTAACATAGCTGTTTCAGAGAGCCTTGTAGGAAGGTTCTGAGCCATTACAGACCCAACCAATTTTTTTGGGCTACATATCATATCACAGAACAAGGATTAATGCCCCATTCAACCTCTGTCTATTACCTTTAAAGGGATACTGTGGTTGTTTTTAAGTACCCCTGATGGAGCAGTAATCCTAATGTCAGTACATTGCCATTGAAATCGGTGTTTCCCCAAGAATTTTTTTCAGGCAAAGTGGTACTCACCAACCCCCTGGCCCTCCAAATCATGAGGTGCTTTGAGCAAAAAAATGTGATGCGCTCAGAAATGCAAAAACTAAAGTTAAGTAATGTACTCATTACTTATGTAATCCTGCCACAGCCATGCATTTGTGGTTAAAAAAAAATGCCCCCCATACTTTTCACAGAGCAATACACAAATATTTGTCATATTAAAGAATAGCAAAATACCAGGATCACTCAGTTTCAGCTTCATCTTTAACCACACAAATAACTGCATGGGTGCAAACAATGTATTTTGGTATAAGCAAAATTTAATGTGCATATTTATTTTCCAAATCCCACCAGTCAACATTGACAAGTCTCAGGATGCAAGTGCACTTACCTTTTCTTCAAAGTTTAAGTCCTGCTGGGTGCCAGTTAGTAACCCTCATTCATGTGCTGCAGAACCACAGACTTGCACCATACATATATATATATATATATATATATATATATATATATATATATATATATATATATATATATATTTATGACACTTGGGTTTTAGCAGTGCTGAGTCTGGTGCAAAACACATTATTGACAACTTTTAACAGCGTAAATGTTGGGAAGGTCTTTCATTTTAAACTTGTGCAGTGCACATGCAGAGGTGGAGGTAAAGTCCTGTGACTAATGTCCAACTTTATTTTACTAGTCTGCATGGCGTAGATGTCAGATTCTGATGCCTGACACCTTCTGTTGAAAGCTCTGATGTGGACCACAGTAATAACAATAATAATTAGATTAGCGCTACAATAATAATAATCACTACAAAAATAACATTTGCTCCACAGAAAATTGTGTGAGAGAATACCAGAATCTGATTGCTCTGGAAGTGCTGTGATGATTATTGACATCCATATGAATAAATATTTGGTTGTGTTTTTCATTGAATTAATAAAATTGCAGGGTTCTTATTAGCCTGGCAGCCCACCAGGCTTACAATGCTGCAGGGGGAAACACGAGAAGTACGTGCAGTATGTCATAGAACACTGCAATTTTTAAAAAGAAGAGAGGATTTTTTTTTTTTTTTAAATACAGTTATGAACAACGGTCCTGCATTAATGCCAAAGAATCTCTATCAGAGCAGCTGATAGGACTGAGCCACCTGGAACACATCAGTTCACCGCCTGTTTGAACATGCAGCATTTTTTTTTGCAGTTAATGAAAACAAACCCTGATGTTTATGTGCTGTATGTGCATGTTTCTGCACGTCTGTTTGCATGTTTTAGCAACCAGACTCCCAACCACATTGACATTGAGCTTCTGGAAAGCCATATTGTGCGGTTTGCATTGCAGCTCCATCACAGCAAACGTGCTGTTGTTTTATCGTTGTAGTCCCATTTTAACCACTGGGTGGCGCTGTACCTCTTCTAATATTTTACAGCACAGGATCCCACAAGTTGAAACTCATGGTGAAAAAAGGGTTGCTGTAAGAATGTTCTCCTCACAGCAAAAACTAATCCATGAGTCAGTCAGTCAGAACGGCTGTTTGTTTGGACAGAAATGAGTAAAGGTTGATTTTGACAAACTCACTGATTCAGCCAAATTCAGGCATCTAACTGATGAGCAGATAGAACTGTTAGAAAGTAAGGTCTTGGGCTGATGTGGTCATCATCTTTGTTTGGATCTGACCAGCAGGACAGGAGCCAGAATCACCATACATGGTGTCTGCGTTTGTTCTCAGTGCTCTTGCTCATTCTATCGGCCTCCTTTTTTCCTCTCTCGTCATTTTGCTAAACCTCTCCACCCCTTTTTGGGAGACTCCCCTCTAAAACTTTCTGGCATACACAGAAGAGGATGGGCTAATCCACAAACAGGGAACTCCACACTTTCCCTGTCTATTCTTTCATTCATCATCTCACACTCCATGACTCTGATAATGTCAGAAAATTCTCTCTTTTTTTTTTTTCTTTTTTTTATAGCCAAACTTTTTAGTCATCTCTTCCATCTTACAGTCTTCAGTTAACTGCATGAAGATGAGTGGAGGGAGGTCCAGAAATCATCTTAGCCCAGCCTGCTGCAACGTCTTTCCCTCTGGATTTTTTTTTCATCTCTTAGCAAAAGCTTTGCTTTGACCTTCTCTGAAATCATATCTAAGGAAAGTGGAAGTGTGATCTGGCCTTGCACACGGCAGTTTGGATATTTGGAGTTGGCACGTTTCCCACACTTCGACTTTCTGAGTGGAAAATGGAGCTGGGATGCAAATTTGGATGTAGGTAGAAAAAGTGAACAAGCTTGGCTGCACCAGAGCAACTACCAGCAATGAGGAAAAACTGAATGCTCGGAAAAAGAGGTAACCATTGTCATTGTTGGTTACAAATGTTTTTTTCCCCCAAATCTGAGACAAGTACAATGGTTTGAAGACCAGCTGATAGATAAGTGGTCAACATTGTGATTACCGGGAACATTTTTACTTATTTGTCACTCTGCACACCGCTGACTGAGATGTGACCGTTTGTGTGACTCACCCCTGCAGAGCAGACGTCGATGGATCATCCTGAAATAGAAGCTGGACTTTGTCTCATTTTGGAAAACGTCACTGTTAAGCCTCCTGCTTACAAGTTCAATTTCTGAGATCACTCTGAGTGTAACGACTGAAAGCTGACCGTTGCCTTCTGACACACCAAGAAAATCCCAAAGCCAAGTTTGAGTTTCTGTTGTGACAGTGGTCAGGTTGACCAGCTGTGAGGCTTTTGCAACCATGCAATATTTAGGAGGAACACTGTCGCTGCCCAGCTCCAGGTGGTGGGTTGGATGGGCAGTATACGACGCTCTTTGCAAGACGCTTTGGGGTTTGTTTGGGGCTCCACGGAAGAGAAGCACCATGATGATGATGAGGAAGACAAAGAAGAGGAAGCAGATGGAGGAGGAAGGTTTCAGAGAGTGATTTCACCACTCCGTAGCTTCGCCAGACGTAGCAGGAGATCACTGCATCGGTTCTCCATCAGGACTCTGCATAGGAGAGCCACGGAACCCAGCTCTGTAAGACGGACACAGTAACCTAGTAAACATAAAGAAATGTTTTCATTTATTTTGCTCTATTATAATCATTCCAGTGATTATTATTATTAATTATTCCAAGTTTATTACACTGCACATAAATCAGATATTACATGAGCTGACATTCTTTTAAAGCAGTTGGGTTCAATTATAGTGATCATCAACACAACACCATTTAAAGCCAGGGGTAGCAAGAGGAGGAACCAGGAATATGATTATAGTTTCCCTCACAGCTTGATAAATTTCATGGAATTAACTAGATCCTGGTGCAGTGCATCTGCAGAGCTACATGATTGGTGTCCTTTCATCACCCTGTCAGTCCGTCACAAAATCTCATAAGCAGCTCTTCCTTTACGGCTCCAGATACAAATACTACACTGCATTTAGCTCTGCGGTGGTCTCTAATTTTTGCACCTCACATTTCATTTTTGCCTTATCCTTCAAAATGACCTTGAGTTGGGACATTGAGATATGCCGTAAAGAGATAATATTTTGTGAACATGACTCACAGTTTGTATCACTCGCAGCCTTGTGATGATACAGAATGATGTGGGTACCGAAAGATAAGAGAAAACCTGTAGCTTTATATCTGACCTGTTGTTTGGATCTTGACACAGAAATGACTTTGTTTCAGAACATCAAAATAGTTTTATATCTCAGAAAAAAAAAACTTAGGGTATCAGCACCAAACTAAAAATAAAACGAGTGCCCATGGGGAAGGAACATTTTGGAATATTTTCATAATAGCAACCATCTTAGCCATCTCACCACTCAAATTAGCAGCGGGAGCATTGGGCTCCTTTGTGCCTGTTTGACCTGTAGTTCAGTATGTGCACACTTACTGTGTAAATCTAAACAGGTCATGACCGAGTCAATGACAGTCTCTGTCTAGAAAGGCTCAGTCCTCTGATAAATCACCATGTACACTGAACAACGTTGTCAGTGTATGTGCACGGCCTTTCTGCTTGTGTGTGGTGTGTCTGAGATAAGGCAGAGGGTTTAACAATGTCCTACACACAAAGACAAGGTTCATCCAGCTGATCCAGTCTAATTCAATTTGCATGAATACATTTCCCGTGTGTTTGTGTACAAAGTCATGTTTGGTTTCACAACAGTCTATCCATCCATTCATCTGTTTTCTCAGCGTTCTAATTCCAGTTAAAGGTCAGTTAGTCCCAGAGGTCACTTGCCATGGCAGGCATGTTGGGAGAAGAATTTACTTGCCACACGACAAGTAAACAAATTTAACCAAATAAATCTCTCACATCCCCCCCACCCCTGTGGCTAGGTGCCTGGTGCATGCCGGAAGAAAACAAGCATGTAAAAACCCATTTACTTATGTGTAAAACATTAAAGTAAGAGGTTTACATCACGCACGCCATCTAGCATAAAAACACCTGCCGCATACAGTGTGCTGTTTCCTATTTTTGCAGCATCACACTATGAAACAGCAAGACTGACATACTATTATGTTCTGTATGAATGTTGTGTATTTTATGCCTAGCAGTGTGTTAATCATATATACAGTGAGACAAGTATTTGTCGATCTGTCGATTTTGCAAGTTTTCCCACCGACAAAGAATGGAGAGGTCTGTCATTTTTCAACTGAGAGACATAGTCACATTGGACTGCATTTATATAGCGCTTTTTCATCTGCATCACACTCTCAAAGTGCTTTACAATAAGCCTTACATTCACTCCGATGTCAGGGTGCTGCCATACAAGGTCCTCACTACACACTGGGAGCAACTAGGGGATTAAGGACCTTGCCCAAGGCCCTTGATTTTTTTTTTCTGGTCAGGCTGGGGTGTGAGCTGTACTCTGATCTCAAGCCCAATGCTTAACCACTAGACCATCACCCCCTCCCCCCCCAAATCAATGTATGATTTTTAAATAATTAATTTGCATTTTATTGCATAAAATAAGTATTTGATACAATAGAAAAACAGACCTTAATATTTGGTACAGAAGCATTTGTTTGCAATTATAGAGGTCAGACATTTCCTGTAGTTCTTGACCAAGTTTGCACACTGCAACAGGGATTTTGGTCCATTCCTCCATACAGATCTCCAGATCTTTCAGGTTTTGAGTTTCAGCTTTCTCCAAAGGTTTTCTGTTGAGTTCAGGTCTAAAGACTGGCTAGGCCACTCCAGGACCTTGAAATGCTTTTTACGGAGCCACTCCTTACTTGTGTGTTTGGGGTCATTGTCATGCTGGAAGACCCAGCCACAACCCATTTTCAGTGCTCTCACTGAGGGAAGGAGGTTGTTTGCCAAAATCTCGCAAAGCATGACCCCATCCATCCTTCCTTCAATATGGTGCAGTCATCCTGTCCCCTTTGCAGAAAGCACCCCCAAAATGATGTTTCCACCCCCATGCTTCACAGTTGGGATCCTAGGGTTCTTCTCATCCTACAAACACAGCAAGTGGAGTTGATACCAAAAAGCTCTATTTTTGTCTCGTCTGACCACATGATTTTCTCCCATGCCTCCTCTGGATCATCCAGATGGTCACTGGAGAAATTCAAACAGGCCTGGACATGTGCTGATGTGAGCAGAGGGACCTTGCTGCCCTGCAGGATTTTAAACCATGACAGCATAGTGTGTTACTAATGTAGTCTTTCTGATTGCGGTCCCAGCTCTCTTCAGGTCATTGACCAGGTCCTTCTGTGTAGTTCTGGGCTTTCTCAGAATTCTCCTTACCTCACGAGGAGAGATCTTGCATCTTGCATGGAGCCCCAGACCAAGGAAGATTGACAGTCAGCTTGTTTTTTTCCATTTTCTAATAATTACACCAACAGTTGTTGCCTTCTCACCAAGCTGCTTGCCTGTTGTCCTGTAGTCCATCCCAGCCTCGTGCAGGTCTACAGTTTTGTCCCTGGTGTCCTTAGACAGCTCTTTGGTCTTGGCCATCGTGGATAGGTTAGAGTGTGATTGATTGTGTGGACAGGTGTCTTTATGTCAGGAACTGAGGAGGTGTGGCACAGGAGACAGATGGACACACATGCAGACTCATGACTCAGGCGTTGGATTTGTAAAAAGCTTTATCCAAAACATGCAGAGTTTTGGTACACAGGTACACATCAATCAAACAGGCGGCGGTACAGACAGTCATGAGGCAGGGGCGTGGTTAAAATGCGAGCGGAGTTTGAACAGGTGGAAGCAGGTACACAGGCATTGGCAGAAGCGAGATCCAGAAAGCAAGTGAGGGTCGAACACGGCTAAGGCAAAGCAATGAAGGCTTGAAATGAGGGCAAACGCACAAGGCAGGTAGCACAACAACTAGCAGTGGATAACAGGTCACATGAGGCTTAAATACACAGAGGATAATCAGGGCGTGATGTGAAACAGGTGCAGGGAAGAGGGCGTGGTAGAATGAGACAAAGGTAAGACAGGAGACAAGAGTGAAGTGACAGGTGGGAGGGACAGACAAAAGCAGCAGCAACAGAAACTTGACAGCGACACTCTCAAGAACCAACAGTGATAAAACAAATCCCAAACGCCTAAGCAATAAAGATAAAGAAAATCCAATGTAGCTCTGCTAGTGTACTTTTAAAACATGCTCTCTGCTGAACGTTGAACCCTGTTCACTACAGTGACACTGTGAAGTGAGAGGAAAAGCACATGCATTTAGGGAATCTGGTTTCATTTATCCCACTGCAGCCCTAGGAACATAAATATGTTGATTTTGACAAGATTCAATTATTAATGGGTCCTGAAAATTAACTTGCCACATCAGGCAAATGGGGTCATGGTGCAGTAGTCCGACAGCACCATTCGCTTGCTAGTGTAAATACACCTCATTTCATATTTCACCAGTTAACCACAGTCAAACCATAGAGGCACCAACATGTTTCATAAGGAAGCACAATATTTTCAGGTAGTGATGAGAGATTGTGTTATTTGCAGGCCTGATCAGTGTACTGTATAATCTCTATGGCATATTTGCATTTTATTCCCAAATGGATATGCTTGGAAAACATCTCAAGAGGAAAATACTAATTATCAGCTGTCAAAACAACCTCAGCTAGCTCCTTCGTATATGAGGGATCAGTGGTTCTACAACTCCAAATAAGAAAATGTTGGGACAATATGGAAAATGCAAATAAATAAATACAACCTCAATTCCAATGAAGTTGGGATGTTGTGTGAAATGTAAAAAAAAAAAACAGAATACGATGATTTACAAATCCTCTTCAAGCTATATTCAATTGAATACACCACAAAGACAATATATTTAATGTTCAAACTGATAGACTTTTTTGTTTTTGTGCAAATATTTGCTCATTTTGAAATGGATGCCTGCAACACATTTCTAAAAAGCTGGGACAGGGGCAACAAAAGACTGGGAAAGTTGATGAACGCTCAAAGAACACCTGTTTGGAACATTCCACAGGTGAACAGGTTAATTGGAAACAGGTGAGTGTCACATTTGGGTATAAAAGGAGCATCCCCAAAAGGCTCAGCCTTACACAAGCAAAGATGTGGTGAGGCTCACCCCTTTGTGAACAACTGCATGAAAAAATAGTCCAACAGTTTAGAACAATGTTTCTCATTGTTCAATTGAAAGGAATTTAGGGATTCCATCGTCTACAGTCCATAATATAATCAAAAGATTCAGAGAATCTGGAGAACTTCCTACATCTAAGCGGTAAGGCCTAAAACCAACATTGAATGCCCGTGACCTTCGATCCCTCAGGTGGCACTGCATTAAAAACTGATATCATTGTGTAAAGGATCTTACCATGTGGGCTCAGGAACACTTCAGAAAACCATTGTCAGTTAACACAGTTCGTCGCTACAAGTGCAAGTTAAAACTCTACCATGCAAAGCAAAAGCTATACATCAACAACATCCAGAAAGGGGCCCGAGCTCATTTGAAATGGACAGACGCAAAGTGGAAAAGTGTGCTGTGGTCTGATGAGGCCACATTTCAGATTGTTTTTGGAAATCATGGACGACGACATTGTGTCCTCTGGACAAAAGAGGAAAAAGACCACCCAGATTGTTACCAGCGCAAAGTTCAAAAGCCAGCATCTGTGATGGTATGGGGGTGTGTTAGTGCCCATGGCATGGGCAACTTACACATCTGTGATGGCACCATCAATGCTGAAAGGTACATCCAGATTTTGGAGCAACACATGCTGCCATCTAAGCAACGTCTTTTTCAGGGATGTCCCTGCTTATTTCAGCAAGACAATGCCAAGACACATTCTGCACGTGTTACAACAGCATGGCTTCGTAGTAAAAGAGTCCAGGCGCTAGTCCAGACCTGTCACCCACTGAAAATGTGTGGCGCATTATGAAGCGCAGAATACGACAACGGAGACCCCGGACTGTTGAACAACTGAAGTCGTACATCAAGCAAGAATGGGAAAGAATTCTACCTACAAAGTTTCAACAATTAGTGTCCTCGGTTCCCAAATGCTTATTGAGTGTTGTTAGAAGGAAAGGTGATGTAACACAGTGGTAAACATACCACTGTCCCAGCTTTTTTGAAACATGTTGCAGGCATCCATTTCAAAATGAGCAAATATTTGCACAAAAACAATAAAGTTTATCAGTTTGAACATTAAATATCTTGTCTTTGTGGTGTATTCAACTGAATATAGGTTGAAGAGGATTTGCAAATCATTGTATTCTGTTTTTATTTACATTTTACACAACGTCCCAACTTCATTGGAATTGGGGTTGTAAAAAGCATTGATCCTTACATTTACTCCTGTTTCATTGCAGACTGTATGAGCTCAGATATTTCATGCTTCATGTGGTCATCTTAGTTCCATATGTTAATACTCATCCATTCCTGCATTTCAGGCCTGCAACACATTCAAAAACTGTTGGTATGGGGGTCCACAGAGGGCAAGTAATAAGGTAAAAAAAATTTAAATAATGCATAAGGAGGGCAAGCACGGTGGATTAGTGGTTAGCACTGTTGCCTCACAGCGAGAAGGTGTGGGTTCAATTCCCTTGGCCTTCTGTGTGGAGTTTGCATGTTCTCCCTGTGTGCATGGGTTTCCTCCGGGTGCTCTGGTTTCCTCCCACATCCAAAGACATGCGGGTTAGGTGGATTGGACTCTTTAAATTGTCCGTAGGTGTGTGTGTGGGTGTGTCTGTGTTTGTTTGTCTGTTTGTGGCCCTGCGACAGACTGGCGTCCTGTCCTGGGTGTACCCTGCCTCACGCTCTATGGCTGCTGGGATAGGCTCCAGCCCCCCCGCGACCCTTAATTGGACTAAGCGGTAGAAGATGAATGAATGAATGGATGTATAAGGGATTTGCATTTCTCCCTCTACAGTGCATAGTATCTTTAAATGATTCAAGGAATCTGGAGAAATTTCATTGCGTCAACAGTCAAACAGTTATTCATCAATGGTTAATTTAATCATGTGTAAGGGATTACATTGGGGAAAACTTTGTCAGGCACTACAATACAGAGTTCCATTCACAAATGCCCCTTAAAACATTACTGTGCTAGAAAGAAGCCTCATGTTAACAGGCAGATGTTGATTCTATTCTGAGCATGTTTGTGGTTAGAGGCGTTTTTAGCCTCTGAACATGGTTTCAGTGGGGGGGAAGGAATTTTTGGAAAGTCACTACTGTCTGCTGTCTAGCATACACAGTGCCATGGGCGCACCGCTGGGCTGTCACAACTGTTTATCAACATAGGGAGGGACATCTGATTAAATTTAAGGATCAGTAGTTATTTTACCTGTACTGGCAATGGCGTAGGGCTTGGACAGCACAAATGTAGATAGATCTGTGGTAATTCTCCCAGCCACCTTGCAAAGACCATGAATCAAAAACAATAAATCCTGTAACTCAACAAATTAAAATGCCTGTATAATGAGATTATACTAATTACTTGGTGATAAACTTTGATGCACCAGATCAATCCCAAAAGCAGCTTTGTTTTGCCTCTGTAATTTCCTGTAGACATGTCTGCTCCGCCTTTCACATTTGCCCAGTATGTGGGCAAACTTGACACGAAATATAAAATTTTTTTTTTTTTTTTGTGAAATATAAAAACTTTTTTGTTGTCTCAAATTCAACAGTTGCTTGTGGAAAAATAATTAATTATATCCACACAAAAGATTAATTTTGGCCTATGTAAGGTGCCTGAGCCCATTGAAGCTGCCCCCCCACACAGATCAAAAAAATCCAAGCAAGCAGGCTGAGTTTGCCCTGTAATTTCCTATGTACATGAACGCAGCAGCAGCCTCAGTGCTCACAAACCGGCTTCTGCGCTGTGTGAAAACGTTCAGCTGCTCCAACGAAGTCAAATTAAACAATAGCGTTACAAAAACTACACAAACACTTAAAAAACGTCAAGAACGACAGCAAAACGAGACACAGACGAATTGAGGTTTTCGTTGCCCTTCGTTCAAAATTTTCAACAGTTTAAAAATCCTGACGAAACACCCGCTGCAGGAACGAGGCTACGCAAAGGTTAAACGATGCCAACGACAGTCAACGAAGGTCCAGATTTCTTGTTTCGTCAGGTCTTTGTCACTCTTTGTTACGTGCTGTGTGACTGGGCCTTAAAACTACTCATTTTGTTGTTGCTACAAATATCTGCTTTGAAACATTTGAAAACCAAAGAAAACCAAAGACTGCATGACAAGGAAGGCAGGTATCACAATATTAGCCAAAATACACAACACTGCAGAAAGGTAAACCCCCAAATTGAACAATAGATAGAACTTTGGCTGGGGATGGTGCCAAAACACATCAGTACTGCAATGGCTACCTCGAAACACTGCTTTGAAACATTTCATACCTTTCTTCTTGTTGATAACCTACTGTATGGCATGTGCACAAGCACTTAGCTCAGTATAATTCTTATCTAATAAAAGGGTGAAAAAAAAGATCATTCTTTGAATTAACCCAGAGTTTTTAATATAAGATAAACTGTGCTATAATGGTATCCTTTTCCATATCTTCACCTAGGACATCCTCTATTCTAAGTTCTCAGCTGGCCATTGTTTCTGTCCAGATCAGTCTATATTCAGTGTCTTTGAATCCATTGAAATCCCTGTGTTTTGAAAATTGTTAAGGAATTAACATATGAAGGAATACATCACACCAGCCACTTAGCTCTGTGTGAGTGTTAACTGAATATTTTGTATCATTATAAAATTTGTAACATACAGTTTCCATAATAGCATGTTCAAAGGTGTCCCAGCTGGAGAACACGTACCGTGTTTTGAAGGACATGAACTTTAGGGCTGCAGCTATCGATTATTTTTGTAATCGAGTAATCGGATAAAAAGTACTTTTGCGTTTTTAAACATCAATAGTCCAGGGCTCTCCCAAAGCAATGGCACAAAGTCTTGACATTTTGCTGAAATGGTGATGGGATGTGGCTTTCTGTTTTTTTCCCAACTTGTAAAATGTAACCATTTTGAGTTGTTTTTTTTTTGTTGTTGTTTTGTTTTTTTTAAGGTTGGTGGACTGGATCTCTACGTGATTTTTTTTTTTTTTTTATCCCTGTTTTTCTGTGATTCAGCAGATGCATTCATGCATACATGAGCAGGAGGTTGAACATGCAAGCCTCGCAGTTACTGTTTTTTTTTTTTTTACTGTGGGTACCCGGCCATCGGGTCAATAGTCACTCACCACGTCGAGCAGACCGTGTGTTTTTTAATAATAAAAGGCTTAAAAGGCTTTATTTTACTCTGTGTCACATTGGAAAGCGGTAGCTTTAAGGGCTAAATTATTAGCTGTTACATTCTGTTAAATTCCATTGACTGACAAAATTGTGTGAATCTTAGTTTGCCTCATCTTGTTGATGCTCCCCCCCCCCCTTCCGTTTAAAATTCTCTGTTCAGTGTCTCCATGTGTGGTAATTGCACATTATATTTTGCACTACTAGGTTTTTTTATTTGTTTGTTGCTTTTTTCGGTCATTCTGAGCAGACAATCTAAATAGGCAGGAAGAGGAAATCTCACAAGACTGTAATCTTTCGGCACAAATGTACATTGAGGTATATTTTGAATACAATGTAAATGGGCTATTTTTAGTCATTTCTGGTGTTAACTGTTCCATTTCTAAAACGTAAACTTGAAACATGTACATAACATTGATTATTCAATTTTGAGTTTACATCTTTATGCTGCGTTTACACATAACGATGACAAGTCACGAATGCCACGAAGTACACATTCTTGGCCGCTGATCACGAATGTGATGATTCAGCGCAGAGGCGTCAGGTGTCTGCAGGAACTGCTGCAACCTGTTACCACACGTTACGAGTAATGGCACATGTTGCTGGAGAATTATCAGGAACCATTACGCAAGGTCAAGAATAATGTTCCGCGTTGTTCCGCGCTATTGCGCGTAACAGCGCATCCTTAAGTTCTGTCACATTGTGAACGAGGTGAATTGTCTCCACACACACACCCATATTCTTCCAACTGAATTCAGATCGCTCCAGTTTTTCAGAAGAACTTTGTGACTGCATACATAGTTGGGCTCTGTGCCATGGAGTGGCGCAGAGAGGAGGAGGAGGAGACGGACAGAGTGAGATGTGTGGCTTCATGCGTCTCGCGTCTCGCGCGTTTTCCCAAACATCAGGCACATGCAGCAGGTGGAACACCTGCAGGAGCGCTCTGAAGAGCCCTGAAATGAGACTTTTAGCCGACTTGGTATCAGCAGTCAAACTGAATGCGGTGCAGCAGGGTTTAATTGTGCGCACGCTTCTTGCTCCACCGGACTGGAGGAGGTGCAGAGATGTCTGGCTGCATGTGAGTCTCCTCTCGCTCCTCTGGTTGTTCAGACTCGTTCTCCCGCTCATCGGTTACAACAGCAGGTGCAACACCTGTGGCAGCGTCCTGAGGAGCTTCAGCAGGAACTGTGGAATGACACTTGGCTGACTTCGTGTCACTGTTTCTCTTCGGTATCCTGCATCAAACTGAACGCTGTGGAGCCGAGTTTAATTGCGCGCACGTGACAGAAAACTGATTCGTCGTGGCGCGCAGTGAAATGTGACGCTGCATTCCAAGTCGTGTCAAAACTTGACAGTTTCCGTGTCACTTCGTAATAACACGTGACAGTTTGGGCTCCAAGAACCATCACAGGAACCACTACGAATGTTGTCACGTTCTATTAAGGATCAATACTCTCAGTTACGAACTCCACGACGTGAGATGAAATGAGGGTGGTGTGTGACATTTGTGGAAGATTTTTCGACAGGCAAAAACATGTTCCACGAATATCAAGAATATCACGCACCAACACGCACTATTAAGAAACCTATTCAGATGCGTTAAGTTACGTTAAGAATGTCAGGAATGTGTCACGAATGACAGAAAAATGACATTCGTAACGTGTCTTGCTTATGTGTAAACACACCTTTACACTTTCTGTACTGTCATACATGCATACACGCATATATCATTCTGCAGGGAGCAAAATTTTATATTACATTGAAGAAAAAATTTTAAAATAATTAAATAGTCTTATTTACAACCCCAAATCAAAAAAAAAATTGTACAAATAAGAAAATGTAAATTAAATAAATAAATATTTAAAAATAACACTGCAGTAAGTCTTACATTTACTTTGATTTCTATTTCATTGCAGACCATATGAACCCAGAATACTTAATGATTTTTGTGGTCAGCTTCATTTTATGTGTAAATATGCATCCATTCCTGTACTGTTATTTTATGGGGCTGTCAGTGCCCTTGGAAAAGGCAATTTAAACTTCTGTGACAGCAGCATTAATGCAGGAAAAGTGCATCAAGATTTTAGAGCAACATATGCTGCCTTCAAGGTGACATAATTACGAGACACTATCATGCATTTTTCAACAAGACAAAGCAAAACCAAAATTCTGCCCACATGACCAAGGCCAGTGGTACGCACAGGTAACCAAAAAATTAGCTTTGATAACAGATAATCAGATAAAAAGAAATGTTATCTTTTATAAAGCTAAACCAATAAACCACCCAAAAATTTATCGGAAGCTACAGATAACCGATAACCGATAAATTCCAGTATTGTCTCTAGTACACTTGCAACTACTAACAAGCTGATTTTGAGTTTTAACACCACGATCACTTCTGGTAGCATCAAAGGCCTCTACAGACCCAAACAATGTCAGCACTTCTGTCTTTGTGTGTGCTGCCCCCTGCTGGAAGCTCCTGTTTACTACATTGCTTCCACCACAGAAGCAGCTGAGAGGAGCAGCGAAGCTCAACTCTCTACTCAATAACAGTGTTGCCGTCAGGCGGAGGTCTTGGAAAATAAAGCAGTGCTGACTTATGGTTTGGTGTATAAATAAAATTAATACTGATAGAATAACTTTTTTTTTTTTTTTTTTTTTTGCCTCCTTGCTCTCGGCCGAGACGGTCGCATTTTTCTCTTCTCCGTCCCTCCTTGTCTTTCCTGCTTCTGTGGCGTGTTGTCTGTGAGGCTGCCAGCTTTGCTCTTCTGGAAACAGCAAAAATGGATCTGATCAAGTGGTCTCTGAACGCAATTGACACTGTTTTTTCTACAAGACACTCGGGAGCGGAGGACCCAACCTGTCACACATGTGATGGGCTACGTGATGGACAGTTGGAGGAAATGGCAGGTCATGTGCCTTTACACGCTGTCTGTGGAGTACGTTGAAGATGTGTATATATTTGGCATGGTGGTGACCGGGTTTCTGCTGTGTGGAGCGGGCATAGCGCTGGTTACCAGAAAATTAAGAAAGTGGAAACGGCAATAATTGGCCCATCCAGGCTGCCCCACATGATTGATTCAATTGGAAGGGCAGTGTCAGCTCAGTCGGCGGGTGTTAACCGTGCGTTGGATACCATCTCCGGGAAGATTGCTGCACTGGAAAACCGCATTGATCGTCAGTAATGACCACTTGTCCTCTCTTAATTCAGATGTATTGGAAGCCACTATGTCTCAGACTGTGGAATCTTTCAGGCGTCTGCTAATCTGGATTTTCATTCGGCTTCCCCAAACACAGCTGCACTTCAAGGCCGCTGTGATAAAAACCTCCTGGCGAAGAACAACGCTCATGCCTCACCCCCCGTCGTCTCCCCCCGCCCTCAGTTTCTCCAGCTCTGACGTTGACTGTGGACAGTGGACTGTTCAGGGCTGGGCCCCTCCTCCCTCCAGTTTGGTCGAACAAGGCGGCCTCCGGGTGTTCTGTCTGATAACTGGACTCTTACAAATCTCGGTCGTCGTCTCTCGTCTTGTTGTTGTGTGTGATCATTGTTCATTGTGCTGATGGTTTTGCAGCAGCAATGAAGGTTTTTCTTTCCCAAGTTTTACCTTGTGTGTGCTTTTTATATGTGCTCATGTACCGGGCCGGCTTATGTGTGTGTTATGTGTGTGTTGTCTGTCGTCATGAGGCCGGTTTGCTCAGCCCTGCTGTTGACCTAAGGCAGGGATATACATCTGGAGCTGATCTCCGGGCGCCTAAAGGTGACTTCTGCTCCTAACTGGCAATTAGGATGGGTTAAATGCAGTAATCACATTTCATTGTGGAGGGAACATGCTCCTTTGTGCATATGACAATAAAATTCTTTTGAATCCTTGAATAACTCCATTAATGTCAGTTCTGTCATTTGTACAAAGTTAAAATATAACATATCTTTTAATGTTGAATAATGCACTAATTCTGAAGTTTTGTAACAAACACAGACAGATGGAAAAGGATTATGGGTAAACTGTGCCTCCGCTAACACTGATTGGTTGACTCATTCATTCTATGTAGACACCAACACGTTAATGTGAGGTGTGTCGTGTGTTGGTGTTTACAGATAAATGTGCTTTTGTAAAATATGCCATTTTTTATTTGTTAAAAAAAGGCATTTAAAAAAAAGCCAAGTTGTAATTAGATGACCATCTGATATAACCGGTGTCAAAATAAATAGAACACTGCCATGATCTACTGGTGCCAGATGTTCAGTACTTAAGCTGGGCTTACACTGTGCGAGTTTTGGCCCTTTTTCAGCCGATTTTTCACTTGTGCTAGAATTTTTTGGATCGCGCCGAGTTTCAGGTTAATCCCGTGACCTGCATCGTGTAGTATACATGGAGTAACGAGCTGCGTTTAACCTCTCACGACACCTCCTGATCAGCAATCGTATGGATGGATGAAAATCAAACCTATTTGATATTCTGGTCGGCCGTCATGAGGGTGTCCCACTGCTGAAGTGCTACAAGCATCCAGCCTCTTGCACTGTGCATGTGCAAACACCAGAGAGAGCATAAACATTGATCATCTCTTTGGGAGAGCAGCTTCTGTTTCTTCCCCCCCTTTCTTCAACTCATGTAAAGTCTTGTAATTTTTTTTTTTAAACTTTGATATCTCCCATCGAGAGTTTTTGTAAAAAAAAAAAAAAAAAAAAGTTTGGAAAAAAAAGCTTCTGTTTTTGCTTCTGGAAACATGAGTGCAATGTGTGTTTTTTGAACATACAATGTGTGTGAGAACATAAATCGTGTGCTCTGAACTTTTACACCGTGTGGTTTTGTTGAGTACAGTGATTGAAAATATTGTACAGTGTCTGCCCAGCTTTAGGGCAAATACCGCCATGAACACCTTGAAAACTTGCCAAAACAGAATTCCAGATAATCCGTGTCTGCTATGTTTAAGATGCGTGGAATTTAATAAACACAAACGCAATAACAGCATCTATAAACTCAGAGAATATATTCACGAGAGTTTATGGCACAATATACAAAGAGTTTAATGCTGTTGTCCATGTGGAGCCTGATCAGAGCATCTCAAATGCACTTCTTCTGTCGTGAATGTACCCATACCCATAATGCACCTTGACACAGCATGTCCACACTAAAACCTTCAAAATTAGTGCATTACTTTAAAACTAAAACATATATCTGATATTTTCACTTTATAAACCTCAGACATGACGTTAATTTAAATAACTTGTCCAAAATTAGTTTGGTTAAAATTCTAACCATAAGTTAAACCTGTATACCTCTGGATGACTTGGGTGCTATTACCAGCGTATTAGTATGGGGTCAAAAGAAATGAGTTTTTTTTTTTTTCTTTTTTTGTGACCAGTTCTCCGTTGTCTGCAGAGGATAGAGCGGTTTGTTCTGAAACCAGTTCTCCTCTGTTTACAGAGGGTAGAACTACACATCTGCTAGAAAACATTTAACAGGTAGGTGCTCAACTGATTTTAAATTTTATAAATGTTTGTAGCTATTCAGCTTTGTTTACCACATACGTTAGCGGTCTAAAAATTATCGGACCAAAACTTATCAGAAGATAATTGGTCTGATGATGGTTTTCAGAGTTATCTGAAAAGCTAATCTGATAATGAAAACATTATCTTTGATAATTAGCAGATAGCCGATTAGTGGGACTGTGCCCACCACTGACAAAGGCATGCCTGTGGAAGAGGAGGCTACCCATTTCTGGACTGGCCTGCCTGCAGTCCTGACATGTCCGGAGTCGAGACTGTGTGCAGAATTTTGAAATGAAAAATGCAACGGTAACAAGCCCACACCTTCAGATGGGACAAATTAGACAGTCAGAATGGGACAAAATAACACCTGAAACACTTCATCACTTGGTATTCTCAATGCCAAAAATATCTAAAGTGTTGTGATAAGGAATGGCAACATTACAAAGTGGTAAATGCTTTAGGGTCTCAACTTTATTTCTTTTCTTTTTCTTTTTGAATGTGCTGCCGGCTTTAAATGCAGGAATTGATATTTATTAACACATAAAAGTAAGTTAACCACACAAAGCATCAATGTTTTGCGGTGTTCTTGTTCCCTAAACATTTTCCATAATGACTTTTTCTGTTTGTTTTTTTTTGTTTTTTTGGGGGGGGGGGTGTAAATGTCTTTTTTTTTGTAGAACAGAGGGAGTCATTTTCTCTATCAACATTACTTTTTCACCACAGTTGAGATGACATTTATATGATCCTTTACTCGTCGTAACACTGTCTTTTAGTGGTTTTTCAGTTTGTCATACCAGACAGGTTAAAAATCTGGAAGTGATCTTTGACTTTGTCTTTTGACTTGCATATTGGAGAGGTGACTAATACTCTTTTTCACATGTGTAACTTTGAAATGATTTGACTAGTCCCAGTGTATGGCTGACAGAAACTCTCATACATTCCTTTGTGTCTTCCAGATAATTTTTTTTTAATTCTTAAAATATACAGTGTTAAATTTTAAATGAACATTATGAAAATAGAGTTGTGAATCATGTAGACATGTTGCATAATGATTTGAGTTACCATTCTGTAGCTGTTGCTCATTTTAAGCCATTACTACGTATTTATTTCAGGAACAAACAGGGTGATTGTTTGGAGGGGAGGGGGGCTGTTTTATTTAATTTTATTTATTTATTTGAAATTCAATTTCACCCCTGCCTTGATTTACAAGAGACTGTGAAATAATTCAGGTGTTAGATTCATGTAATGTGCTGAGACATGTTTGGAATATCAGGGCATTCATTGGAGCATGTCAAACACCAAAAATGTTATATGTGGTGGTTACACTCACAAGCGTATCATGGTGATTTGCCACAGTCAACCGTTTCTTTCTGTGTAACTTGGTGTGTACGTACATGTAAAGGGAAAAAAACGTGGGTATACAAAAAAGTTTCCTATTCATTGGTCCTTGCAATGCTGGCAGACAACAGGCATTGTTGAAAAGAAGCTGCATTATGCATTAGCAGGGGTGTATGACATGGAGAGTCGAGTTGTTTTGTATCCAGGTGACACATTGTCAAATAACATTACAGTGTGATTTGTCACTTGACAAAATATGAAGAGAGCATTTAAGAATGTTTGTGAACATGTGCTCAGTCACTGCTTTTGATGGAGTGAGTGAGTGTGTCTGTGTGTGTATTTACCCAAGCATTCAAGCATGTGGGCGTGGCGGTGCGCATGTACACATAGTTGTATCTGCATTCACATGAATATGAAGGACAGCACTGCCTCTGTGATGAGCTCATTAAAAAACAATGCTTGGCTGATCGCTAGTCCTCTCCCACTATAATTGATGATCTTGACACAAGGTACAAGGTGAATGCTCTACCTGCATCCATTCCACAATATAGGGCGGCATTCAAGGATCATATAAACAAATCTTAGATTTATTGATTAGTCATAATTTCATATAGTCCGCAAAGTTCCACTATTTTAAAAAATGTTTGTATGTTTATCAAAACTCACAAATGTTGATTGTGTTTTCTGGACTATATATGTCCTACCAGAGTTTTAGTTGCATCTATCCAAAAAATCTGTCATGAAGAGGGGAAAAACATACAACCCCAATTCCAGTGAAGTTGGGACGTTGTGTAAAATGTAAATAAAAACAGAATACAATGATTTGCAAATCCTCTTCAACCTATATTCAATTGAATACACCACAAAGACAAGATATTTAATGTTCAAACTGATAAACTTTATTGTTTTTGTGCAAATATTTGCTCATTTTGAAATGGATGCCTGCAACACGTTTCAAAAAAGCTGGGACGGTGGTATATTTACCACTGTGTTACATCACCTTTCCTTTGAACAACACTCAGTAAGTGTTTGGGAACTGAGGCCACTAACTGTGAGTGTCATGATCAGGTATTAAAGGAGCATCCCCAAAAGACTCAGCCCTTCACAAGCAAAGATGGGGTGAGGATCACCACTTTGTGAACTGCATGAAAAAATAGTCCAACAGTTAAAGAACAATGTTTCTCAATGTTCATTTGCAAGGAATTTAGGGATTCCATCATCTACAGTTCATAATATAATCAGAAGATTCAGAGAATCTGGAGAACGTTCTACACATAAGTGGCAAGGCCGAAAACCAACATTGAATGCCCGTGACCTTCGATCCCTCAGGACGCACTGCATTGAAGTTGACATCGTGTAAAGGATGGGTTGAAGAACACTTCAGAAAACCATTGTCAGTTAACACAGTTTGTCGCAACATCTACAAGTGCAAGTTAAAACTCTACCATGCAAAGCAAAAGCCATACATCCACAACATCCAGAACCGCCGTCGCCTTCTCTGGGCCCAAACTCATTTGAAATGGACAGACGCAAAGTGGAAAAGTGTGCTGTGGTCTGACGAGTCCACATTTCAGATTGTTTTTGTAAATCATGGACGTCATGTCCTTTGAACAAAAGAGGAAAAAGACCATCCAGACCACTGTGATGGTATGGTAGTGCCCATGGCGCTACCATACCATCAACACATGCTGCCATCCAAGTAACGTATTTTTCAGGGACATCCCTGCTTATTTCAGCAAGACAATGTCAAGCCACATTCTGCACGTGTTACAACAGCGTGGCTTCGTATTAAGAGTGCGGGTACTAGACTGGCCTGCCTGCAGTCCAGACCTGTCACCCTTTGAAAACGTGTGGCGCATTGTGAAGCGCAAAATACAACATCAGAGACCCCGGACTGTTGAACAACTGAAGTCATACATCAAGCAAGAATGGGAAAGAATTCTACCTACAAAGCTTCAGTTCCCAAACCCTTACTGAGTGTTAGAAGGAAAGGTGATGTAACACAGTGGTAAACATACCACTGTCCCACCTTTTTTGAAACGCGTTGCAGGCATCCATTTCAAAATGAGCAAATATTTGCACAAAAACAATAACTATCAGTTTGAACATTAAACATCTTGTCTTTGTGGTGTATTCAATTGAATATAGGTTGAAGAGGATTTGCAAATCATTGTATTCTGTTATTATTTGCATTTTACACAACACCCCAACTTCATTCAAATCATTTGTGTGTGTATATGTATATATATATATATATATATATATATATATATATATAAAATGTTTTCACTGGGGTACCAATTAAAGACCTGCAAATTATAAAGAAGTTGATGCTCATACGGCTGAGGATATTTTAGTATTAGTAAAATATTGGCTGATTTGTGGTCTGATGTTTTCCCATATCAGACAGTTACCATGACAATTGATCCGGATCGCGTATCAGATTTGTGACTTTGTTTACAATTTTCAAGGCGCGAAATAAAATAAAAATTCTGAGCGACGAAGAGAACCATTCTGAGTGAATTTTATTACACTGACAAGTTTGAATTGGAGGAATTAACAGCAAACGAGCTCAAAGTGTTGCAAAATGAAGACCAACAAGATGAAAACACACCTCTGAACAGCCATATAATAAACAAATTATTAACCTTGCTTGCGCAGTTAATGATCCTTTTATTATTTATTAAATAGTGTCAAGTTATGTCTGATTTCATACAGGTCCTGCCCCAACTTGAAAAGGGCTTGGTTTCACATGAAAGGACGTTCGGGACAACTCATTCTTCTTTTCTGCATTTATTACAATTATTGACGATTAGATCATCATTATTGTTGACATTTAGCCTGACTAAAATTGTGAATTAACCTGCTGTCAGCAACAAGGTGGTTTCTTTAATGTCAATCATAGAAATGCAAATCACACCAGCGGCATCTTTCATTGAATTCTTGAGCTGTTTCTTCTGATGCCCTTGGCTCTGTGTCAGTAAATAAATGGTCTAAGCAAGTGTTAAAAATCCTCTGATTACCTGCTGCTCTCACTCAGAGATGTTTTCTTCTTCTCCCTGCTCATTTTGTGAGTCACAGAGGTCTCCAACTCTTTATCACCTTCAACTGGACTAGAGTCTGTATTGCATTTCTCAGTCTGACTCTGTTCAACTGCACAAATAGTGTAATCTTGCAGTGTTGCCATTTAGTATGCATAACTACAGTGCCTCACTTCTTATCGCTCCCATTTCAATAAAGCACACAAGCAATATTTGTATGACCAAACCTGAATATGACCACAGCATAATGAAGTTAATAATGATGATAAACATAACATTCAGGTTTGAAGTTTATTCACATTTTGAATTGACTGTGAACATGGTATTTGTTCAAGGACCTCAACTTGCCTAATAATTCTGCACGCTGTGTGTGTGTGTGTGTGTGTGTGTGTGTGTGTGTGTGTGTGTGTGTGTGTGTGTGTGTGTGTGTGTGTTGAGTTTGTGTTTCCTGTGCTGTGATGCCATCATAGGAGACACTGGAACAGTTTGACAACAACAAAAATCTTTACAAGTAACCTTAAAAATGTTGTAAATTTAAAAAATAAACATTTTGACGTAGAATTTAATGTGTTGATTTGCATGTGTGTGTGTATGTATACACAAGACAAATGTTTACAGGTTTTTTGTTTCTCCCCAGGGTGTGTGTGTGTGTGTGTCTCTCTCTCTCTCTCTCTCTCTCTCTCTCTCTCTCTCTCTCTCTCTCTCTCTCTCTCTCTCCTCTCTCTCTCTCTCTCTCTCTCATATATATATATATGTATGTGTGTATGTATGTATGTATAATGCACTGCATCCAGAAAATATTCAGAGAGCTGTACTTTGTCCACATTTTTTATGTTCGTCTTATTTCCAAAATGGATTAAATTAATTTTTTATTTAAAATAAAAAAACTAAGAAATCACATCACATGTACATAAGTATTCACAGCCTTTCACGTGAAGCTCAGAATTGAACTCTGGTGCATCCTGTTTCCACTGATCATCCTTGAGATGTTTCATGTTTCAGTTCATCTCACCAAGCATGAAGTCAAAGGAACCGTCTGTTTACGGTTCCTTTGACTTCATGCTTGGTGAGATGGAGACACTGGATGCTTGGTGAGATGGAGACACTGGATTGTCTCAAGCCACAAATCAGGGGAAGGGTACAGAGAAATGTCTCAAGCCACAAATCAGGGGAAGGGTACAGAGAAATGTCTGCTGCTTTGACAGGCCCAGTGAGCACAGTGGCCTCCATCATCTGTAAATGGAAGAAGTTGTGTTCCACCAGGACTCTTCCTGGTGATTGGGGGAGAAGGGCCTTAGTGAGGGAGGTGACCAAGAACCCGATGGTCACTCTGTCAGAGCTCCAGCATTCCTCTGTGGAGAGAGAACCTTCCAGAAGGTCAACCACCTCTGCAGTAATCCACCAATCAGGCCTGTGTGGTAGAGTGGCCAGATGGAAGCCACTTCTTAATAAACGGCACATGGCAGCTCACCTGGAGTTTGCCAAAATGCACCTGAAGAACTTTCAGACCATGAGAAACTAAATTCTCTGGTCTGATAAGTCAAAGATTGAACTCCTTGGCTTGAATGCCAGGCGTCATGGAGGAAACTCGGCACTGCTCATCACCTAGCCAGTGCCATCCCTGCAGTGAAACGTGGTGGCAGCATCATGCTGTGGGGATGTTTTCAGGGCCAGGAACTGGGAGACTAGTCAGTATTGAGGGAAAGATGAATGCAGCAATGTACAGAGACATTCTGGATGAAAACCTGCTCCAGAGCGCTCTTGACCTCAGACTGAGGCGATGGTTCTTGTTTCAGCAGGACAATGACTCTAAGCACACAGCCAAGATATGAAAGGAGTGGCTTCAGGACAACTCTGTGAATGTCCTTGAGTGGCCCAGCCAGAGCCCAGACCTGAATCCAAACAGTGTTGAACATCTCTGGAGAGATCGACGCTCCCCATTCAACCTGATGGAGTTTCAGAGGTGCTACAAAGAGGAATAGGCAAAACTGCCCAAAGATAGGTGCGCCAAGCTTGTGGCATCATATTCAAGAAGACTTGAGGCTGTAATTGCTGCCAAAGGTGACTCAACAAAGTAAAGAGTGTGAATACTTACGTACATGTGGTTTCTTGTTTTTACTAAATTTGCAAAAATTTCAAAAAAACTTTTTCCATGTTGTCATTATGGGGTGCTGTAACATAACAAAATGTGGAAAAAGTGAAGCGCAGTGAATGCTTTCTGGATGCACAGTATGTATTCATTCTTTCTATTTTGGCCTCTGAGTTGTGTTCTTGTGACTTTCTAATTTTAGTGTGTCGGTTTCTCTCTCCACTCTTTGTCTGTTACAAAGGTGAAGAGTTACTGTTCAGATGTGGAAGACAAAGACACAGATGCTTTAATAGCCTTTGAGACAGACCAACAATATGGAGTCGATGAGACGACACCTGAATCCGACAGGTAGGGAAGAGATTCGTCTAAAACACTGTCAGTCTGCAGGTTCATATAGCTTCAATACCTGCATGTACACAAATACAGGCACACAAGACGATTTGGTTCAAACTGAGCACATCCAAATAATAATAATAATAATAAAAAATAGAAGCCTAAAGAATTCAGAGAGCTATCTAACATTTAAGTCTTATTGTAAAGTCAGTAAGTAGCCTTAAGGTGGAATTGGGAGAGTCAAGTTTAGTTCTGGTGGCTAATTATGATGAATGATGCATGTAGTCAGTCGTCCTGTACCTCTGACATGCACGTACCTGTCCCAGCATCATGATTGACTGAACACACCTAATTAAGCTAATTCCACATGGGTACAGGTTGGATAAATGGTGAAAGAAGAAGGCAGGGATATGTGATGAACATCTGGGCACTATTGGTGCAACCAGTAAGTCCCTGTATGAAACCAAAGTTGTGTTTATAAATTTGAGTGCTAGATTAATTGCACATCTGTTTTAGCATGATGGGACTGGGTTTGTCCACAGAATGCACCTAAATATGGAGCCTAATGAAATATGCAGTGGACATTTCTATGTCTAAAACAAGTATGGTGACAGCATTTTAAAAGCAACAACTGTCTGCACATATGAAGTTGAGGTACGTCTGCCCTCTTGTGGTCACAAGAGGTGCTTGGCAAAGTTGGGCCAGAGTTTGTCTGCAAGCTGCAATGCAGCAATTTAAAGCGTTTTGATTGCACTCTGTGTTCACATATGATTCTCATTTGTTTTCATTATCTTTAGTCCAAAGGCCATCTTGGATCAAGTCCCTGAGGTCTCCTCTGAAGATGCCGATGCCAATGATTCAGCCACAGAAGTAATAGAACTGCCTCCATTTCCTGAGGTGACTTTATTGCTGATCTCCTCTTTCTTTCAGAATATGTGCTTTTAAAGTGGCTGGATTGTTGTTGGTCATCAGCGGTCACACAGTGGGTTCTCTGCGTGCTTGCTTCTCTGTGTGCGTGTATGTCCGTTTGCACAGATCTCCACACCGTTCCTCGACAACAAAGTACAGAAATCAAAGGTAGAGCTCGGTAAGAGGCGAACTCGTCCAACACGCCGACCGCGGTCTGTGCGAGCAGGATTGATGCAGACAGGAAGTCAGGACTGGAGGACCTGCGACTCCACAGGTTATTATAGCCAACATGATGTTATCACAGAAAGTTGGAGATCTGATTACTCACAAAGCATTATTTATGTACCAGGTCATAGTTGATCTGGCAACCCTTGGTCATCTTGTTTTCATTCAGGGCCACATGAAAAATTTCCTTGTTTTCGTTGTTCTTTAAGTTTTTTTGTTTTTGTTTTTAATGGAAACCAAGTTGGTATTTATCTTTTGGTGATCTGAAAAATGATCAATCTGTGACTAAAAAGATGCTCCGAGCTGTGGGATTTGTGATCCGTTACACCCCACTACATTGTTTTACCGCATCTTCAACCTGATTTGTTTACTCGTTGCCTTACTAGAAGAGAGGGAGAACCCTTTAAATCAACGGGACTCCGACGAGGAAGATCAACCCAAACCAAAGGTAGTCTGTTCTCCACCCACCACTCAGCGAGTTCCCGTGATTCCTGGTTTGAGCCCAGCTGCCCTGCTTGTAAGTTCTGTCTAAGTTTCAGCATCAGTCGTGTGTTTTTACATTTTGCTTTGCACTATAATGTAAATGAGTGTGTTTACATTGAGAAGCTGTGTTCTTATTCTCTAAGGCTCAGCTGAAAAAGAGAACTGCTGAAGGAGCAGAAGAAATGGAGGAAGAGAGGAGAAGAGACGGGAAGGACAGCCCAAATGAAGAAGTATCTCCCTCCCAACTCTCCCGCTCACCTCGCTCTGCCGCGCGGTTGGCTGGAGCTGCACGAGTGCTGCCCCCCTTAGGTGGCACGGATGGAGGGTAAGACCAGAGTGCACCATGCCGCTTTTCAGAAACATTAAAAACCTTTGGAAGCTTATTTCATGTTTAAAACTAAGTGTGTGTGTGTGTGTGTGTGTGTGTGTGTGTGTGTTATCCAGAGTGGTCTCCTCTCCTGCTTGGCTCAAAGAACTCAGGTCTAAGAAGCGTCTCAGTCAACATGACAGTGAGACTTAGCTGGATGCAGGTGAGATGACAGACAAGAAACACAAATCTCCCTTTTTCACTAAACAATCAGTGTCAATTTTTTTCCTACTATAGAAATGCAAAATTCTTCTCACTGTTAGTAGATTGACAACTTGCCCTCAGTACGAGGTCTGTTAGAAAACTATCCGACCTTTTTATTTTTTGCAAAAACCATATGGATTTGAATCACTTGTGATTGCATCAGCCAAGCTTGAACCTTCGTGCGCATCCGTGAGTTTTTTCACGCCTGACGGTTGCGTCATTCGCCTGTGAGCAGGCTTTGAGTGAGCACTGGTCCACCCCTCTCGTCGGATTTTTATTGCGAATAAAATGTCTGAACAATTTGGAGCTTTGCTGCATCAAATTTTTCCAGAAACTGTGAGAGACCTCCAGGTGGACACCGTTCGGAAAATTCAGATGGCTTTCAGGGACGATTTTATGGGGATTACACAGATTAAGGAGTGCTCCAGCCGGTTTAAAGACCGCCCACAGCGTCTGAGAGCGCGGCGCACTCCGAGCGCTGATCGACAGGCTGAAACCCCGCTGAAACAACCAGATCATTTCCAAAGTGAAGGCTTTGTTGATCCGGGACGTCGTCTGACTTACACAGAAATGGCAGAAGACGTGGACATCAGTACTTTTTTGGCACATTCCACTGTTACAGGAGTTTTCATCATGGAAAGAGAAGCGGAGGGATGCGCCACGGAGCCGCTCATGGCGCGGACAAAAGCACCTCCATGTTGGTCTCACAGGACGACTTTCAGATGACTTTCAGACGGCTTTCGTGGCTTTTCAATCGTGTGACTATCCGAGAAATTGTGGATGATCTGGACATGCCAGAACATGTCCTGTGAGGCTTCATCACGGCGTTGCTTTGCGCCATGCGGCTCCGTCCCGACGGGAGGGGTGGACCACTGCTCACACAAACCCTGCTCACAGGCGAATGACGCAACCGACAGGCGGGAAAAAACTCACGCATGCGCACGAAGGTTCCAGCTTGTCTGATGCAATCACATGTGATTCAAATCCATATGGTTTTTGAAAAAAATAAAAACGTCGGATAGTTTTCTAACAGACCTCGTATTTTCCAGTCATTCACTCAGTGACACTGGAGCTCCACGACCTTCTGAGAAGGATTATATATAGAATGGAGAGATGGACTTAAATCTTCTTTTAAAATGTTTATTTAGGTCTGTTAATGTTGGATCTGATTTTGAATCATTAGTTCTCAGAAGAGTTGAAAGTTTAGAGGATTGCCAGATTTCTGGATGCGGAGTGTATCTCCAGCTGTTACAATATTATGGCAGGTTTGAGTACTTACAAGTATTAAAGAGTGCACCAAAGTAACCACTAGGCAAGCAGTTCATATCAACTGCATATGCTAACACTAACTGGAATTAACATTTAATTTAACATGGCTTGTTTTTAACACGCTCCTCACATTTAAATTTAGATTATGAAAAATGTTTTATATTATGAATTGCTGTAGTCATGTTTTGGATATGCCTAAATTGAATATATATATATACACACACACAGTTTTCAGCTCAAAAATGTCTCAAAATATATGAATATTTCAAAAGATCAATCAAAAACAAAACACAAAACAAGGATTTACAATACAGACGTTGAAGTTTGCAAACACTTGACACACACAATGCTTGACATACTTTTTATGTGTAATGAGCCTAGAATATATATTTTCACTTTTTGAACTATCCAAGAACTTATTCCACAGTATTCATTTTTTTCAGATGCACCTGTATACATTCAGCATGGAACATCAATTATTTGTCTACAAGTAGTACACAGCATAACACACTGAGACTCATAACCCTGTTACATTGTCACTTCCCCACAAAGGTACAGCACTGTGTAAGACATTTAGGTACACTGAATGTGCCTGAAACTTTATAAAAACAAATGCTGAGTATCAATAGTACAACCCCTGGCAAAAATTATGGAATCACCGGCCTCGGAGGATGTTCATTCAGTTGTTTAATTTTGTAGAAAAAAAGCACATCACAGACATGACACAAAACTAAAGTAATTTCAAATGGCAACTTTCTGGCTTTAAGAAACACTATAAGAAATCAGGAAAAAAAATTGTGGCAGTCAGTAACGGCTACTTTTTTAGACCAAGTAGAGGGAAAATAAATATGGAATCACTCAATTCTGAGGAAAAAATTATGGAATCATGAAAAACAAAAGAACGCTCCAACACATCACTAGTATTTTGTTGGACCACCTCTGGCTTTTATAACAGCTTGCAGTCTCTGAGGCATGGACTTAATGAGTGACAAACAGTACTCTTCATCAATCTGGCTCCAACTTTCTCTGATTGCTGTTGCCAGATCAGCTTTGCAGGTTGGAGCCTTGTCATGGACCATTTTCTTCAACTTCCACCAAAGATTTTCAGTTGGATTAAGATCCGGACTATTTGCAGGCCATGACATTGACCCTATGTGTCTTTTTGCAAGGAATGTTTTCACAGTTTTTGCTCTATGGCAAGATGCATTATCATCTTGAAAAATGATTTCATCATCCCCAAACATCCTTTCAATTGATGGGATAAGAAAGTGTCCAAAATATCAACGTAAACTTGTGCATTTATTGATGATGTAATGACAGCCATCTCCCCAGTGCCTTTACCTGACATGCAGCCCCATATCATCAATGACTGTGGAAATTTACATGTTCTCTTCAGGCAGTCATCTTTATAAATCTCATTGGAACGGTACCAAACGAAAGTTCCAGCATCATCACCTTGCCCAATGCAGATTTGAGATTCATCACTGAATATGACTTTCATCCAGTCATCCACAGTCCACAATTGCTTTTCCTTAGCCCATTGTAACCTTGTTTTTTCTGTTTAGGTGTTAATGATGGCTTTCGTTTAGCTTTTCTGTATGTAAATCCCATTTCCTTTAGGCGGTTTCTTACAGTTTGGTCACAGACGTTGACTCCAGTTTCCTCCCATTCCTTCCTCATTTGTTTTGTTGTGCATTTTGATTTTTGAGACATATTGCTTTAAGTTTTCTGTCTTGACGCTTTGATGTCTTCCTTGGTCTACCAGTATGTTTGCCTTTAACAACCTTCCCATGTTGTTTGTAGTTGGTCCAGAGTTTAGACACAGCTGACTGTGAACAACCAACATCTTTTGCAACATTGCGTGATGATTTACCCTCTTTTAAGAGTTTGATAATCCTCTCCTTTGTTTCAGTTGACATCTCTCGTGTTGGAGCCATGATTCATGTCAGTCCACTTGGTGCAACAGCTCTCCAAGGTGTGATCACTCCTTTTTAGATGCAGACTAACGAGCAGATCTGATTTGATGTAGGTGTTAGTTTTGGGGATGAAAATTTACAGGGTGATTCCATAATTTATTCCTCAGAATTGAGTGAGTCCATATTTTTTTCCCTCTGCTTGGTCTAAAAAAGCAACCGTTACTGACTGCCACAATTTTTTTTCCGGATTTCTTATAGTGTTTCTTAAAGCCAGAAAGTTGCCATTTGAAATTACTTTAGTTTTGTGTCATGTCTGTGATCTGCTTTTTTTCTACAAAATTAAACAACTGAATGAACATCCTCCGAGGCCGGTGATTCCATAATTTTTGCCAGGGGTTGTACACTGTGGCTCACAGATCGAGTAAACAGTGTCATAACTGGTAGATCAGAGCAGATGATGCATGTAGAAACCTCCATGCACTTCTACCATGTGTCTGATCACAGGACAATAATGTTGTTGGATGTGATTGCTAAAACATGCTCAATATAAAACACCAGTGGCATTCTATTGTGAGTCACAACAAAGTTAATTTGCTCGACCAACTGTGTATTTAAATCTCCATTTCTAACAAGCAGAGGCTTTTGAAATGAAATGCATGAAAAATAAGTTCCCGCTGTACCATGCTTGACCATCTCATTCATTTAATCATTCTTTGAAATTTAGAGTTGTGTGTGACTGAAATAACGTGCTATGTTTTTGGAGTTTTAAAAAGTAACCACTGCGGAGGAAAAAAGTTTCTCAAAAATAATAGTCTATTTCTATATACATTTCTCTGTCACTGACAACCACACCTGGTCCTAATCCATCATCCAGCCAACATCCCCAGATCAACCAGCAGATGGCACTGTTGTGCAGGGGCAGGCATTTCTACAGGATATTAAATAAACAAAATTGCTTTCTCAGTTGATGTAGTACAGGGGTGCCCAATACGTCAATCGCAATAGTGTGGGTTGATTGCATGGCATTAGAACTGGCCCCTACCCAGGGGGAGGTCCAGGGTTCAGCTGAGCCGGTCACTTTTTGCGTTTGATGCCGTGAACTGTTCATGCAGCAGGTCAAAGTTGAAAAAACAATTGTGTCTGTCTCAAAGCGCAGTGACGACAGTTCACCCGCAGTGAGCTTTACAAAGACACTTTTCTCCTATGAAACATCGTGCTGCTCTGATGAGTGTCCTTGCTAAAGACCCACGACATGTTAACAACAAATACTAGCGCTTACACCCCCCCCCCCCCCCCCCCCCCCCCCCCCCCAAATGTGCGTAAAGTCTCTGAGGATGGCACGACGTAAAAACACTGATAAAACCGTCTTACCTGTCAATCAGGTCGTGCTTTCTGCATAAAATCACACGTAATTCTCCCTGCTCATACGGCAAACCAGGTATAAATCCGGACGGAAAGCAGGTGTTGTTGGAGAGGCGGGGTTGGTGTACCCCCCAACAACACCTCTAGATTAAAGGTCCACTTCTGAAGCCATTTTTTCCACACAGCTACTACTACTACTTACGATAATAATTTTATCAACTAAAATGTTTGTCAGTATCACGTTTTACTACAGTTCTGCACTAACCGATGAGCCAGTGTATGTTTAGCATTTGTAATGTAGGTAGATCATTTTGACTCTGTCATTTTAAAAGTAGCTCACAACCCAAAACTTGTGGGCACCCTTGATCTAGTACAACCCAGTTTTCTAGATTTTAATCAGTTTTTTCCTCATTATATTACATTGGAGACACATTGATACAGTTTATTGTTAATGAGTTGTCAATCATTAAACTAGAAGGGATTATTATATATCCATCTTTTTATTCACTGCATTTTACAGGGCATCTGCCAAGTCTAATCCAATGCCGCGTTCACACCGGGCGTGATCAGACGCTACAAATTTGCGGGGGTCGCGTGACGACAGATGCGCCACCATCGCCCGGTGTGTCGCTCTGCTTTTGCTGCGAAAATTCACCCCGGTGCGTCATCAAATAGAAGGAGCTTCCATTCCGCTCGCCGGCTCCGGTTGTCAGTCAAGTTAATATGACGGACCTTGATCACACAGAGCGAGTTGTTGTGGAAAGCTGACAAACATCATGAGATGTTCCCAATTCAGGGACTATCATTATTTGCTGCAGGAGCTGCGTCTGGATGACGGCTGCTTTCAGCGGTCCTTCGGCCTCTGCAGGACCCAGTGTGAGGACCTCCTGTCCCGTTGAACCGCGCACATGTAAACAATTAAAAAAAAAAAGAAAGAAAAAAAAAAGAAACTCTGCTGCCTGCTGTGGGCTGCTGCTCGTTCTTCCCCTAAAACTGTCATATTGTGTTTCGAAACCAGTCACCATTTGTTTTATTATACATCTGTGTAGTTAATAAAATATTCTCCACAGACGATTCGCTGCGCGCACCGTAAAAAAGAAAGAAACTCCGCTGCTTGCTGTGGGGCTGCTCCTCACTCTTCCTCAAAAAACTCTGTCATAATTGTGTTTAGAAACCAGTCACCATTTGTTTTATTATACATCTGTGTAGTTAATAAGTAAAATAATCACCATGGACGATTCGCTTGCGCGCGCGCGTAAAATGAAAAGGAAAAGAAACTCCGCTCCCCGCTGCTGCAGGGCTGCTGCTCACTCCAAAAACTCTGTCATAATTGTGAAATAAAGGACAAAAGAGACATAAGTCCTGCTCACAGGCTGCTACCAGATACAGGACATGTTCACATCTTCAGTCAAACTCCAGACATCTCCACGTCACTACATATTCAGTCCCTGATTGGTCATTGCAGCGCGACGAGATGAAAAAGTTCAGATTTTTCAACTTTGGGAGGACGGCAACACGACGTGATGCAACGCAATATCGCGCCACGAACGCACCAATCGCTCAAAATTGCTTCACTCGCGTCGCGTCCATCGCGTCGCGCTGCGTGACTTGGCGCCAAAACACGTCGTTCCATAGGGATTACATGGCAACCTGTCACTGCTCTCGCTCATGTCGCGCCCGGTGTGAATGCACCACCTGTAAGGGCCCTTTCACACATAACATGAAAGACACAGAAACTGGAAGAAAATCCGTGAACCAAACACAAAATGGGGAACCACAAATCATCACCCTGCTGTTGGGAGAGACGTACAGACCTGCATGACACACCGGCAATGGTTTTGTGCACATTCATGTGCGTGCACAAACACAGTGTGAGCAGCTGGAACGTGTTGCACCACATCGTGCCGCTGATGTGAAGGAAAATAAAATGAAAACTAGCTGTATAATTAGTGAATATCACTGAGTTGATATTAACAATAAATAAAAGGTGACACAATACAGACCCTGTGGTTAAATAACCCTGGTTAAAAATTAAATAAATAAATGTCTCTCACGGGATTCAAACCTGCAATTCACAAAAGCTCAGATTCAAAGACGGAAACTTTACCACTGCACTACAGCCACTGTCTTAATGACAGTCAAGTAAAATGGCTAAAATCAACAAGGAGATAAACTTTTTTTTAAAGAGTAAAAATAATAACTGATAAAACGGTGTTTGTTACAGCATATTTTTGATGATACGTGACTGAAAGTGGCGTGTTTGTGGCACTGTTGGCTTGTCATGTTGTCATCGTCCTGCGGTAAGTGTGTTCTGCCGGATACGCGTGACATTCAGATCGCCTGCTGCGTGATCTGACAGTCCGTTTCATATGGAGCAGCCTGCGGAGGTGTGCTGTGTGTGGACGCTGCAGCCCAGCCGCGTGTGCTCAACTGAGAGGCGCCTTGCCATGCTGTGTGCGCTGAGACGTGGCTGTCCAGCCCCCATGTGATCATGTCTGTAAATACATATCAGCATGTCATGCAAGTGTGCTCTCCCCATGTGGGGGGGAGCACAGCATGTGCGCACACGTGTGATACACATGCACACCACGTGTGTTGCTTTGCAACGCCACACTTGTGGGGGCACTTAGACAAATTTCACAGCCAGCTTGAAAGTGGTCGCCTGCTCACTATTTTTGTGCTGACAGTGCGAATGGCCACACATTTTCTAAGTGTCCAGCGAGGGGTGTTGGATGTTTGTGTGTGACACCTGGAATTTGGCCGACCCCGGCCGCGAGAGGGATCAAGTGGGCTCTCACAGGGCGCATTCTGTCTCTCAGCCACTGGTGTGCGCAAATAGTTGTAGCGACAGGTGTAGGAGGTGTTGGAGGCAGCTGCGATTTTTCACGAATGGCATGTAATTCCTTCTTCGTGCACTAGTTGGCTTCAATCGTGTTATTTGTGAACAAGCCCTAATGTATGCTTCCTGTGAATTTCAATGTACATTTGTTTCATTTTAGGGGGCGCCATGTGCAGTTGCTGCTGAGTAACAGTTGGTTCATCTCGGATACTGACGCTGCTTCTGGCGGACCCTGTGCCTTGACTGCTCCATTTTGCACTTGATGTGCCCTTTTTAACCCCTTTTTCTGAGATTGTACAGGAGGAGATTGCAGATTTTTGCTATTCATGTGGCCATTAACAACTTTTCATTTTGTAAATGAATCACGTGCCAAGACTGACATATTAAAGCAAAACACATTTTTAACTGCTGTTGTATAGGATCGGTGGCGTAAGAACACGCCAATATAATTTACAACAAAAGTGTTGACTGTACGGTCTCAAGCTTTGTTCTCTTGTGCAAATCCATCATATGCAAGTTGGTCATGTATTTTGACATTGATAACTGGAAGTATTGAAAATTAAGAATGGGGCACCTTGTGCATATTCTGTTTAAAATGTACAAAATGAATTTTTCCATCATTGTGCCAATGATAGTTTTAAATAAACCTACCTAGCACTTTAAGAACAATTATATATATAATTACGTCCATACTTCTAAGCAGTAGAATATACTGCTAACATGGTCAAGGGAGGTTTGTATACTTTTTTTTTCTCACACCATCACTTAAAGTCACACTTATTAATTTACACTGTTCAGTAACTGGATGTTTTAACTCAGTGCAGTTAATACTTGTGCTTCAGAGGTAATCAGAGAATTGGTGTGTTTTGGACACAATAATGGGATGGAGTGCTTTTTTTAATCTATATCATAAATGGTATGTACCTGTATTGTTTTTTAATGACAAAAAATAATCATGGATTCTGTTATTTATCATCAACATGCATATGTTAAGAGGAAACTGGGTTTACATTAAAGTTTTTTGTCTTTCTGTTGAATGTTGAGTTTGTTTTCTCTGCTGTGATGCCCATCATAGGAGACACTGGAACAGTTTTCCAACAACGACAACAAAAGTCTTTACAAGTAACCTTAAAATATTGTCTGTCAAAAAAAACAAAAAACATTTTGACATGGAACTGTGTGTGTGTGTGTGTGTGTGTGTGTGTGTGTGTGTGTGTGTGTGTGTGTGTGTGTGTTGTGTGTGTGTGTGTGTGTGTGTGTGTGTGGTGTGTGTGTGTGTGTGTGGGTGGGTGGTAATGGCCATATTTGTGTTAACAGTGATATCTTACAAAATGTGAAGTTTTTAATCAGACTTCAGGTCATGTCAAGGTCATAAATCTAAAGTTAAATTCAAATCAGAGGTCATCTTCTAAAATACACTAATAACCATATGTAATGCGTGTTATGTACACCTAATGTTCTTTTATGTCTAACTGTTAAACCACTTGAACCATAGTTGTTTCAGATCAATGTTTAATGTGTTTATTCGTTGATGTGCTGATTGTTGAGCTGCAGCTTTGTTGTGGATATCTGCTCTGTTTCTCTTTACTGTAGTTCTGAAATGTGTTTGCAGAAGAAATATCGGAGATCATAGTTGGTGTATAATATGTAGTACTTCAGGTCAGTGTACAGAACTCAAAACAAAAAGTTTGGAAACACTGCACTGGGCACAAACAACCATGTGACTACACTAATAAGCGCTTTCGTAAATTGGCTTGTTTAGAGATATTATGAGGACTGCATTCTTCCACTGCGAAATATAGCAATGATTTGTCGAATCCTGTCTGCTATGGCTGATGCGAGACCCTGATTCATGCATTTGTCTCTTCTAGATTGGACTACTGCAATGTTCTATTTTCTGGTTTATGGCAGTCCAGCATTAGGGTCTACAACTGGTTCAAAAAACTGCTGCCAGACTTTTAACACGAAGCGGAAGTTTGACCACATTACACTCATTTTGGCCTGTCTTCACTGGCTTCCTGTCCCATTGAGAGGTTCTGCTATTAACCTTAAAATTGTTAACGGACTGGCACCTCCCTACTTAGCTGACCTACTTAAACCCTACGTACCGGCCCGAGCTCTACGTTTCAGTGTGCAGAACTACTTTGTGTCCCTAGGGTGAATAAAATCAGCGGGTCACAGAGCTGTCTCTCATCATTGCCCCTGTTCTGTGGAATGATCTCCCTGCATCAATAAAACAGTCAGATTCTGTGGAGACTTTCAAGTCCAGACTCAACAGTAGTGTTCAGAATAATAGTAGTGCTATGTGACTAAAAAGATTAATCCAGGTTTGAGTATATTGCTTATTGTTACATGGGAAACAAGGTACCAGTAGATTCTCACAATCCAACAAGACCAAGCATTCATGATATACACACTCTTAAGGCTATGAAATTGGGCTATTAGTAAAAAAAAAAGTAGAAAGGGGGTGTTCACAATAATAGTAGCATCTGCTGTTGACGCTACAAACTCAGAACTATTATGTTCAAACTGCTTTTTTAGCAATCCTGTGAATCACTAAAACTAGTATTTAGTTGTATAAGCACAGTTTTTTCATGATTTGTTCACATCTGTGAGGCATTAATTTTGTTGGTTTGGAACCAAGATTTTGCTTGTTTACTAGTGTGCTTGTGATCATTGTCTTGTTGAAACACCCATTTCAAGGGCATGACCTCTTCAAGTATTTTGACATATCCAAACTGATCCATGATACATGGTATGCGATATATAGGCCCAACACCATAGTAGGAGAAACATGCCCATATCATGATGCTTGCACCACCATGCTTCACTGTCTTCACTGTGAACTGTGGCTTGAATTCAGAATTTGGGGGTCGTCTCACAAACTGTCTGCAGCCCTTGGACCCAAAAAGAATCATTTTACTCTCATCAGTCCACAAAATATTCCTCCATTTCTCTTTCGGCCAGTTGATGTGTTCTTTGGCAAATTGTAACCTCTTCTGCACGTCTTTTATTTAACAGAGGGACTTTGCGGGGATTCTCAGAAATAAATTAGCTTCACACAGGCGTCTTCTAACTGTCACAGCACTTACAGGTAACTCCAGACTGTCTTTGATCATCCTGGAGCTGATCAGTGGGTGAGCCTTTGCCATTCTGGTTATTATTCTATCCATTTTGATGGTTGTTTTCCGTTTCTTCCACGCGTCTTTTTTTTTTGTACATTTTAAAGCATTGGAGATCATTGTAGATGAACTGCCTGTTTTTTTGCACCTGCATATACGTTTTCCCCTCTCCAATCAACTTTTTAATCAAACTACACTGTTCTTCTGAACAATGTCTTGAACGTCCCATTTTCCTCAGGCTTTCAAAGAGAAAAGCATGTTCAACAGGTGCTGGCTTCATCCTTAAATAGGGGACACCTGATTCACACCTGTTTGTTCCACAAAATTGACGAACTCACTGACTGAATGCCACACTACTATTATTGTGAACACCCCTTTTCTACTTTTTTCTACTAATAGCCCAATTTCATAGCTCAAAACCTGGATTAATCTTTTTAGTCACATAGCACTACTGTTATTCTGAACACTACTGTAAGACGCACTTATTTTCCCTTTCGTATGGCTAGCATACTGGTATAGTATGTTACTGTGCTTTTTACTCTTATAATTTTATTAGGAAACGGAGCGTGCTGTGGCCTCAACTTTATCTAAATTCTGGGTCTTTTAGTGAAGCTTAGGGCTAGTGGCTGGTGATAACCTTACTATTTCTTCTGTTTTTCTTGTTGCTTAATGCTGACAAATTATACTGTTTGTTGTCTTTCTGATGCCTGATTCTGTTTTTTTTTTTTTTTCCCCTCTCTGTTTGAGGTGCAGCTCCATCCAGAGATGGGTGTGGTGTCTGTTTCTGTAGCCCTCCCGTCCTGTGCACCGGCAACATTTCCTGTATATTGGTTTTGTGAATTGTTTTGTAAATTGTCGGTTGCAAGCAGAGGGTCACCCCTTTGAGTCTGGTCTGCTTGATGGTTCTTCCTCAAATCATAAGAGGGAGTTTTTCCTTACCACTGTCATCTGTATGTTCGCTCTGGGGGTTGGTAAGGTTACACCTTACTTGTGTGAAGCACCTTGAGGCAACTTTGTTGTGATTTGGCGCTATATAAATTAAAATAAATTGAAAATTGTATTTTACGAACAAGCAGTCACTGCAGTTTTTGGTCCCGTCACAAACACTGGTGCAGAGGGTAAGAGATCTGAACAGGTTGGTGGGTGGCACAATGGAGAATAAAATGGGTGAAAAATTTGGACGCTGGATCAAGAACTGTAAGGAAAAAGGATACAAATTGCTGATTAAGTTAAATTGATACCCACCCATTCAGACTGGCAGCCAATGTGCATGCCCATAATAGGGTCATGGTCAGGATGGCAGAGCTGGGCACACATTTGCCAGTGTGCCAGGCCACAGTCTATTGAGAAGCACTGTGATGGACACAATGGGTGCGACAGACTTGCTGCATCAACAGGCTTTTTGCTGCTGTGGCGAGAAATAAAACATAAATACCCCCACCGGCCTCCACTGCCCGCTCGCCAGGCCTCCACAACCTCACACTAAGACAACCACAGCAAAAAGACACAAGGAAGGGGAAGAACAGAGCGTGCCTTGTACGTGGTACAGTGAAGCACAAGCCATCCAGGTAACACAGATCATCAACTTCATCACTGACAGCTCTTTGTTTGTGTGTGTGTGTGTGTATATATATATATATACAGACAGACATACAACCAGTCAAACATTTGGTCCATTCAGTTGGATGGGAAAGTGTGACCAAATGTTTGACTGGTTGTGTGTATATGCTTGGTACTGCTCATAACAGAACTATTTGTGGGGTGTAAGTTAATATTTCTATTCTGCAGAAAACCTTCCTGTCTCCTTGTATGAATTTTACAAGTCAATACTATAACTTCCAGCGGTTGCATTGCTGAGTTTGATGGGTGAATTTCCAACTGTGTTTGATTCGCTCATTGTGTAATTGTTTCACCAGAATGCTGCTTGTAATTTCACAGTAATACATTTGTTTTTGTTTTGTTTTTGTTTTTTTTTGTGATGTTTTTGCTTTTCAGTGTTGGTCTTTTATTGTCTTTTTTTTTTTTCATTTTGCTAAGTATTGTTTTATTACTCATTACCTCTAGGCATTTATATACAATACTGTGCAAAATATTTAGGTAAGCAACTTGCCTAAAAATGTTTGGGTAAATGTTTAGGTGTGGCATTTGTGCTGGAGACCTTCCTGTATGTTTGTTTTGTGAATTGTTCTGTAATTTATGTCTAGCATGGCCCAAGCAGAGGGTCACCCCTTTGAGTCTGGTCTGCTTGAGGTTTCTTCCTCAGAGGGAGTTTTTACCACTGCTGCTCTGGGGGTTAGTAAGGTTAGACCTTGCTTGTGTGAAGTGCCTTGAGGCAACTGTGTTGTGATTTGGTGCTATATAAATTAAATTAATTGAATTAATCCAAAAATGTTTCATTAAATATATAGTGTTTAATACCAACTTCCAGTAAAAAAGTTTAAGATGTTGGGGCCAAGTAAATGTTGGTGCTGAACTGGATCAAGGAGGAGATCTTGCCTTGTACAGACTTAAAGCCACTATTACAACAAGCAATAAAATTAGTGTCATTTAGTGAAGTAACTGGTTGGCTGTAAGTGCAGCCATGTCACTGTGCACACATTTCAGAAATTAAGCAAAGTAGGTCCTGATAGCACTTAGCTGGGAGACTTAGGAATAGCAGAAGCTGCACAATGTTGCTCGATGCATAACTGGAGTTGCATCATGAAGGGCATCCAGTTTAAAACGTGCCATATTACAATGTGGATTTCTACCAGATCTGTTGTGTGACCAACAAGCACTCAAAAGCGAGGGGGGGACCACACATCCTCATTGCAAGTGAGTAAAGGTAATTAGTTATACTTGAGTGACTGTGTAGATGAGGTACTCAGATACAGCAAATGAGTAAATGTAACTGGTTAACCTGAAATTAACTGACCTGTAACTGAGTAAAAAAAGGTCTTTAACCTGACTTTGATTCTGATTACTTTTGATCCTAATTATAAGGTCAAAGCAAATGAGACCAAAGTTTAGCAAAAAGCATCAAAGATTCTGTAATGAGAATCATGTGGCTTTGATCCACCACATGATTCTCTTTACTGGATCAAAGTAAGACAGACAGTCTGGTTGAAATGGAAAAAACAACCTGCTTGGCATGGTTCAAAGTTCAGCCAAGTTCAGTGATCATCTTCAAAGGGAAGTGACTAAACATGAAAGATCAGGATTAGAAATCAACAAGCAAATATGAGTAATATTTTCCTAAGTACAGTAGTGTTCAGAATAATAGTAGTGCTATGTGACTAAAAAGATTAATCCAGGTTTTGAGTATATTTCTTATTGTTACATGGGAAACAAGGTACCAGTAGATTCATTAGATTCTCACAAATCCAACAAGACAAAGCATTCATGATATGCGCACTCTTAAGGCTATGAAATTGGGCTAATAGTAAACAAAAGTTTCCCTTGTTTCCCATGTAACAATAAGAAATATACTCAAAACCTGGATTAATCTTTTAGTCACATAGCACTACTATTATTCTGAAACCTCTGTATAATTTGCACCTGTCAAAAAAGTGGCTCTTGAAAAAACATAAGTCACAGGGTTTTTTTTCCCCAGTATTATCGGCTCTTTATTTTTGGATTTTTGGTCATTGTTGTGCACTTATTATTGGTATTTATTCTCTTATTGTAGTTAGTTTTTTTATTTGGTGCTTTGATTCTTGTGAAAGCCCTATATAAATAGTTATTAACGAATGTGTGATTTTTGTATATGTACCTCTCACAAGTTACAAATACAAATTTGTTAAAAAAAAAACAAAAAAAAACTTTAGAAATATGGGAATCAAACATCAGGATTAAGGTCAATAATTAGGATCACATAATTTTATAGGAGGAAAAAAGTAAGCCTTCACAATGTGGAAATAAAAGGGTACAAAAGAAAAATGCCAGCCCTGACATAAACAGACAGTGTGAGACACTGTGTGCACTCTGAGAGCTCCACTAGTTATTAAAAGTTGTAGTCTGATTCAATATGCATAAAACCTTTGCAAAGTATTGTCTGCCTGTCAAACAATCCTGATTATTATTATTACAGTAAATCCTGTGCTCTGTAGCATCAAGTATGACAGAACAGCAGGGAAATCCAGATCAGCTGCCTGCAGATAAAGGCCAGGGAGGCGCCGGAGCCATATACAAGGTAGCCAGTCAAATGAGAGCAAAGGTTCTATTACCTCCACACTTCCTCTATATGCCAATTAATTGAAATGAAAAGAATATCTTTTAAAAAAAGAAACAATGTATATTACGCACATCACTGGACGTTTTATTTGCATGTGCTGCAGTTGGTGGTTTTTGAGTTTGAAAACTTTCGTGGAAAGCAGCTGGAGTTGTCTGGTGAGTGCAAAGACATGCGGGAGAAGACAGAGAGAGTTGGCTCAGTCATTGTGGAGTTGGGACCGTGAGTAATCAGTTTTTTTTTTGTTTGTTTTTTTTTTGCCATTTACTGGGAAAATGTGTGTAAGTCGTCTTTTCATTCTTTCCTCAGTTGGGTGGGATTTGAGCGTCCAGGTTTTGCAGGAGAGCAGTTTGTGCTGGAGAAAGGAGAGTATCCCCGCTGGAGCACTTGGACCAATGACCAGAACATCTACAGTCTGAGCTCCTTCAGGCCACTAAAAGTGGTCAGTTATTATCACAAACCTGGTGGCTGTCAGAAGGACTGAACATGTGCACAGGATGTGATATGTTAGCTGTTAGCTGTAACTTGCCGTTTCTCTTTCAGGACAGTGCAGAGCATAAGATCCATCTGTTTGAGGACACAGGCTACGAAGGCAGGAAGATGGAGATTGTTGATGATGATGTCCCCAGTCTGTGGGTTCATGGTTTTCAAGACCATGTGGCTAGTGTGAAAGCTGTCAATGGAACGTAAGGGTTCACCCCCTCAGTCATAATTGGCCTATAGATCACTGACCCAGGGTCAGCCTCAGGCCTCTGCTGTGTCTCATACTCCATGACATGATTTTGGTTTGAGGGATGTGTAGGGAACAACAAATCTTGGGTGTTCTACAGACCTTATGTGTGTGAACCATAGACTCTATATAAAGGTATGGACACACTGCAGAACCAAAGTCAAAGCCTAAAACTTTAAAAGCCTAAACATGATTGGAAACACCTGTGTTGACCTTTGACCCTAACAAATGGCCTCTCACTGTATGAGGAATCCCTGAGACTCGAGACCGGATTCTGGCCTCAAATAACTAAGGCATCCCAAGTTTGATCCAGTTTAATTTTTTTTTTTTTTTTTTTGTGGGTAAACATGACTGGAAACAGCTATTCGCCTTTTCATCCAGATAAAATGACACCTCAATAATTGGTCATTTCAGTATGTTCCTATTTGGAAAAGCCTTGCCATGCTTGATGGCCCATCCTATCAGCTGAATATGCAGTTGCATTATTGCGTGCATGACATGAAACCCACACTTTCCAGCAGCAACTGCTGTGAGGACCAGAGTCCAGACAACATACAGATGTGACACCATTCATGTGAAGGCAGGTGTAAGAGTCCTGGAAAGGTGTTGTAAAATATGATTATGTGAAAAATACAGATGTAAACAGAACCAGAGTTCACAAACAGCTGTTCATGTGACATTATGATTTTAATAGTTTTAATTGAAATGATTTATGGTGATTTTCAGTCAGCCTTTACCTTTCAAGCAGCAGATTAGAACATGAAGATAAGTATTAAAGTCATCATATTGTGTAAAATAATTTTTTATCCATTTATTTAATTTATGCAGCATCAAAATAACAACAAAGCTGCATCAAGGTGCTTCACACAACCAACCCCTAGAACAAGGTAACAGTGATAAGGAAAAACTCCCTCTGATGATATTGAGGAAAAAACCTCAAGCAGAGCAGACTCAAAGGGGTGGCCCTCTGCTTAGGCCATTATACCAAAAAGGTTTGCATTTTTTAAATCTACATTTGTCTACATACTGTTTTTTTTAATCTACTTTTCATACATTTTAAGTTTCATGTTAGACACCCCCAAAGTCCCACAATGCTATAACTGTGCTCACATAAACTGTTTTGCCAGAAATGAAATATAGACCTCACACATTTTGTTTTAGACTTCTGTGACATATATTACAGAAGTACTCCAATATGCTTTAATTTGACCTCAAATTATTAACAGACAATGCCCCTCTTAACAGCCCAGAATTTCCATTCTGTTCCAAAATAATAGAAAAAAAAACTCTTGATATGCAAACAAAGTTGTTACTTCATGCAGCAACACAACAATTTGTTTTATACTTTGAGTTGCAAAATAAATGCTAAAATGCACCTTAAAGTGCTTTTGCTTATCACGCTTTGACGAAAAGGTACGCCTCAAGCCACAAATCAGGGGAAGGGTACAGAGAAATGTCTGCTGCTTTGACAGGCCCAGTGAGCACAGTGGCCTCCATCATCTGTAAATGGAAGAAGTTGTGTTCCACCAGGACTCTTCCTGGTGATTGGGGGAGAAGGGCCTTAGTGAGGGAGGTGACCAAGAACCCGATGGTCACTCTGTCAGAGCTCCAGCATTCCTCTGTGGAGAGAGAACCTTCCAGAAGGTCAACCACCTCTGCAGCAATCCACCAATCAGGCCTGTGTGGTAGAGTGGCCAGATGGAAGCCACTTCTTAATAAACGGCACATGGCAGCTCACCTGGAGTTTGCCAAAATGCACCTGAAGAACTTTCAGACCATGAGAAACTAAATTCTCTGGTCTGATAAGTCAAAGATTGAACTCCTTGGCTTGAATGCCAGGCGTCATGGAGGAAACTCGGCACTGCTCATCACCTAGCCAGTGCCATCCCTGCAGTGAAACGTGGTGGCAGCATCATGCTGTGGGGATGTTTTCAGGGCCAGGAACTGGGAGACTAGTCAGTATTGAGGGAAAGATGAATGCAGCAATGTACAGAGACATTCTGGATGAAAACCTGCTCCAGAGCGCTCTTGACCTCAGACTGAGGCGATGGTTCTTGTTTCAGCAGGACAATGACTCTAAGCACACAGCCAAGATATGAAAGGAGTGGCTTCAGGACAACTCTGTGAATGTCCTTGAGTGGCCCAGCCAGAGCCCAGACCTGAATCCAAACAGTGTTGAACATCTCTGGAGAGATCGACGCTCCCCATTCAACCTGATGGAGTTTCAGAGGTGCTACAAAGAGGAATAGGCAAAACTGCCCAAAGATAGGTGCGCCAAGCTTGTGGCATCATATTCAAGAAGACTTGAGGCTGTAATTGCTGCCAAAGGTGACTCAACAAAGTAAAGAGTGTGAATACTTACGTACATGTGGTTTCTTGTTTTTACTAAATTTGCAAAAATTTCAAAAAAACTTTTTCCATGTTGTCATTATGGGGTGCTGTAACATAACAAAATGTGGAAAAAGTGAAGCGCAGTGAATGCTTTCTGGATGCACAGTATGTATTCATTCTTTCTATTTGGCCTCTGAGTTGTGTTCTTGTGACTTTCTAATTTTAGTGTGTCGGTTTCTCTCTCCACTCTTTGTCTGTTACAAAGGTGAAGAGTTACTGTTCAGATGTGGAAGACAAAGACACAGATGCTTTAATAGCCTTTGAGACAGACCAACAATATGGAGTCGATGAGACGACACCTGAATCCGACAGGTAGGGAAGAGATTCGTCTAAAACACTGTCAGTCTGCAGGTTCATATAGCTTCAATACCTGCATGTACACAAATACAGGCACACAAGACGATTTGGTTCAAACTGAGCACATCCAAATAAATATAATAATAAAAAATAGAAGCCTAAAGAATTCAGAGAGCTATCTAACATTTAAGTCTTATTGTAAAGTCAGTAAGTAGCCTTAAGGTGGAATTGGGAGAGTCAAGTTTAGTTCTGGTGGCTAATTATGATGAATGATGCATGTAGTCAGTCGTCCTGTACCTCTGACATGCACGTACCTGTCCCAGCATCATGATTGACTGAACACACCTAATTAAGCTAATTCCACATGGGTACAGGTTGGATAAATGGTGAAAGAAGAAGGCAGGGATATGTGATGAACATCTGGGCACTATTGGTGCAACCAGTAAGTCCCTGTATGAAACCAAAGTTGTGTTTATAAATTTGAGTGCTAGATTAATTGCACATCTGTTTTAGCATGATGGGACTGGGTTTGTCCACAGAATGCACCTAAATATGGAGCCTAATGAAATATGCAGTGGACATTTCTATGTCTAAAACAAGTATGGTGACAGCATTTTAAAAGCAACAACTGTCTGCACATATGAAGTTGAGGTACGTCTGCCCTCTTGTGGTCACAAGAGGTGCTTGGCAAAGTTGGGCCAGAGTTTGTCTGCAAGCTGCAATGCAGCAATTTAAAGCGTTTTGATTGCACTCTGTGTTCACATATGATTCTCATTTGTTTTCATTATCTTTAGTCCAAAGGCCATCTTGGATCAAGTCCCTGAGGTCTCCTCTGAAGATGCCGATGCCAATGATTCAGCCACAGAAGTAATAGAACTGCCTCCATTTCCTGAGGTGACTTTATTGCTGATCTCCTCTTTCTTTCAGAATATGTGCTTTTAAAGTGGCTGGATTGTTGTTGGTCATCAGCGGTCACACAGTGGGTTCTCTGCGTGCTTGCTTCTCTGTGTGCGTGTATGTCCGTTTGCACAGATCTCCACACCGTTCCTCGACAACAAAGTACAGAAATCAAAGGTAGAGCTCGGTAAGAGGCGAACTCGTCCAACACGCCGACCGCGGTCTGTGCGAGCAGGATTGATGCAGACAGGAAGTCAGGACTGGAGGACCTGCGACTCCACAGGTTATTATAGCCAACATGATGTTATCACAGAAAGTTGGAGATCTGATTACTCACAAAGCATTATTTATGTACCAGGTCATAGTTGATCTGGCAACCCTTGGTCATCTTGTTTTCATTCAGGGCCACATGAAAAATTTCCTTGTTTTCGTTGTTCTTTAAGTTTTTTTGTTTTTGTTTTTAATGGAAACCAAGTTGGTATTTATCTTTTGGTGATCTGAAAAATGATCAATCTGTGACTAAAAAGATGCTCCGAGCTGTGGGATTTGTGATCCGTTACACCCCACTACATTGTTTTACCGCATCTTCAACCTGATTTGTTTACTCGTTGCCTTACTAGAAGAGAGGGAGAACCCTTTAAATCAACGGGACTCCGACGAGGAAGATCAACCCAAACCAAAGGTAGTCTGTTCTCCACCCACCACTCAGCGAGTTCCCGTGATTCCTGGTTTGAGCCCAGCTGCCCTGCTTGTAAGTTCTGTCTAAGTTTCAGCATCAGTCGTGTGTTTTTACATTTTGCTTTGCACTATAATGTAAATGAGTGTGTTTACATTGAGAAGCTGTGTTCTTATTCTCTAAGGCTCAGCTGAAAAAGAGAACTGCTGAAGGAGCAGAAGAAATGGAGGAAGAGAGGAGAAGACGGGAAGGACAGCCCAAATGAAGAAGTATCTCCCTCCCAACTCTCCCGCTCACCTCGCTCTGCCGCGCGGTTGGCTGGAGCTGCACGAGTGCTGCCCCCCTTAGGTGGCACGGATGGAGGGTAAGACCAGAGAGCACCATGCCGCTTTTCAGAAACATTAAAAACCTTTGGAAGCTTATTTCATGTTTAAAACTAAGTGTGTGTGTGTGTGTGTGTGTGTGTGTGTTATCCAGAGTGGTCTCCTCTCCTGCTTGGCTCAAAGAACTCAGGTCTAAGAAGCGTCTCAGTCAACATGACAGTGAGACTTAGCTGGATGCAGGTGAGATGACAGACAAGAAACACAAATCTCCCTTTTTCACTAAACAATCAGTGTCAATTTTTTTCCTACTATAGAAATGCAAAATTCTTCTCACTGTTAGTAGATTGACAACTTGCCCTCAGTACGAGGTCTGTTAGAAAACTATCCGACCTTTTTATTTTTGCAAAAACCATATGGATTTGAATCACTTGTGATTGCATCAGCCAAGCTTGAACCTTCGTGCGCATCCGTGAGTTTTTCACGCCTGACGGTTGCGTCATTCGCCTGTGAGCAGGCTTTGAGTGAGCACTGGTCCACCCCTCTCGTCGGATTTTTATTGCGAATAAAATGTCTGAACAATTTGGAGCTTTGCTGCATCAAATTTTTCCAGAAACTGTGAGAGACCTCCAGGTGGACACCGTTCGGAAAATTCAGATGGCTTTCAGGGACGATTTTATGGGGATTACACAGATTAAGGATGCTCCAGCCGGTTTAAAGACCGCCCACAGCGTCTGAGAGCGCGGCGCACTCCGAGCGCTGATCGACAGGCTGAAACCCCGCTGAAACAACCAGATCATTTCCAAAGTGAAGGCTTTGTTGATCCGGGACGTCGTCTGACTTACACAGAAATGGCAGAAGACGTGGACATCAGTACTTTTTTGGCACATTCCACTGTTACAGGAGTTTTCATCATGGAAAGAGAAGCGGAGGGATGCGCCACGGAGCCGCTCATGGCGCGGACAAAAGCACCTCCATGTTGGTCTCACAGGACGACTTTCAGATGACTTTCAGACGGCTTTCGTGGCTTTTCAATCGTGTGACTATCCGAGAAATTGTGGATGATCTGGACATGCCAGAACATGTCCTGTGAGGCTTCATCACGGCGTTGCTTTGCGCCATGCGGCTCCGTCCCGACGGGAGGGGTGGACCACTGCTCACACAAACCCTGCTCACAGGCGAATGACGCAACCGACAGTGCGGGAAAAAACTCACGCATGCGCACGAAGGTTCCAGCTTGTCTGATGCAATCACATGTGATTCAAATCCATATGGTTTTTGAAAAAATAAAAACGTCGGATAGTTTTCTAACAGACCTCGTATTTTCCAGTCATTCACTCAGTGACACTGGAGCTCACACGACCTTCCTGAGAAGGATTATATATAGAATGGAGAGATTGGACTTAAATCTTCTTTTAAAATGTTTATTTAGGTCTGTTAATGTTGGATCTGATTTTGAATCATTAGTTCTCAGAAGAGTTGAAAGTTTAGAGGATTGCCAGATTTCTGGATGCGGAGTGTATCTCCAGCTTTACAATATTATGGCAGGTTTGAGTACTTACAAGTATTAAAGAGTGCACCAAAGTAACCACTAGGCAGCAGTTCATATCAACTGCATATGCTAACACTAACTGGAATTAACATTTAATTTAACATGGCTTGTTTTAACACGCTCCTCACATTTAAATTTAGATTATGAAAAATGTTTTATATTATGAATTGCTGTAGTCATGTTTTGGATATGCCTAAATTGAATATATATATACACACACACAGTTTTCAGCTCAAAAATGTCTCAAAATATATGAATATTTCAAAAGATCAATCAAAAACAAAACACAAAACAAGGATTTACAATACAGACGTTGAAGTTTGCAAACACTTGACACACACAATGCTTGACATACTTTTTATGTGTAATGAGCCTAGAATATATATTTTCACTTTTTGAACTATCCAAGAACTTATTCCACAGTATTCATTTTTTTCAGATGCACCTGTATACATTCAGCATGGAACATCAATTATTTGTCTACAAGTAGTACACAGCATAACACACTGAGACTCATAACCCTGTTACATTGTCACTTCCCCACAAAGGTACAGCACTGTGTAAGACATTTAGGTACACTGAATGTGCCTGAAACTTTATAAAACAAATGCTGAGTATCAATAGTACAACCCCCTGCAAAAATTATGGAATCACCGGCCTCGGAGGATGTTCATTCAGTTGTTTATTTTGTAGAAAAAAAAGCACATCACAGACATGACACAAAACTAAAGTAATTTCAAATGGCAACTTTCTGGCTTTAAGAAACACTATAAGAAATCAGGAAAAAAAAATTGTGGCAGTCAGTAACGGCTACTTTTTTAGACCAAGTAGAGGGAAAATAAATATGGAATCACTCAATTCTGAGGAAAAAATTATGGAATCATGAAAAACAAAAGAACGCTCCAACACATCACTAGTATTTTGTTGGACCACCTCTGGCTTTTATAACAGCTTGCAGTCTCTGAGGCATGGACTTAATGAGTGACAAACAGTACTCTTCATCAATCTGGCTCCAACTTTCTCTGATTGCTGTTGCCAGATCAGCTTTGCAGGTTGGAGCCTTGTCATGGACCATTTTCTTCAACTTCCACCAAGATTTTCAGTTGGATTAAGATCCGGACTATTTGCAGGCCATGACATTGACCCTATGTGTCTTTTTGCAAGGAATGTTTTCACCAGTTTTTGCTCTATGGCAAGATGCATTATCATCTTGAAAAATGATTTCATCATCCCCAAACATCCTTTCAATTGATGGGATAAGAAAAGTGTCCAAAATATCAACGTAAACTTGTGCATTTATTGATGATGTAATGACAGCCATCTCCCCAGTGCCTTTACCTGACATGCAGCCCCATATCATCAATGACTGTGGAAATTTACATGTTCTCTTCAGGCAGTCATCTTTATAAATCTCATTGGAACGGTACCAAACGAAAGTTCCAGCATCATCACCTTGCCCAATGCAGATTTGAGATTCATCACTGAATATGACTTTCATCCAGTCATCCACAGTCCACAATTGCTTTTCCTTAGCCCATTGTAACCTTGTTTTTTCTGTTTAGGTGTTAATGATGGCTTTCGTTTAGCTTTCTGTATGTAAATCCCATTTCCTTTAGGCGGTTTCTTACAGTTTGGTCACAGACGTTGACTCCAGTTTCCTCCCATTCCTTCCTCATTTGTTTTGTTGTGCATTTTTGATTTTTGAGACATATTGCTTTAAGTTTTCTGTCTTGACGCTTTGATGTCTTCCTTGGTCTACCAGTATGTTTGCCTTTAACAACCTTCCCATGTTGTTTGTAGTTGGTCCAGAGTTTAGACACAGCTGACTGTGAACAACCAACATCTTTTGCAACATTGCGTGATGATTTACCCTCTTTTAAGAGTTTGATAATCCTCTCCTTTGTTTCAGTTGACATCTCTCGTGTTGGAGCCATGATTCATGTCAGTCCACTTGGTGCAACAGCTCTCCAAGGTGTGATCACTCCTTTTTAGATGCAGACTAACGAGCAGATCTGATTTGATGTAGGTGTTAGTTTTGGGGATGAAAATTTACAGGGTGATTCCATAATTTATTCCTCAGAATTGAGTGAGTCCATATTTTTTTCCCTCTGCTTGGTCTAAAAAAGCAACCGTTACTGACTGCCACAATTTTTTTTCCGGATTTCTTATAGTGTTTCTTAAAGCCAGAAAGTTGCCATTTGAAATTACTTTAGTTTTGTGTCATGTCTGTGATCTGCTTTTTTTCTACAAAATTAAACAACTGAATGAACATCCTCCGAGGCCGGTGATTCCATAATTTTTGCCAGGGGTTGTACACTGTGGCTCACAGATCGAGTAAACAGTGTCATAACTGGTAGATCAGAGCAGATGATGCATGTAGAAACCTCCATGCACTTCTACCATGTGTCTGATCACAGGACAATAATGTTGTTGGATGTGATTGCTAAAACATGCTCAATATAAAACACCAGTGGCATTCTATTGTGAGTCACAACAAAGTTATTTGCTCGACCAACTGTGTATTTAAATCTCCATTTCTAACAAGCAGAGGCTTTTGAAATGAAATGCATGAAAAATAAGTTCCCGCTGTACCATGCTTGACCATCTCATTCATTTAATCATTCTTTGAAATTTAGAGTTGTGTGTGACTGAAATAACGTGCTATGTTTTTGGAGTTTTAAAAAGTAACCACTGCGGAGGAAAAAAGTTTCTCAAAAATAATAGTCTATTTCTATATACATTTCTCTGTCATGACACCACACCTGGTCTCAATCCATCATCCAGCCAACATCCCCAGATCAACCAGCAGATGGCACTGTTGTGCAGGGGGCAGGCATTTCTACAGGATATTAAATAAACAAAATTGCTTCTCAGTGATGTGTACAGGGGTGCCCAATACGTCAATCGCAATAGTGGGGTGATTGCATGGCATTAGAATGGCCCCTACCCAGGGGGAGGTCCAGGGTTCAGCTGAGCCGGTCACTTTTTGCGTTTGATGCCTGTGAAATGTTCATGCAGCAGGTCAAAGTGAAAAAACAATTGTGTCTGTCTCAAAGCGCAGTGACGCCAGTTCACCCGCAGTGAGCTTTACAAAGACACTTTTTCTCCTATGAAACTGTGCTGCTCTGTGAGTGTCCTTGCTAAAGACCCACGACATGTTAACAACAAATACTAGCGCTACACCCCCCCCCCCCCCCCCCCCAAATGTGCGTAAAGTCTCTGAGGATGGCACGACGTAAAAAACACTGATAAAACCGTCTTACCTGTCAATCAGGTCGTGCTTTCTGCATAAAATCACACGTAATTCTCCCTGCTCATACGGCAAACCAGGTATAAATCCGGACGGAAAGCAGGTGTTGTTGGAGAGGCGGGTTGGTGTACCCCCAACAACACCTCTAGATTAAAGGTCCACTTCTGAAGCCATTTTTTCCACACAGCTACTACTACTACTTACGATAATAATTTTATCAACTAAAATGTTTGTCAGTATCACGTTTTACTACAGTTCTGCACTAACCGATGAGCCAGTGTATGTTTAGCATTTGTAATGTAGGTAGATCATTTTGACTCTGTCATTTTAAAAGTAGCTCACAACCCAAAACTTGTGGGCACCCTTGATCTAGTACAACCCAGTTTTCTAGATTTTAATCAGTTTTTCCTCATTATATTACATTGGAGACACATTGATACAGTTTATTGTTAATGAGTTGTCAATCATTAAACTAGAAGGGATTATTATATATCCATCTTTTATTCACTGCATTTTACAGGGCATCTGCCAAGTCTAATCCAATGCCGCGTTCACACCGGGGCGTGATCAGACGCTACAAATTTGCGGGGGTCGCGTGACGACAGATGCGCCACCATCTGCCCGGTGTGTCGCTTGCTTTTGCTGCGAAAATTCACCCCGGTGCGTCATCAAATAGAAGGAGCTTCCATTCCGCTCGCCGGCTCCGGTTGTCAGTCAAGTTAATATGACGGACCTTGATCACACAGAGCGAGTTGTTGTGGAAAGCTGACAAACATCATGAGATGTTCCCAATTCAGGGACTATCATTATTTGCTGCAGGAGCTGCGTCTGGATGACGGCTGCTTTCAGCGGTCCTTCGGCCTCTGCAGGACCCAGTGTGAGGACCTCCTGTCCCGTTGAACCGCGCACATGTAAACAATTAAAAAAAAAAAGAAAGAAAAAAAAAGAAACTCTGCTGCCTGCTGTGGGGCTGCTGCTCGTTCTTCCCCTAAAAACTGTCATAATTGTGTTTCGAAACCAGTCACCATTTGTTTTATTATACATCTGTGTAGTTAATAAAATATTCTCCACAGACGATTCGCGCGCGCACGTAAAAAAGAAAGAAACTCCGCTGCTTGCTGTGGGGCTGCTCCTCACTCTTCCTCAAAAAACTCTGTCATAATTGTGTTTAGAAACCAGTCACCATTTGTTTTATTATACATCTGTGTAGTTAATAAGTAAAATAATCACCATGGACGATTCGCTTGCGCGCGCGCGGTAAAATGAAAAGGAAAAGAAACTCCGCTCCCCGCTGCTGCAGGGCTGCTGCTCACTCCAAAAACTCTGTCATAATTGTGAAATAAAGGACAAAAGAGACATAAGTCCTGCTCACAGGCTGCTACCAGATACAGGACATGTTCACATCTTCAGTCAAACTCCAGACAGTCTCCACGTCACTACATATTCAGTCCTGATTGGTCATTGCAGCGCGACGAGATGAAAAAGTTTCAGATTTTCAACTTTGGGGAGGACGGCAACACGACGTGATGCAACGCAATATCGCGCCACGAACGCACCAATCGCTCCAAAATTGCTTCACCTCGCGTCGCGTCCATCGCGTCGCGCTGCGTGACTTGGCGCCAAAACACGTCGTTCCATAGGGATTACATGGCAACCTGTCACTGCTCTCGCTCATGTCGCGCCCGGTGTGAATGCACCACCTGTAAGGGCCCTTTCACACATAACATGAAAGACACAGAAAACTGGAAGAAAATCCGTGAACCAAACACAAAATGGGGAACCACAAATCATCACCCTGCTGTTGGAGAGACGTACAGACCTGCATGACACACCGGCAATGGTTTTGTGCACATTCATGTTGCGTGCACAAACACAGTGTGAGCAGCTGGAACGTGTTGCCACCACATCGTGCCGCTGATGTGAAGGAAAAATAAAATGAAAACTAGCTGTATAATTAGTGAATATCACTGAGTTGATATTAACAATAAATAAAAGGTGACACAATACAGACCCCTGTGGTTAAATAACCCTGGTTAAAAATTAAATAAATAATGTCTCTCACGGGATTCAAACCTGCAATTCACAAAAGCTCAGATTCAAGACGGAAACTTTACCACTGCACTACAGCCACTGTCTTAATGACAGTCAAGTAAAATGGCTAAAATCAACAAGGAGATAAACTTTTTTTTAAAGAGTAAAAATAATAACTGATAAAACGGTGTTTGTTACAGCATATTTTTGATGATACGTGACTGAAAGTGGCGTGTTTGTGGCACTGTTGGCTTGTCATGTTGTCATCGTCCTGCGGTAAGTGTGTTCTGCCGGATACGCGTGACATTCAGATCGCCTGCTGCGTGATCTGACAGTCCGTTTTCATATGGAGCAGCCTGCGGAGGTGTGCTGTGTGTGGACGCTGCAGCCCAGCCGCGTGTGCTCACTGAGAGGCCGCCTTGCCATGCTGTGTGCGCTGAGGACGTGGCTGTCCAGCCCCCATGTGATCATGTCTGTAAATACATATCAGCATGTCATGCAAGTGTGCTCTCCCCATGTGGGGGGGAGCACAGCATGTGCGCACACGTGTGATACACATGCACACCACGTGTGTTGCTTTGCAACGCCACACTTGTGGGGGCACTTAGACAAATTTCACAGCCAGCTTGAAAGTGGTCGCCTGCTCACTATTTTTGTGCTGACAGTGCGAATGGCCACACATTTCTAAGTGTCCAGCGAGGGGTGTTGGATGTTTGTGTGTGACACCTGGAATTTGGCCGACCCCGGCCGCGAGAGGGATCAAGTGGGCTCTCACAGGGCGCATTCTGTCTCTCAGCCACTGGTGTGCGCAAATAGTTGTAGCGACAGGTGATAGGAGGTGTTGGAGGCAGCTGCGATTTTTCACGAATGGCATGTAATTCCTTCTTCGTCGCACTAGTTGGCTTCAATCGTGTTATTTGTGAACAAGCCCTAATGTATGCTTCCTGTGAATTTCAATGTACATTTGTTTTCATTTTAGGGGGCGCCATGTGCAGTTGCTGCTGAGTAACAGTTGGTTCATCTCGGATACTGACGCTGCTTCTGGCGGACCCTGTGCCTTGACTGCTCCATTTTGCACTTGATGTGCCCTTTTTAAACCCCTTTTTCTGAGATTGTACAGGAGGAGATTGCAGATTTTTGCTATTCATGTGGCCATTAACAACTTTTCATTTTGTAAATGAATCACGTGCCAAGACTGACATATTAAGCAAACACATTTTAACTGCTGTTGTATAGGACTCGGTGGCGTAAGACACGCCAATATAATTTACAACAAAAGTGTGACTGTACGGTCTCAAGCTTTGTTCTCTTGTGCAAATCCATCATATGCAAGTTGGTCATGTATTTTGACATTGATAACTGGAAGTATTGAAAATTAAGAATGGGGCACCTTGTGCATATTCTGTTTAAAATGTACAAAATGAATTTTTCCATCATTGTGCCAATGATAGTTTTAAATAAACCTACCTAGCACTTTAAGAACAATTATATATATAATTACGTCCATTACTTCTAAGCATAGAATATACTGCTAACATGGTCAAGGGAGGGTTGTATACTTTTTTTTTTCTCACACCATCACTTAAAGTCACACTTATTAATTACACTGTTCAGTACTGGATTTTTAACTCAGTGCAGTTAATACTTGTGCTTCAGAGGTAATCAGAGAATTGGTGTGTTTTGGACACAATAATGGGATGGAGTGCTTTTTTTAATCTATATCATAAATGGTATGTACCTGTATTGTTTTTTAATGACAAAAAATAATCATGGATTCTGTTATTTATCATCAACATGCATATGTTAAGAGGAAACTGGGTTTACATTAAAGTTTTTTGTCTTTCTGTTGAATGTTGAGTTTGTTTTCTCTGCTGTGATGCCCATCATAGGAGACACTGGAACAGTTTTCCAACAACGACAACAAAAGTCTTTACAAGTAACCTTAAATATTGTCTGTCAAAAAAACAAAAAACATTTTGACATGGAACTGTGTGTGTGTGTGTGTGTGTGTGTGTGGTGTGTGTGTGGTGTGTGGTGTGTGTGTGTGTGTGTGGTGTGTGTGTGTGTGTGTGTGTGTTGGTGTGTGTGTGTGTGTGGGTGGGTGGTAATGGCCATATTTGTGTTAACAGTGATATCTTACAAAATGTGAAGTTTTTAATCAGACTTCAGGTCATGTCAAGGTCATAAATCTAAAGTTAATTCAATCAGAGGTCATCTTCTAAAATACACTAATAACCATATGTAATGCGGTGTTATGTACACCTAATGTTCTTTTATGTCTAACTGTTAAACCACTTGAACCATAGTTGTTTCAGATCAATGTTTAATGTGTTTATTCTGTTGATGTGCTGATTGTTGAGCTGCAGCTTTTGTGTGGATCTGCTCTGTTTCTCTTTACTGTAGTTCTGAAATGTGTTTGCAGAAGAAATATCTGGAGATCATAGTTGGTGTATAATATGTAGTACTTCAGGTCAGTGTACAGAACTCAAAACAAAAGTTTGGAAACACTGCACTGGGCACAAACAACCATGTGACTACACTAATAAGCGCTTTCGTAAAATTGGCTTGTTTAGAGATATTATGAGGACTGCATTCTTCCACCTGCGAAATATAGCAATGATTTGTCGAATCCTGTCTGCTATGGCTGATGCTGAGACCCTGATTCATGCATTTGTCTCTTCTAGATTGGACTACTGCAATGTTCTATTTTCTGGTTTATGGCAGTCCAGCATTAGGGGTCTACAACTGGTTCAAAAAAACTGCTGCCAGACTTTTAACACGAAGCGGAAAGTTTGACCACATTACACTCATTTTGGCCTGTCTTCACTGGCTTCCTGTCCCATTGAGAGGTTCTGCTATTAACCTTTAAAATTGTTAACGGACTGGCACCTCCCTACTTAGCTGACCTACTTAAACCCTACGTACCGGCCCGAGCTCTACGTTCTCAGTGTGCAGAACTACCTTTGTGTCCCCTAGGGTGAATAAAAATCAGCGGGTCACAGAGCTGTCTCTCATCATGCCCCTGTTCTGTGGAATGATCTCCCTGCATCAATAAAACAGTCAGATTCTGTGGAGACTTTCAAGTCCAGACTCAACAGTAGTGTTCAGAATAATAGTAGTGCTATGTGACTAAAAAGATTAATCCAGGTTTTGAGTATATTGCTTATTGTTACATGGGAAACAAGGTACCAGTAGATTCTCACAAATCCAACAAGACCAAGCATTCATGATATACACACTCTTAAGGCTATGAAATTGGGCTATTAGTAAAAAAAAAGTAGAAAAGGGGGTGTTCACAATAATAGTAGCATCTGCTGTTGACGCTACAAACTCAGAACTATTATGTTCAAACTGCTTTTTTAGCAATCCTGTGAATCACTAAACTAGTATTTAGTTGTATAAGCACAGTTTTTCATGATTTGTTCACATCTGTGAGGCATTAATTTTGTTGGTTTGGAACCAAGATTTTGCTTGTTTACTAGTGTGCTTGTGATCATTGTCTTGTTGAAACACCCATTTCAAGGGCATGACCTCTTCAAGTATTTGACATATCCAAACTGATCCATGATACATGGTATGCGATATATAGGCCCAACACCATAGTAGGAGAAACATGCCCATATCATGATGCTTGCACCACCATGCTTCACTGTCTTCACTGTGAACTGTGGCTTGAATTCAGAATTTGGGGGTCGTCTCACAAACTGTCTGCAGCCCTTGGACCCAAAAAGAATCATTTTACTCTCATCAGTCCACAAAATATTCCTCCATTTCTCTTTCGGCCAGTTGATGTGTTCTTTGGCAAATTGTAACCTCTTCTGCACGTCTTTTATTTAACAGAGGGACTTTGCGGGGATTCTCAGAAATAAATTAGCTTCACACAGGCGTCTTCTAACTGTCACAGCACTTACAGGTAACTCCAGACTGTCTTTGATCATCCTGGAGCTGATCAGTGGGTGAGCCTTTGCCATTCTGGTTATTATTCTATCCATTTTGATGGTTGTTTTCCGTTTTCTTCCACGCGTCTTTTTTTTTTTGTACATTTTAAAGCATTGGAGATCATTGTAGATGAACTGCCTGTAATTTTTTGCACCTGCATATACGTTTTCCCCTCTCCAATCAACTTTTTAATCAAACTACACTGTTCTTCTGAACAATGTCTTGAACGTCCCATTTCCTCAGGCTTTTCAAAGAGAAAAGCATGTTCAACAGGTGCTGGCTTCATCCTTAAATAGGGGACACCTGATTCACACCTGTTTGTTCCACAAAATTGACGAACTCACTGACTGAATGCCACACTACTATTATTGTGAACACCCCCTTTTCTACTTTTTTCTACTAATAGCCCAATTTCATAGCTCAAAACCTGGATTAATCTTTTTAGTCACATAGCACTACTGTTATTCTGAACACTACTGTAAGACGCACTTATTTCCCTTTCGTATGGCTAGCATACTGGTATAGTATGTTACTGTGCTTTTACTCTTATAATTTTATTAGGAAACGGAGCGTGCTTGTGGCCTCAACTTTATCTAAATTCTGGGTCTTTTAGTGAAGCTTAGGGCTAGTGGCTGGTGATAACCTTACTATTTCTTCTGTTTTTCTTGTTGCTTAATGCTGACAAATTATACTGTTTGTTGTCTTTCTGATGCCTGATTCTGTTTTTTTTTTTTTTTTCCCCTCTCTGTTTGGGGTGCAGCTCCATCCAGAGATGGGTGTGGTGTCTGTTTCTGTAGCCCTCCCGTCCTGTGCACCGGCAACATTTCCTGTATATTGGTTTTGTGAATTGTTTTGTAAATTGTCGGTTGCAAGCAGAGGGTCACCCCTTTGAGTCTGGTCTGCTTGATGGTTCTTCCTCAAATCATAAGAGGGAGTTTTTCCTTACACTGTCATCTGTATGTTCGCTCTGGGGGTTGGTAAGGTTACACCTTACTTGTGTGAAGCACCTTGAGGCAACTTTGTTGTGATTTGGCGCTATATAAATTAAAATAAATTGAAAATTGTATTTACGAACAAGCAGTCACTGCAGTTTTTGGTCCCGTCACAAACACTGGTGCAGAGGGTAAGAGATCTGAACAGGTTGGTGGGTGGCACAATGGAGAATAAAATGGGTGAAAAATTTGGACGCTGGATCAAGAACTGTAAGGAAAAAGGATACAAATTGCTGATTAAGTTAAATTGATACCACCCATTCAGACTGGCAGCCAATGTGCATGCCCATAATAGGGTCATGGTCAGGATGGCAGAGCTGGGCACACATTTGCCAGTGTGCCAGGCCACAGTCTATTGAGAAGCACTGTGATGGACACAATGGGTGCGACAGACTTGCTGCATCAACAGGCTTTTTGCTGCTGTGGCGAGAAATAAACATAAATACCCCCACCGGCCTCCACTGCCCGCTCGCCAGCCTCCACAACCTCACACTAAGACAACCACAGCAAAAAGACACAAGGAAGGGGAAGAACAGAGCGTGCCTTGTACGTGGTACAGTGAAGCACAAGCCATCCAGGTAACACAGATCATCAACTTCATCACTGACAGCTCTTTGTTTGTGTGTGTGTGTGTGTATATATATATATACAGACAGACATACAACCAGTCAAACATTTGGTCCATTCAGTTGGATGGGAAAGTGTGACCAAATGTTTGACTGGTTGTGTGTATATGCTTGGTACTGCTCATAACAGAACTATTTGTGGGGTGTAAGTTAATATTTCTATTCTGCAGAAAACCTTCCTGTCTCCTTGTATGAATTTTACAAGTCAATACTATAACTTCCAGCGGTTGCATTGCTGAGTTTGATGGGTGAATTTCCAACTGTGTTTGATTCGCTCATTGTGTAATTGTTTCACCAGAATGCTGCTTGTAATTTCACAGTAATACATTTGTTTTTGTTTTGTTTTTGTTTTTTTTGTGATGTTTTTGCTTTTCAGTGTTGGTCTTTTATTGTCTTTTTTTTTTTTTTCATTTTGCTAAGTATTGTTTTATTACTCATTACCTCTAGGCATTTATATACAATACTGTGCAAAATATTTAGGTAAGCAACTTGCCTAAAAATGTTTGGGTAATGTTTAGGTGTGGCATTTGTGCTGGAGACCTTCCTGTATGTTTGTTTTGTGAATTGTTCTGTAATTTATGTCTAGCATGGCCCAAGTAGAGGGTCACCCCTTTGAGTCTGGTCTGCTTGAGGTTTCTTCCTCAGAGGGAGTTTTTACCACTGCTGCTCTGGGGGTTAGTAAGGTTAGACCTTGCTTGTGTGAAGTGCCTTGAGGCAACTGTGTTGTGATTTGGTGCTATATAAATTAAATTAATTGAATTAATCCAAAAATGTTTCATTAAATATATAGTGTTTAATACCAACTTCCAGTAAAAAGTTTAAGATGTTGGGGCCAAGTAAATGTTGGTGCTGAACTGGATCAAGGAGGAGATCTTGCCTTGTACAGACTTAAAGCCACTATTACAACAAGCAATAAAATTAGTGTCATTTAGTGAAGTAACTGGTTGGCTGTAAGTGCAGCCATGTCACTGTGCACACATTTCAGAAATTAAGCAAAGTAGGTCCTGATAGCACTTAGCTGGGAGACTTAGGAATAGCAGAAGCTGCACAATGTTGCTCGATGCATAACTGGAGTTGCATCATGAAGGGCATCCAGTTTAAAACGTGCCATATTACAATGTGGATTTCTACCAGATCTGTTGTGTGACCAACAAGCACTCAAAAGCGAGGGGGGGACCACACATCCCTCATTGCAAGTGAGTAAAGGTAATTAGTTATACTTGAGTGACTGTGTAGATGAGGTACTCAGATACAGCAAATGAGTAAATGTAACTGGTTAACCTGAAATTAACTGACCTGTAACTGAGTAAAAAAAGGTCTTTAACCTGACTTTGATTCTGATTACTTTTGATCCTAATTATAAGGTCAAAGCAAATGAGACCAAAGTTTAGCAAAAAGCATCAAAGATTCTGTAATGAGAATCATGTGGCTTTGATCCACCACATGATTCTCTTTACTGGATCAAAGTAAGACAGACAGTCTGGTTGAAATGGAAAAAACAACCTGCTTGGCATGGTTCAAAGTTCAGCCAAGTTCAGTGATCATCTTCAAAGGGAAGTGACTAAACATGAAAGATCAGGATTAGAAATCAACAAGCAAATATGAGTAATATATTTTCCTAAGTACAGTAGTGTTCAGAATAATAGTAGTGCTATGTGACTAAAAGGATTAATCCAGGTTTTGAGTATATTTCTTATTGTTACATGGGAAACAAGGTACCAGTAGATTCATTAGATTCTCACAAATCCAACAAGACAAAGCATTCATGATATGCGCACTCTTAAGGCTATGAAATTGGGCTAATAGTAAACAAAAGTTTCCCTTGTTTCCCATGTAACAATAAGAAATATACTCAAAACCTGGATTAATCTTTTTAGTCACATAGCACTACTATTATTCTGAACACCTCTGTATAATTTGCACCTGTCAAAAAAGTGGCTCTTGAAAAAACATAAGTCACAGGGTTTTTTTTCCCCAGTATTATCGGCTCTTTATTTTTGGATTTTTGGTCATTGTTGTGCACTTATTATTGGTATTTATTCTCTTATTGTAGTTAGTTTTTTTATTTGGTGCTTTGATTCTTGTGAAAGCCCTATATAAATAGTTATTAACGAATGTGTGATTTTTGTATATGTACCTCTCACAAGTTACAAATACAAATTTGTTAAAAAAAAAAACAAAAAAAAACTTTAGAAATATGGGAATCAAACATCAGGATTAAGGTCAATAATTAGGATCACATAATTTATAGGAGGAAAAAAGTAAGCCTTCACAATGTGGAAATAAAAGGGTACAAAAGAAAAATGCCAGCCCTGACATAAACAGACAGTGTGAGACACTGTGTGCACTCTGAGAGCTCCACTAGTTATTAAAAGTTGTAGTCTGATTCAATATGCATAAAACCTTTGCAAAAGTATTGTCTGCCTGTCAACAATCCTGATTATTATTATTACAGTAAATCCTGTGCTCTGTAGCATCAAGTATGACAGAACAGCAGGGAAATCCAGATCAGCTGCCTGCAGATAAAGGCCAGGGAGGCGCCGGAGCCATATACAAGGTAGCCAGTCAAATGAGAGCAAAGGTTCTATTACCTCCACACTTCCTCTATATGCCAATTAATTGAAATGAAAAGAATATCTTTTAAAAAAAGAAACAATGTATATTACGCACATCACTGGACGTTTTATTTGCATGTGCTGCAGTTGGTGGTTTTTGAGTTTGAAAACTTTCGTGGAAAGCAGCTGGAGTTGTCTGGTGAGTGCAAAGACATGCGGGAGAAGACAGAGAGAGTTGGCTCAGTCATTGTGGAGTTGGGACCGTGAGTAATCAGTTTTTTTTTTTGTTTGTTTGTTTTTTTTGCCATTTACTGGGAAAATGTGTGTAAGTCGTCTTTTCATTCTTTCCTCAGTTGGGTGGGATTTGAGCGTCCAGGTTTTGCAGGAGAGCAGTTTGTGCTGGAGAAAGGAGAGTATCCCCGCTGGAGCACTTGGACCAATGACCAGAACATCTACAGTCTGAGCTCCTTCAGGCCACTAAAGTGGTCAGTTATTATCACAAACCTGGTGGCTGTCAGAAGGACTGAACATGTGCACAGGATGTGATATGTTAGCTGTTAGCTGTAACTTGCCGTTTCTCTTTCAGGACAGTGCAGAGCATAAGATCCATCTGTTTGAGGACACAGGCTACGAAGGCAGGAAGATGGAGATTGTTGATGATGATGTCCCCAGTCTGTGGGTTCATGGTTTTCAAGACCATGTGGCTAGTGTGAAAGCTGTCAATGGAACGTAAGGGTTCACCCCCTCAGTCATAATTGGCCTATAGATCACTGACCCAGGGTCAGCCTCAGGCCTCTGCTGTGTCTCATACTCCATGACATGATTTTGGTTTGAGGGATGTGTAGGAACAACAAATCTTGGGTGTTCTACAGACCTTATGTGTGTGAACCATAGACTCTATATAAAGGTATGGACACACTGCAGAACCAAAGTCAAAGCCTAAAACTTTAAAAGCCTAAACATGATTGGAAACACCTGTGTTGACCTTTGCCCCTAACAAATGGCCTCTCACTGTATGAGGAATCCCTGAGACTCGAGACCGGATTCTGGCCTCAAATAACTAAGGCATCCCAAGTTTGATCCAGTTTAATTTTTTTTTTTTTTTTTTTTGTGGGTAAACATGACTGGAAACAGCTATTCGCCTTTTCATCCAGATAAAATGACACCTCAATAATTGGTCATCATTTCAGTATGTTCCTATTTGGAAAAGCCTTGCCATGCTTGATGGCCCATCCTATCAGCTGAATATGCAGTTGCATTATTGCGTGCATGACATGAAACCCACACTTTCCAGCAGCAACTGCTGTGAGGACCAGAGTCCAGACAACATACAGATGTGACACCATTCATGTGAAGGCAGGTGTAAGAGTCCTGGAAAGGTGTTGTAAAATATGATTATGTGAATAAATTACAGATGTAAACAGAACCAGAGTTCACAAACAGCTGTTCATGTGACATTATGATTTTAATAGTTTTAATTGAAATGATTTATGGTGATTTTCAGTCAGCCTTTACCTTTCAAGCAGCAGATTAGAACATGAAGATAAGTATTAAAGTCATCATATTGTGTAAAATAATTTTTTATCCATTTATTTAATTATGCAGCATCAAAATAACAACAAAGCTGCATCAAGGTGCTTCACACAACCAACCCCTAGAACAAGGTAACAGTGATAAGGAAAAACTCCCTCTGATGATATTGAGGAAAAAACCTCAAGCAGAGCAGACTCAAAGGGGTGGCCCTCTGCTTAGGCCATTATACCAAAAAGGTTTGCATTTTTTAAATCTACATTTGTCTACATACTGTTTTTTTTTAATCTACATTTTCATACATTTTAAGTTTCATGTTAGACACCCCCAAAGTCCCACAATGCTATAACTGTGCTCACATAAACTGTTTTGCCAGAAATGAAATATAGACCTCACACATTTTGTTTTAGACTTCTGTGACATATATTACAGAAGTACTCCAATATGCTTTAATTTGACCTCAAATTATTAACAGACAATGCCCCTCTTAACAGCCCAGAATTTCCATTCTGTTCCAAAATAATAGAAAAAAAAACTCTTGATATGCAAACAAAGTTGTTACTTCATGCAGCAACACAACAATTTGTTTTATACTTTGAGTTGCAAAATAAATGCTAAAATGCACCTTAAAGTGCTTTTGCTTATCACGCTTTGACGAAAAGGTACGCAGAATTACAAGATGTGGCTACAACTAATATAGTTGGCAATGAGTGTGATAGATTTAAAGTGTAATGAACTATTAAACAGTGACAATAGTTAACAGTTTGGGTGGCACTGAGGCAGAGAGGTGGGGGGGGGGGTGTCTAATTCTGATTATGGCCTCATAAAGGTTTGATCCATCTTTTTATACACATACTGTGTCCAAAGTGGACACAGTGGACAGACAGTAAGTGGACAGAGAGATTATTACATAGACAGCTAAACAGACAGATAAATCTACCTCTACCAGATTGTTAGTAACTTGACACAATAAATGCTATCATCTTGTAATATATTAAAAGGGCATGTAATGAGGACAAACTCTTTCAAATCTGGTGGAAAGAATTTTGCATTTTCCAGAAATATTTTCTCAGTATTTTCTCTTCTTCCTGAAGGTGGGTGGGATACATGTATCCAGGCTACAGAGGGCGCCAGTATGTGTTTGAGCATGGAGAGTTCAAACACTGGAATGATTGGGGAGCCACTGCACCTCAGATCCAGTCCGTCCGACGTGTGCGGGACATGCAGTGGCACAAAAGGGGGTGCTTCACTGTCCCTGTCCCTGCCCCTGACCCTGCTCCTGCTCCTAAACCTAATCCCAGCCCCAAGTCTCAACCCAAACCCAAACCATAACGCAACACCTCCAGCTCCACCTACAGCAAGAGGATCAGATAGGGGATCAAGCTAAAGGCCGCTGAGCAGATCCTCTGTCTCTCCACCACACTTCGCATTTGTGTATTGGCTAACTAACCAAAGATTTTGGGGAATAATGCAACTGACCATAGTGAAACATGTATCTTTGTTGGAAATAAATGTTTTGGCCTGGTCATACTCATATTTCATGCTGTGAAAGAATAAAGAAATCTGCATGGAAATGTACGTGAAGTGTTGAAAAGATTGCAGTGACTGTGGACGGGCAGCATTTTACAAGCAAGAAATGTCCCTGTTTCACATAAGCCATGGATCGTGCTTTGATTTTAGCAACAGTAAGATCCAGTATTTGTGGTCATTACTAACAATGGGCCTCGTTCATGGGTATCTTCTTAAGAATCTTCTTAGATTCCTTGTTAAGCTGTCCCTAAAGGTACTTAAGAAAACTGTACATCAGATTCATCAACATGTTCTTAAACCACAGAATTGACACAGCTGTGTTCTTAAAATGATGAATCCCATCTCCTCGTAAACTGAAAGCAAATGCCTGGTGAGCCTAATTAACATATTATTAGCATAAGTAAGAGCTCATTAATGCCCATAAAAGGGCATGAGACTGCATGGCCATGACCAGACGCAGATTTCATAAATGGGAAACAAAATGAAAAAAAGCAAAAATTTGATTAACAATTTCAGTGCAGCAGGCAAAGAGAGAAAAAAACTTCTGCAGTTCAGAGGTGGAGGTACTGCTGCAGGAAATCAGCCACAGGAAGAAAATTCTATTCAACAGCCTTAGTGCAGGTTACACCAACACCAAAAAGAGCAAGTATGGGAGACTGTCACACATGCAGTGAATGCCGTATCCAGAGAAGGACTTGATTAATGTTAAAGTGTTGCTACACTGTAAAATCTTTATCTTAATCTTAAAAACTGAAGTTCATCACCTGCCTTGAAAATGTGAGTTAATTCAACTGAATATCAGTTAACTTGTCTTAAGGATAAGTCTCATTTCAACTCACAATTAATGAAGACAATGGATAGCTTTAAGTTCAGATTTTAAAAACACAATATGTATATGTCGCGGACATGAACGAGTGAAGCTCTTCAGCATCTCACCATGTCATTTAGGTCCTTCAGACTTTTTTTGAGTAAACGCTTCGGAGGAGCATTAGCATGGCTAAAACCTTTCAGCTTCTCGCCCCCCTCCTCCTTTTAACCCCCCCCCCACCCCCCCCCCCACACACCCCTAATTACAGCCTCTTAACCCCCCTTTTTAATGTAGATGTAAATTAATATTCAAAATGTTCAGCTAGTTGACAGTAGGGCTGTACAATATGGCCAAATTATCATATCTCAATATTGTGATATCAATATGATATGACTATGGTTTCACACAAGGTGCAGCAACAGTGAAAATTAAACATTCTTAAACAAAACAGTAATAATACCACACTCATTTTGCACTCATCATAAGGTTAGGATACCGTGCCCTCCAAAAGTATTGGAACACTTGGAATTTCACACATTTTAATTTGTTTATGTCATTTTAAATACAGGAAATACAAAAAATAAATAAAGAAAGAATAAAAATTTCTAAAATTATCTTACTCAAACTGAAAGCAAATCTCTAAAACTTGATAAAACCTGTAAATAATAATCAGTTTTATTGCCAGTTTTCTTTAGACAAGTCAGGGGATGGAAACATGAACATTTCCAAGTCACTGAATATGTCTTGGACTGTATTTACATCAATTATGAAGAAATACAAAAGTTTCTTTCACCAAATATCAAATCTAGGCTTTCATCTCAAATGTACTTTCTGTCAAATTGTAGCTGAACTTTCAGGTCTTCTTTGTAAGAAAATCCTCCTCTACACCACTTCATCAGGAAGCTGGATTTTATATTTTTAATTAACTTATATCAAGTTGTAGAGATATGCTTTCAGTTTGAGTTTAAGGAAGATAACTTTAGATTTATTTATCTAAAGTTGTCACTCAGACAGCAAAATTAAGAGATTATTTAAAAATAGTTCCTTCAGAGAGCAAAATTAAGACCCCCAGGAGCAAGACCCCCACATCCAACATGTTCACCTCCAAGTCCGTCTGAGACCAGCCACCTGGACAGCTGCTGCAATAATCGGTTTGCAGAACGAAAGAATTTCTGCGCAAACTGTCACAAACTGTCTTAGGGAAGCTCATCTGCATCCTCGTCATCCTCATCAGGGTCTTGATCTGACTGCAGTTCGTCGTTGTAACCAAATTGAGTGGGAAAATGCTCACATTCAAGGACGTCTGCCACGGTGGAAAGGTATTCTCTTCACGGATGAGGTGTATCAGTATCTGGTGTGACCACCAGATACTGACTGGTTTTCTGACCCCTAGACTCCCCCAATAAAGCAAAACTGCACATTTCAAAGTGGCCTTTTATTGTGGCCAGCCTAAGGCACACCTGTGCAATAATCATGCTGTCTAATCAGCATCTTGATATGCCACACCTGTGAGGTGGGATGAATTATCTTGGCAAAGAAGTCGTGCTCAATAACACAGATTTAGACAGATTTCTGAACAATATTTGAGAAAAATAGGTCTTTTGTGTAGATAGAAAATGTTTTAAATCTTTGAGTTCAGCTCATGAAATTTGAACAAAAACAAAAATGCTGCGTTTATATTTTTTGTTCAGTGTACATTGGCCTCTGAAAATGGAGGGAAATTACACAATATTATTAAAAAAATCCTGGACGCAATTTAACAGCCGTATGAAAACGTAGTGGAAGTGATGTACTTTTACGGACTAGTGTTTTATGACGACCTATCCGTGGACGGACCGCTGAAGCTGTTTTCGCCTACAAAAATGTAAGTATCCAATCAGACGACGCCTTCATTCGGCTTGCACTTCAGGTGGGCGGAGAACGCGCAAATTTTGAAAGTTGACCGGAAATAACGACGGTAGAAAAAACACGGTGTGATTTTGTTTATACGTTATTTCAATGTAAATACCAACAACAATAAACTGAGGAATCTTAATACTTGTCTGGTGAGTAAGACAGTGTTGTTTCGTTTTAGTAACTAAGTGAACGCGCTGTCGTTGGTTACTAGCGGAGTCAGCTAACAAATGATAGCTGGCTAGCTAAGAGTTGATTTGTTTTCCTGACTTGACTACATGTCAGTTACAGTGCATCCGGAAAGTATTCATAGTGCTTCACTTTTTCCACATTTTGTTATACAGCCTCATTCCAAAATGGAGTAAATCCATCTCTCTCCCCCCGTAAAGTTCTACTCACAATACCCTATAATGACAATGAATTTTTTTTTTTTGATAACATGTTCGATTCGCTGACATTAATGAGCGAAGTTCTTCACTATCTGTGTATATATCATGAAACAATAATTTCAAATTGAATAATGATTGCAGAACTTCAAAGTAATGCTAGGCTACTTCACAATTGTCATTTCGATTCTTTTTCTTTACAGTATTGTAAAAATGTAAAGGAAGACGTTTTTAGCCCTTCCTCCTCTATGCTATACTCTCCATGTTCCTTGAGTTTGAGATTTAAATTAAAGTTGAAACTTAGACATAAAAGACAAATTATTGAGCGAGCTCACAAGATTTTTTTTGTGCCATTTCTGGGTTGTGGCTTCATCTAGTATTAAGCGAGCTCTCAAAATTCTGCTCACTACATCCCGTAATGACAACATGAACAAAGTTTTTGAAATTTTTACAAATTTATTAAAAATAAAAAAAAATAAGAAATCGCATGCACATACATATTCACAGCTTTTGCCATGAAGCTAAAAATTGAGCTCAGGTGCATCCTGTTTCCACTGATCATCCTTGAGATATTTCTATAACTTAATCAGAGTCTACCTGGGGTAAATTTGTTGATTGGACATGATTTGTCTACATATAAGTTCCCACAGTTGGCAGTGCATGTCAGAACGCAAACCAAGCATGAAGTCAAAGGAATTGTTTGTAGACCTCTGAGACAGGATTGTCTTTAGGCACAAATCTGGGGAAGGGTACAGAAATATTTCTGCTGCTGTGAAAGTCCTCAGTGAGCACAGTGGCCTACATCATCTGTAAATGGAAGATGTTCAGATGCAATCACTCAATCAAATCCTTTATTTTACCAGATAGGCAGTAATACAATAACAGACATGACATGAAGACAGAGTGAGTACCAGGCAAATAACCAAGGATTGATCATACACAATTACACAGTCCAACGGAATTCCTTTCAATGTCTGTTATGATGCGCTTAAACTCTCCAAATGAAAGCAGTCTTGGCAATTTTAATTCTTTCTGGAGTTCATTCCAGAAAGAAGGTGCAGAGTACTTAAACATCTTTTTACCAAGTTCAGTCCTCCCTCTGGGCACGACCATCAGCAGAACATCTTGTGAGCATAGGGAATGAGTGTTTTGTTTCCTACTCATGAAGTTGCATAAATAAGGCGGAACCAATCCAATCAAGGATTTATAAATGAAAGATAACAACAGAGAGAATCTGTGAACATGTAGAGATGGCCAATCTGACATAGCATACAATGTGCAATTGTGTACCCGACTGCCACAGCCAGCAACAAAACATAGTACTGAGTGTTACACGGTGTCTAATTTTTTTCAAATAAATTTTAGAAGCATTCAAAAAAAGATGCTCACCATAGTTGAGAAGGAGTAATGAAGTGGCAGAAATAAGATGCTTCCTAACCTGAAGCTAAGCACAAGATTTATTTCTGTAGAAAAAACCCTCATTTCAGTTTCACTTTGCTGCTAACTTTTTGATGTGTTGCTTAACAGAAAGGTTTTTGTATATATATAAAAAAACAAACAAACAAAAAAAACCCCCAAGTGCTTAAAAGCATTCACCTTTTCAATTGCCACACCCTGTGCAGTGAAAAGAGTAGGAAGGTTGGATCCACCAGGACTCGTCCTAGAGCTGCCTGCCCATCTAAACTGAGGGATCGGGGTAGAAGGGCCTTAGTCAGGGAGATGACCTAGAATGCCAGGATTCCTCTGTGGAGAGAGAACCTTCCAGAAGGACAACCATCTCTGTAGTAATCCACCAAGCAGGCTGGTATGGTATGGTGAAGCATGGTGGTGGCAGCATCATGTCGTGGGCATGTTTTTCAGGGGCAGGAACTGGGAGACTAGTCAGGATTGAGGAAAAGATGAATGAAGCAATGTACAGAGACATCCTGGATGAAAACCTGCTCCAGAGTGCTCTTGACCTCAGACTGGGGCGACGGTTCATCTTTCAGCAGGACAATGACCCTAAGCACACAGCAAAGATTTCATAGGCGTGGCCTCAGGACAACTCTGTGAATGTCCTTGAGTGGCCCAGCCAGAGCCCAGACCTGAATCCAATTGAACATCTCTGGAGAGATCTGAAAATGGCTGTGCTCCCCATCCAACCTGATGGCGCTTGAGAGGTGCCGCAAAGAGGAATGAGCAAAACTGCTCACAGATAGATCTGTGAAGTTTGTGGCATCATATTCAGGCATTTCAGACTGCAATTGCTACCAAAGGTGCATCAACAAAGTATTGAGCAAAGTGTGTAAATACTTGCATGTAATTTCTTAGTTTTTACATTTTTAATAAATTTGTAAAAATGTCAAAAACTTTGTTCATATTGTCATTATGGGGTGTTGTGAGAAGAATTTTGAGAGGAAAAACATTCACTCAATTTTGGAATAAGGCTGTAACAACAAAGTGTGAAAAAGGGAAGTGCTGTAAATACTTTCTGGATGCAATGTGTTAGGCTGTCAATATGTTGCACTTACATCATGGCTTCCCGTCATTTAGACATAGTTTGGGTCTTTTTTTTTTAGGTTGTGCCATGTTTTAAAGTCATGTTGAAGTTCAAATACATGAATCAAGGAAGCATAAAGAATGTGGCTTCCTCACCAGAGCCCGTCACCAGCCGCAGCTCCAGACTGCACCAGTTACTCCAGGTAAAGCGTCATCAGCTTTCTGCTGCTCCCATCATCATCATCAACATCAAGTTGAGCTGCCCTAAATGGTTTTGTTTTTTCCCCAAACAGTGACAAAAAGTTCATTGTGACTTTTAATCTTGTGTGTGTGTGTGTGTGTGTGTACAAATAATTGAATCTCACTAGATAATTATCCTTTGGGAACAAGATGTTAACTAGAGATGGGAATTAAGAACCAGGTCCACTAATGAGGGTACTTCAAACAGTTCTCTGCTTCAATCAGAAAACATCACCAGAGAACATTCTTGCATTATTTTTCAGCGTAGTTTCCCTTTACTTCAGTACACTCGGTCCACCAATGTTCAAGCTTATCCCTTCATAGAAGAAGGTTACATCTTCTTCACAGAAGATGTAACCTTCTGTGACCTTTTGAGGTACCCCTGTGTTAACTGGATCCAAATCTTTCAGTCCATCAAAATCGTAGGTCTCAGGCATAATTAATTTTTGTTACCAAAACATGCCGGTCATGATGTCAAAGTCTGCAACTAACAGTAAGAACAACAGTGACACTGTTGGTGAAAACTTGTGTAGCTTTCATTTTTCTACACAGTATCTCAGGAATCGATAAAGAGATCAGATCAGTATGACCAGTAATTGCTAAAATCTTATCAATTCCCAACAATGGGGTAATCTTTTGGGAACAAGTGTTTTTTTCCTCTTTGTGTGTGTGTGCAAAAAAAAAAAAAAAATCTTGTCAGAACAAGTTACAGTGAGGCAAATAAGTATTTGATCCACTGTAGATATTGCAAGGTTTCCCACCTCCAAAGAATGGAGAGGTCTGTAATTTTTATCCTAGGTACACTTCAACTGTGAGAGACAGAATCTACAAAAAAAAAAAATCAGAAATCACATTGTATGATTTTTAAATAATTTATTTGCGTTTTATTGCATGAAATAAGCATTTGATTCACTAGAAAAACAGACCTTAATATTTGGTACAGAAACCTTTGTTTGCAGTTACAGAGCTCAGACGTTTCCTGTAGTTCTTGACCAAGTTTGCACACTGCAACAGGGATTTTGGTCCACTCCTCTATACAGATCTGCTCCAGATCTTTCAGGTTTGGAGTTTTAGCTCCCTCCAAAGATTTTCTATTGAGTTCAGGTCTGGAGACTGGCTCAAACACTCCAGGACCTTGAAATAGCTCTTACGGAGTCACTCCTTAGTTGCTCTTACTGTCAAAATCTCACGATACATGACCCCATCCATCCTCCTCTCAGTATGGTGTAGTCTTCCTGTCCCCTTTGCAGAAAAGCACCCCCAAAAATGATGTTTCCACCCCCATGCTTCTTGGTTGGGATGGTGTTCTTGGGGTTGTTCTCATCCTCCAAACACAGCGAGTGGAGTTGATGCCAAAAACCTCAATTTTGGTCTCATCTGACCACATGACCTTCTCCCATGCCTCCTCTGGATCATCCAGATGGTCACTGGTGAACTTCAAACGGGCCTGGACATGTGCTGGCGTGAGCAGGGGGACCTTGCTGCCCTGCAGGATTTTAAACCGTGATGACGTTGTGTGTTACTAATGTAATCTTTGTGACTGTGGTCCCAGATCCCACGAGGTGAGATCTTGCATGGAGCCCAAAACCGGGGAAGATATGGAGAGTCATCATGTGTTTCTTCCATTTTCTAATAATTACACGAACAGTTGTTGTCTTCTCACCAAGCTGCTTGTTGTCCTGTAGCCCATCCCAGTCTTGTGCAGGTCTACAATTTTGTCTGTGGTGTCCTAAGATGGCTCTTTGATCTTGGCTGTGGTGGATAGGTTGGAGTGTGATTGACTGAGTGTGTGGACAGGTGTCTTTAGTACAGGTAACGAGTTCAAACAGCTGCAATTAATACAGGAAAGAGTGCAGAATAGGAGGACTTCTTAAAGAAAAACTAACAGGTCTGTGAAAATCAGTGTAATTGTTCAGAATTTTTTTTTTAGATTCTCTCTCTCACAGTTGAAGTGTACCTACGATAAAACTTGCAGACCTCTCCATTCTTTGTAGGTGGGAAAACTTGCAAAATCAACAGTGGATCAAATACTTATTTGCCACAATGTATCATTTGTGCACAAAGTAATTCTTTTATAGGAAGATGTGTTCTCAGCACAACATATTTAAGGGTGCACATGTTGACCTTTGCGTGTATGCTTTGAGGACAAATTGAGCATAAATGGAATTGTTAAGAAGCACTACACTACATTTTATGTCATTAACTGTATTTATTTGAGCCATGTTGTGGAAGTATTCAATCAAAAGTTTTTTCAGAGAGAGGCCATCAGATCCCTTAAAACACACACCAAAATGTTGGTATGCTTATGTATTGTGGGTCAAGAATGAACACTGCCAAACAGAACGTTGATAGGAGTAGGACTAATATTTTTGGGGAAACTATGAATATTGGCTAACAACAGTGAACAATGAGAACATTGATATTTACATTATGGACTCGCATGCCATTCCAGCAGGGGACAGTAAATCAGCTATATATTAAACGCGTAGTGGCTTCTGTGTGCATGTATGCGAGTGCGCCTGCATGTGTGTACCTTCGATCACAGATAAACTGGGGAGAGCTGACATTTGCCGTTTGGTATGCTTATGTATTTTGGATCAAGGATGAATGGTGCCAAAATGGAACGTTGATGGCATGTAGCACAATATTGTGTACACTGACCTTTTCTGTCATTGAATGGCTCATAATTTTGAAAGTAATGGGACTGTCTTGATGAGCTGTGTGTCCTTTGAAAGGTCTAGCTCTCTAATATTTATAAATTATTCCATTAAGAGAATGAAATAATATTATGTGGGTTAAAATCCAGTTTAAATATATAAAACAGGGCTTTTTGGCATTTTCAATGTTTCATTTATTTTTAGTCATTTTTTACTTTGCTCCAGCTAACAACTTAATGAATCCACCATAACAAACTCTATACTTTATTTTGATCAGCTAGGACTTGTGGCCATGAAAAAATCATTAGCTTAATCAAAATATTGCAGCTTTTTTGGTATTCAAACAATGTTATGTATACATGTCTTGTTTTTAGAATTTAGTCCTAAAGGTCATGTAGTGCAACTAAGGAAGGGCTCCGTAAGAAGCATTTCAAGGTTCTGGAGTGGCCTAGCCAGTCTCCAGACCTGAACTCCGTAGAAAATCTTTGGAGGGAGCTGAAACTCCAAACCTGAAAGATCTGGAGCAGATCTGTATGGAGGAGTGGACCAAAATCCCTGTTGCAGTGTGTGAAAACTTGGTCAAGAACTACAGAAAATGTCTGAGCTCTGTAACTGCAAACAAATGTTTCTGTACCAAATATTAAAGTCTGTTTTTCTAGTGGATCAAATACTTATTTCATGCAATAAAATACAAATGAATTATTTAAAAATCATACAATGTGATTTTCTGATTTTTTTTAAGATTCTGTCTCTCACAGTTGGAGTGTACCTACTATAAAAATTACAGACCTCTTCATTCTTTGCAGGTGTGAAAACTTGCAAAATCGACAGTGGATCAAATACTTATTTGCCCCACTGTAGCTTGATTTGGGATTTTGACTGCTTTTCTTTAAAACCTTATCTATTGGTCATTTTTCACTAAATTTTCTTCAAATAGGGCTCAAATGAAAGCTAAGAACACAGAAAATGATGTAATCCTGACAATTCTTGGTCCAAATAGAAAATCTGACCTTGCCTGCAAAAATGACAGATACTTAAATTTCAACAATTCTGTCATTAAAAACATAGCTGATAGTATTCTTAAAGTCTGAAAATGTATATATTGATTGTTGTTTTTTTTTATCATTAGATTGTAAGTTAGTTTTATAACGCTTGAAATTGGGTATATTACAATGTATGACATCACGTTATAAGATTGAAAATTAAGTCATTTAAAAAAAAAAAAACGTGACTTGTGTTTACATTTTGTTTCTGAACTTTTATTGCCAATCTATTTCTGAAAGTATCAGAATTGGGTTGTACACAAGCTAAGCTTTCCGATGATGTGTAATACATAGGGGTACCCTTAATTTCATTATTTGCGACAAATTAAACATTTGTGTACATAATACTGTGCTCCATGCCTGATAAGATCCCCATGGGCAATGCGCTAGTTACACATACTGTTGTTATGGCTTTTTTATGTATTAAATCTCAAACAGAATATTTAACTTTTAATGTACTGAAATGAGTATGTGTAATTAATTAGTTATAAAAGTATTTATCAAAGAAAAATGTGAAATTAGTTGCAGTTTCTCAAATGTGGAATTTTAGTGCTTGATATTTACACCATTAATGTCACTAAGGAGAGTTTTGCTTTGCTGATGTTCAGCTGTCTCGTACCTGAACAGAAGGGAAATATTTTCATAGAAATTAATGGGATTTTTTGTGTGTGTGTGTGTTACTTAATCAAGGAGTCATTTGTATATTTAAAAAAAAAAAATCACAACAGTGGATTGATCCTTGGTCAAAGTATGTGTTTTATTGAGTGCAGGGCTTGCTGTAAATTAAATGGGTAATTTGGAGGTGTCACTGAGAAATTCATATTCACTAAAAATCCATCCATCCATCCATCCATCCAACTTCTACCGCTTAGTCCAATTAAGGGTCGCGGGGGGCTGGAGCCTATCCCAGCAGTCATAGAGCGCGACGCGGGGTATACCCAGGACAGGACGCTAGTCCGTCGCAGGGCCACAAATAGACAAACACAGACACACCCACACACACACCTACGGACAATTTTAAAGATTCCAATCCACCTAACCCACATGTCTTTGGATGTGGGAGGAAACCGGAGCACCCGGAGGAAACCCACGCAAACACGGGGAGAACATGCAAACTCCACACAGAAAGGCCATGGGAATTGAACCCACAACCTTCTTGCTGTGAGGCAACAGTGCTAACCACTAAGCCACTGTGCTGCCTCACTAAAAATCATCAGTTGAAAATAAATTAAACACAGTTGCTTGTAGGATTTGTATGAAACATTTTACATTGTTGAAAACAAGCTTTGTGGTAAATGTTGGTGACTTTCTTTTTCCCTCGTCCCAAGGGCCGGGTCACCTTGTGTGGGCACAAGGGAGGATGCTTTTTGGGTCGGGAAGAGTTGCTGGATGCTTTGCTGTGTCTTTACGAGCAGTGCACTACCCCACACCTCATGGAGCTGCATCATGTAGCCAAGTTTGTAAACAAGTGTAAGCATACATAATCCAATCCTGTGAGGATTCTTTCTATTGCTTTTGTCATTGTTTTGAATTCAGGCAGTATTTTTCAACCACACAGCTTATATAGAATCGTTTAAGGAAATGTAGATATTTTTTTTCTTGATAGCGTTACCCAATTTCCTGTTATTTGTAGTACAAGATGACATTTTCTTCAATAAATAAACAAAGCAATGCTGATTTCATTATTACTATTTTACCAAATATTAATTAGATTACACACAGAGTGCTTTTCCCCACCAATCATTAACAACTCTTAAATAGTGCATTTGGATTAGTAACAACAATATTGTTTAATGCAGCCCTGAAAAAAACCATGGAAATAGAGACTGGAATGGACCACACATGACTAGTGGCGTGCCGCACAGCGGCCATTACTAAGGGTGGAGAGAGCATCTTAAGCCTATTAAACAGAAGCGAAATGAGGGGAAAAAAGGCAGCCAGTGCTTCACCATCAACTGCACCAACTACAAAAACAAATTCTTGAATACTAAAATGAACTGTACAATAGTCTTAATGTAATTATGTAAAACAAATGTCTATTTTAAAGTCGTTATGTCGCAATTTAATATCGATATACTGAGACTGTAACTCAACGCCATGAGTTATTTTCATTAAGCTGCGTTCACATGCATACAGATATGGAAACAAAAATGTTTAAATATATTTATGTCTATATATATATACTTGCAGTTGTTATTTATTATGATATGTACATAGTGGTCACAGGCAGCATTTAAATTTTAACAGTGTGATTGGAGGGGATGGAGGAGGTACTTTTTACCCTGACTGAGGGTCAAAAGCCATAAATTCTGAATGGCTTTGTCTACTTGTAATAAAATGTTAGTAAAAATCATATATATGTTGTTGTCATTAAAAGACGAGCAATAACATTACAGTGGAAAAAGCACCAAGGTAAATGAGCACAATGGCAAGGCATACTTCAGGTTTATATTTTAATACATAAGGATTGTTTATCCAGGCATGTATGGGTTCGTTAAAGCTTTTAATCAGCATGAATACAACTTACAAGGCCTCATTTATAAAAATCCATTGAGAATTATGATGACAGGAAAAAAAATCACAGTAAATAAACAGTAAACAGTAAATAAATAGAATGGCATACCCACACTTTACATAAAACATTTTTTTCTACCCAGACATGTATGGGTTCATTAGAAAGAGCAATTAAAGGGCTTTAAAACAAGCCTACTTTTATTAAAATCTGTTAACAAATAGCGACAATAGAGAGAGAAAAGCAGCAGTTTGTCATAATTTCCCCAAATTTCTGCATTTTTCATAAAAAACATTTTTTCACCCACACATGCATAGGTTCATTGGAAAGAGATTTCAAATGGCTTTAAAACAAGCCTACATTTATTAAAATCCGTTAAGAAATAGCGACACTAGTGCAAAAAAAGCAGTCAGTTTATTATTGATGATCAGCACATCTCCACCCTTAGTAATGGTGCCTTCCTGTCCTGAGCGACACTAATAGATTGAGGTGCACACGTCCATTCCAGTCTATATTTCCATGAAAAAAAACGACAAAGGACATTTTCTCTATGTGATTTAAACTTTGAGATATCTTAAAAACAAATATACTGACAGAGGGGTTGATCGCATAACCTCCAATTTCCTTGATCACTGGTGAAAAACTGTACACATTTGTTTTAAGGACAAGCTGTATCGAATTTAAAAATCCAATATTAACAGTATTTTATGTCTATTGCTAAAAGATGGTTTGTGATCTCTTTTTGTGTATTAGTTTCTGAAGTAATCTCTGAGTTGCGGGCTCTGCAGCCTGGACTGCATGACTTTGAGCTGCGTGCAGTGGTGGGTCATGGTCGCTTTGCTGAGGTCCAAGTCATGAAAGAGAAATCTACTGGAGATGTCTATGCTGTGAAAGTCATGGACAAGACAGTTTTACGCAATCACAAAAATGTAAGATTAATATGCTGACACCATTTTGAACAAACTTGATTAAAAAATTCCTGTGATTTTTTTTTTTTTTTTTTTGTATTGTTTTATGATGATCATTTGAATAGGCCACATAATTTGTGTGCAGTCCCCCCCCACACACCTGTTGTTGAAGGCAAGATTGGCTGCTACTGCATTTGTGATTTGACAATGGTAAATTTCAGGTTGGGTCTGGGAACAATGCACTGGTGCCGCAACCAGTCCATCTCCATTCCCAGAAAGTAGCCATATATCATGATCACACTCTATAAGAACAAAGGAAACAGAAGCAATTGCAACAACTGCTGTGCCATCTCACTCCTCACTCTGTGTGATTCCTTCTTCTCTGCCTGCACTGCCTTTGGTGCAACGATCAGTATCCCCAAGACCAAAGTGATGTAGTGTGGCCTACCAGCAGCATCAGTCATCAGCATCAATGCACAGCCTTTAGAGGTAGTTGACCAGTTTTGTTTCCTTGGGTCACCAGTATACTGCAAATCGAGGCTGAGATCAGTAAACAAATTCACAAGGTCTCTTCCACCTTTGGCAGTCTAAAAGATCATGTGTGGGACAACAAAGGCTGTCTCTCAACACCAAAGTCATGGTGTATGAAGCTTGGGTGCTCTCCGTCCTGCTTTATGGGATTGAAAAGTGGACATCATATGCCAGTCAAGAGAGAAGTTTAAACACTTTCCATCTCAGATGCCTTCGTAAAATTGCCAAAGTCAGCTGGAAGGAAAAAATCCCTGACATAAAAATCCTGGATATGTGTGGTTCATGTAATCTATTCACCACTCTAAGAAGACGTTGGCTGGGCCATGTCTATCGCATGGACGACTTGCATACCCTGAAATCAGTTCTCTATGGTGAACTGAGTGATGCCAAACATCCCTTGGGTCATCCCTTACTCTGGGTCATCCCTTTCAAGGACGTCGTGAAGAGAGACATGAAGGACTTTGACATCACTCCGTTTACTTTTGAGGAAATTGCTGCAGACAGACCTGCATGGAGATCTGCCATCCATGGTGGCAGTGTCATCTCGTCAGGCATTTCGCAGAGCTCTGCCACATCAACATATTACCAGAGTGTCTCTGTGCCAACCGTGAATACACAACGTATGACAGCTCTTCACTACTATCATCAATTTGATGCAAAGGCCAAGCCAGAAGCACTTTCCAGAAATTTATCAATCTCAAAGGCTGAGGTGCCAGTCACGTGTAGGTGCTTTTGGACCAAGTAGTTCTCAGGACTCTGTTCAGGGGACTACCCATTGGGGTAGCTCATCTGAGAACTACAGACCCTAAAGAACGTTTGTCTGTTTGTATTTGCACCACCAGTAGGAACCTGATTGTATAGACTAATCACAGGGTGAAGCAAATTACTGGGGAGGCTCAGGTTGTTCCAAAAAGCAGCCTGGTTAACCAAATCAAATGCTTTGCGATAACATAGGTTGCAAAGACGTACTGACAATATGACAATTTATGTTATGAAAGAACTCCGGGTGTTCATTTTTGCAAGTCCTCCACTAAGGGCACATACATACTCCTGCAAAACGAGTCTGAGCAGATTAAGTTTGAGACACTGAAAAGACAACAGTCTTCGGGACAGCTGCATCTTTAGGGATGCTACAAGTCTGTAATCAAACTAGTAACTTCAATAAACCCTGCAGTCCTGTGGGAGTCTCCAGTGCCTTCCCAGGAGAACAGGATCAGTAACCTTAGCTCACCTTGTACAGTTATGCCACTCTGGAAGTCTTTGTCAAGGAGCAGCGAGCCATTTTTACCGCAGCTGAACAATCTGTTGGAGCCAACAGAGTCCTCACAATTGGTGCCTCTGATCACATTGAAGTCTGCAATATGCAGAGGAGTGTCACCTCTGGAGCAGTTGTCATTCACTGAGTGAGACTGTGAATAAAAATGATCCTTCACATGAGGATTAAACAACCCGAAGCCATGCATTATACGGTTTGAATGTATGATGCGGAGTCTAAAGCACGGTGTTACTCCGCGAAGTGCATTCAAATTCATATAATGCACGGCTTTGAGTTGTTTAATCCGCTTATACCATGGTCCCACACAGTGAGCTAACACACAAATATTTATTTAAATTAGTTTTTTGTTGTATTCTCTTCTTTCCTGTCTTCAATCTTGTCCAGTTCGTCCGATGTTAAATCTTTATGCTGTTGTTTTTGCTGTTCTTCTCGTTTGCTCTCCTCCTCTTCGCATTCCTCAAACATTTTATTTTGGCCAAAAATATTAAAATTCACTTGGAAATCCATGTTTTATTGTGTTTCTGTCATTCACCTGTCAAAACAGAGCTGATCTGCACCAACTGATTTGCGCGTTGCTATGGTGACGACCAGAGCGAAGTGATATTACAGTGACTTAACTCTCCAAACTACGTGTGCGTATACACGAAAATAATGCACGCCAGTTAGACATGGAATTCTCACTGACCATGGTATAATTAACTGTAACTCACAGCAGTTGGACTGCACACTGACACAACAGGCAGCACGTGCTGAGTAATTAAAACCAAGCCTCATAATTTTTCAGGGATGACAATCCCCTTCATTATGCATGCCAATGGAAGGCAGCGGTGCACTTACTGCCGTAGACTGCAGAATGTAGAGTCCTTTTCGGTGTTACGGGAGGGGTGTTATGGTGGCAGGAGTGCCAATCCTACCACCAATCCATAAAAAAGGTGTTCACTGTGGGGTGGTGGACCATATTAGGACATATTCCTATACAGACTATTAAAAATGTTACAGTGGCATTGGTAACAATGTGTTTTAACAGTGTAACATAGCCAGTGACTGAAGTAATTCCTGTACAGGCCCACCAGGCTGGTGCTTATCCCCAGATACTGTATTGTAAAGCAGATGAAAGTCTGCAACTTCCAGTGGACAGGATGTCAATCCGTTGCAGGTTACTTCCCCAGTTAAGACAGCCATCAATTTACATCAGGGTGGGGGGGATGAAATGAAATGAATTGTCTTTTCTAAAAACAGACAGGTAGCCTAAGTATTGTTAGTCCAGCTCCTATCCTACAGAGACTCCTGCTAACATTTATAAAACTGGGACAGAAAAACAATGAAAATGCAGTTATGAACTTATTCTTCATTTTTGCTATTTGTTCTTAGAAATGCAAACTGCACTGTACATTAACACACTCCACATTCACAATAGGCTGTTATAGAAAGACCCACTAGAGGGTGCTGTAGGGTTGAATACAGCAAAGCAAAATCTGGGTGTAGTAATATTTTAACAGCTGTGCTCTCTGGTTTGTGACTAATAGAACAGAAAGAACTCAGTCAGAATAGTACATGAGCTGCTCAGGGAGGGGATCTTAAATTGCCAATAAAAGGAAATGCCTGTATGTACAAGAAATGCTTTGTTCATGCCTGTGACTGTTTTTGCATGAATTGAAGTGACATCCCAGAAATGAGCAACAAGCACAGAAGCTAGGAAAGTGGAACATATCTTATGGCTTAAGAGTTCATAAGCACTCAAGTCTCATGAACTAAATCAAGTAAATGCTTTTTATGCCTTTGTATACCTATACAGAGGGCAGAGAGGTTGTAAGTTCTCTTGTTGTAGCCAGATGATGTTAATGGGGCTGGTTACTGCTCATTGTAACTTTTGTCATATTGCTTTTGCATGTATTCAGTCTGCTGATGGGATGAATGTTTAATTCTTCTCAGGTGGTTTTTCATGAAGAGGAGCGGAGGATCCTGGCTTTGAACAGCAGGTCTTTGGATCCCACAGCTTTTTTATGCTTTCCCAGGATAAAAATCACGTATATCTGTGAGGCTCAATTTTATTTCAAGTTTAATTTTTAAGATGACTTTATATATGTTTAACCTTCTTCATTCTCATTAGATGAGAATTATTTAAAGTGTTTGTATTCTCTCTGACATTTTTCTCTTTATTGGTGACAAATGGCAAAACAGAATGACAGCAAACTGGTGAGAGAAATGACTAGTGTCATACAGCAAAGCTAGTCTGCCCAGAATCGGGCTTGGGATGTTGTAAAATAAGGTCACCCTCTTAAGCGCCACTACAATGCCTCAGAAGAACATTTTAAATATTGTGGATGTTTCCACATGCCTACATCAAAGCGATGCCCATGTTTCACTTGGCGCAGCAGATATGTAGATGGCTACTTTCAAAAAATGAAGATGAATTGGTTGTCTGCTTATGACAAGGTCTGACTTAGATTTGACTGCCAAAATGGCCAAATTTTCAGCATTACATAATTCAATGAAATTTCATTGATTCTAAAGTAAAAATTTCTCAGGAATTCAGATCTGAAAGAAAAATGCAAAAATGTTGATAGTTAATAGCCATGAACGATTTATTAAGGCACTGACAATGCTCAAACATAACAATGTAAATACACATCTCTGCTTTTAGATCAGTAATAATTGTCAATACATGAAAAGTAGACACATTTATCACACTTGATAGAGGAAGAGAAGTAACAGTAAACATTAAGTAAAAAAAAATTAGTTAATCCATTCTTAAATCAGACGGTGCTTCTTGATACAGTAGCAACATGATTTAGATGCACAAGAGGAGTCTACATGATTCTCCAACAGATGATCCAGTAGAGAAACTTCCTTCCTACTGAATCTTTCCTCCCAATACCACTTCACAACTCATTCATTAAACTTGTTCCTAAAGAGAGATTTGTGTTTCTTAGCAAAATGTGTGAGATACTAATGATAGTACATATATTATGATTTTTCACGTGGGCGCCAGGACCCAAAATTCAATTGTAAAAAACGTGTGTTTTTTTTTCCAGGACCAGATATCAACACAATATTCTAACTTGCGATACAGCATATTGTTGGGCTCACCAAGTTAGGTTTTCAGGCATCCACGATGAATATTGACAAAATGCAAGTTTTAGAAAATGTCTTATTTTTTCACACATTTGCATTTCACAGTAGGTGGAGTCACTATTTGGACTCCAGCTTTTACAAAGCTGGGGACACAGCACCTCCCAATGGCCTATCTGCTTTGTCTTGATTTGTTGATTAAATGGTATATAACATATGCATGTCAGTACCATACTTAGTGCCATATATTAGAAATAAAAGTAAATCTTACCTTTGTTTGGAGAACTCATCGCCACTTTTGTTACCAGACTTTATGAGACACTAGGTCATTTAGAAACTGCAAAGTTAGAGGAATCCTTAAAAACTAGATACCATGCAGAACAAGATCTTCTACACAATAGGTTAAAACCTTAAAATACATCAGTGTTTTGATGCTGTGTGATACAGACCTCCTGACATCATGAAGTGCAAAACTTTTGTCACCAAAAAATTTTATTTTTTACTTGTTTTTTACATGAATTGCCAATTAATGAGTACAAAACTGCATCATACATACTTTTTACACACACCAAGGAAAAAAGACAATTTTCCTGCTCTAGATAGACATGTTGATTATTAGTTTTGCCTATTTATATCATACTGAGAATTTTTTCAAATTGTGGCAGTAACTTCTAACTCAGATCTTGAACCTTGATTGGGTGGTTGCTGTCCAGGATTCAGGGTGGTTCTGTAGAGTGGTGGATGCCAGTCCACAAGCACATGTTCTGATGTTTCCACAGGCTACAATTACACTCACGATATTTATATCAACAAAATGCCACACACGACTAGAAATAAGGTACTGTTATCCCATCTTCAGTGACACAAAGCTTGGCTCTGATGTTTCAGCCAAAGACAAGATATTTAATGTTCAAACTGATAAATAAAGCTGGGAGAGGGGCGACAGAAGACTGGGAAAGTTGATGAATACTCAAAGAACACCTATTTGGAACATTCCACAGGTGAACAGGTTAATTGGAAACAGGTGAGTGTCATGACTGGGTATAAAAGGAGCATCCCCAAAAGGCTCAGCCATTCACAAGCAAAGATAGGGCAAGGATCACAAATTTGTGAACAAGTACGTGAAAAACTAGTCCAAAGGTTTAAGAACAATGTTTTTCAACATTCAGTTGCAAGGAATTTAGGGATTCCATCATCTACAGTCCATAATATAATCAGAAGATTCAGAGAATCTGCAGAAATTTCTACACATACAGTAGTGTTCAGAATAATAGTAGTGCTATGTGACTAAAAAGATTAATCCAGGTTTTGAGTATATTTCTTATTGTAACATAGGAAACAAGGTACCAGTAGATTCTCACCAATCCAACAAGACCAAGCATTCATGATATGCACACTCTTAAGGCTATGAAATTGGGCTATTAGTAAAAAAAAAAAAAAAAAAAAAAAAAGTAGAAAAGGGGGTGTTTCACAATAATAGTATCATCTGCTGTTGACACTACAAACTCAAACTATTATGTTCAAACTGCTTTTTTAGCAATCCTGTGAATCACTAAACTAGTATTTAGTTGTATAACCACAGTTTTTCATGATTTCTTCACATCTGTGAGGCATTACTTTTGTTGGTTTGGAACCAGGATTTTGCTTGTTTTCTAGTGTGCTTGGGGTCATTGTCTTGTTGAAACACCCATTTCAAGGGCATGTCCTCTTCAGCATAAAGCAACATGACCTCTTCAAGTATTTTGACATATCCAAACTGATCCATGATACCTGGTATGCGATATATAGGCCCAACACCATAGTAGTAGAAACATGCCCATATCATGATGCTTGCAACCACCATGCTTCACTGTCTTCACTGTGAACTGTGGCTTGAATTCAGAGTTTGGGGGTCATCTCACAAACTGTGTGCAGCCCTTGGACCCAAAAAGAACAATTTTACTCTCATCAGTCCACAAAATATTCCTCCATTTCTCTTTAGGCCAGTTGATGTGTTCTTTGGCAAATTGTAACCTCTTCTGCACATGTCTTTTATTTAACAGAGGGACTTGCGGGGGATTCCTTGCAAATAAATTAGCTTCACACAGGCGTCTTCTAACTGTCACAGCACTTACAGGTAACTCCAGACTGTCTTTGGTCATCCTGGAGCTGATCAGTGGGTGAGCCTTGCCATTCTGGTTATTCTTATATCCATTTTGATGGTGTTTTCCGTTTTCTTCCACGCGTCTGTTTTTTTTTGTCCATTTTAAAGCATTGGAGATCATTGTAGATGAACAGCCTATAATTTTTGCACCTGCGTATAAGTTTTCCCCTCTCCAATCACTTTTTAATCAAACTAACGCTGTTCTTCTTAACAATGTCTTGAACGTCCCATTTCCTCAGGCTTTCAAAGAGAAAAGCATGTTCAACAGGTGCTGGCTTCATCCTTAAATAGGGGACACCTGATTCACACCTGTTTGTTCCACAAAATTGAAAACCTCACTGACTGAATGCCACACTACTATTATTGTGAACACCCCCTTTTCTACTTTTTTTTACTAATAGCCCAATTTCATAGCCTTAAGAGTGTGCATATCATGAATGCTTGGTCTTGTTGGATTTGTGAGAATCTACTGATCTACTGGTACCTTGTTTCCCATGTAACAATAAGAAATATACTCAAAACATGGATTAATCTTTTTAGTCACATAGCACTACTATCATTGAATGCCCGTGACCTTCGATCCCTCAGGCGGCACTGCATTAAAAACCGACATCATTGTGTAAAGGATCTTACCGCGTGGGCTCAGGAACACTTCAGAAAACCATTGTCAGTTAACACAGTTCGTCGCTACATCTAAAAGTGCAAGTTAAAACTCTGCCATTCAAAGTGAAAAGCCATACATCAACAACATCCAGAAATGCCGCCGACTTCACTGGGCCCGAGCTCATTTGAAATGGACAGACACAGTGGAAAAGTGTGCCTGTGGTCTGAGGGATCCACATTCAAATTGTTTTTGGAAATCATGGACGTCGTGTCCTCCAGAAAAAGAGGAAAAAGACCATCCAGATTGTTACCAGCGCAAAGTTCAAAAGCCAGCATCTGTGATGGTATGGGGTGTGTTAGTGCTCATGGCATGGGCAACTTACACATCTGTGATGGCACCATCAATGCTGAAAGGTACATCCACGGTTTGGAGCAACACATGCTACAACCCAAGCAATGTCCTTTTTCAGGGATGTCCCTGCTTATTTCAGCAAAACAATGCCAAGCCACATTCTGCACGTGTTACAACAGCGTGGCTTCGTAGTAAGAGTGCGGGTACGAGACTGGCTTGCCTGCAGTCCAGACCTGTCGCCCATTGAAAATGTGTGTGCGCATTATGACAGTGCAAAATACAACGGAGACCCCGGACTGTTGAACAACTGAAGTTGCCATCAAGCCAGAATGGGAAAGAATTCCACCTACAAAGTTTCAACAATTAGTGTCCTCAGTTCCCAAACGGCTTATTGAGTGTTGTTAGAAGGAAAGGTGATGTAACACAGTGGTAAACATATCACTGTCCCAGCCTTTTTTGAAACGTGTTGCAGGCATCCATTTCAAAATGAGCAAATATTTTGCACAAAAACAATAAAGTCTATCAGTTCGAACTTAATATCTGTTTTTGTTGTGATTCAATTGAATATAGGTTGAAGAGGATTTGCAAATCGTATTCTGTTTTATTTACATTTTACACAACATCCCAACTTCATTGGAATTGGAGTTGTATTATTTAATCCATTATCCTTTTAACCATAAATTGAAGTAATAACTTTCAACCTTGCATTCAAATATTTTTTTCATGAAAAAGTGTTTATTTTTCCAAATAAAAAAATCCCAGCATACAGTAAATAATATAAAGTGCCAAAAATTACCAAGAAATACACTCATGGACAAAATACAATTAAAGTATTGATTATTTTCTGGATCAGTCCGTTAGTCTATAACATGCCAGAAAATAAGGACAGATATTGATCAGTATTTCACAAAGCCATAGCTGATGTTATCAAATGTCTTGTTTTGTCCACAACTCAACGATATTCGGTTTCCCATCAGAGAGGAGTAAAGAAACTAGGGAAGAAACAAGAAAATACTCAGATTTGAGAAGTTGATTTCTGAGAATTTGAACATTAAGAAAAAACAACCTCAAAACAGTTCATCATACACAAAATAATTGGCAGTGAATTTCATAATTGCTTACTCTATTAATCTTTGCAACTGTAGAGTACATAGCAATGAAGCTCATTAAGTGATGGGGATCAAAAATTGGAATTACTCTATTATTACTTACAGAATACTGTCAGTTCTTCTTTAACTTTTTTTCTTTTTTAATTTCTGAGGAGACACTCAGCAGTAAACGAAAAATTAAACTGTTATGTTGGTGAGATAAAATGCATTAATACATCACATAAAAATGTCTGTAATGCCATCAGGTTTGTATGATCCTGAAGAACATCTCTTGCAGAAAATGCTGTCACTTGTGCTCCCCCCAAACTGTGCCCATGTGCAAGTGGCCTGTGTAGTAGGATAGAACTTTGCCAGTGGCCTTTGTGTTAATTGAGTTTGGGTCGACTGGTGAAGAGCGTTGTAACATTTTACTTCCTTAATGTAAATAAATGAATAAGATAATATACATAAATAAAGAGATTTGCTTTCTAGAACATTCAGCACATTTTACTCATCTTAATTTCAAATTTCTAGTGCTATTGTGCTATCATTCTGGAGGGATTTTAATTGGATACTTACCCATACTCAAAGTTGTAGATGTACAGACTTTATGGACAGTCCATTTCACACATTAGGCAGCTACGTCTTGTTTAATATATTGGTTTTAAGATATGTGGATAGCTGGTATATGTTTTATGAGGCATTAGCCACCAGCCCCAGCCCTTGGTTCAAATGATTGTCTTCATTCAAAATAGGGCTGCAACAAAACGATTATTTGGATCATCGATGAATCTGATGGATTCTGCAGATTGTACAGTATCCCCATTGAATATGTGGACTGTTTTCCGCCATTTCACGTCACGCCGCGCATTGAACTTTTCTGGCGCCTGGCTGGTTCCTGTGCTCCCTCTGCTTTATGTGGAGCCCTGGACGTACGTACCACCAGGCCACTTCGAGCTGAAGTCTCTCCAGGCATAAACCACACCAACCTTCGAGGCCTTAGCCAGGTAGCTTCGGTGGCCAATACCCAGATTATCAACTGTGCGCTAGTTAATGCGCGCTCCGTGATGAATAAGACTTTCATTTTGCAGGATTTTTTTTCCCACACACTTTCTGGATGTATTGTTGTGACTGAGACTTGGATCTCTGCGGGTGAGTCCTCAGCCTTTGTTGACCTGGTTCCTCTGAACTGCTCATTCATTAATGTTCCAAGGAAGCATGGTCGGGGTGGTGGCATTGCTGCTATTTTCAGAGACAGTTTGGCATATAAAGGTATCGTGCCTGGATGTTTATCGTCATTTGAATTGTGCTGTTTTGAACTGGACAAACCGCAACCGTGTTGTGCGCAATTATCTATCGCCCACCCAAGCACAACAAAGACTTTTTTAAAGGATTCTCTGGACTTGCTTGCAGCTGTTATTCCACAGTATGACCGAATCTTACATCTGGGTGATTTTAATGTTCATGTTTGTTGTCTGTTCCAAGCCTTTGGCTACTGAGTTGTTAGAATTGATTGATACTTTAATTTTATGCCACGTACTGAAGCAACGCACATTTTTGGTCATAGGTTAGACTTGCTTTTAACTAATGTTTTTGATGTCAGTAATGTTCAGCTTTTGGATGCAGTGTTCTCTGATCACCGTCCGGTGTTATTTAACTTTATTTTGGATGGCAGTAATAAACCCAGCGGTTCTGCATGCTGTCGCTGGCAGCTGAGACCAGAAGCGGGAGATAATTTCTCCTCCCTTTTTGTTGCCTCAAAAAACAATGTAGCTGTCACATGCCAAGACACAGAACAAATTGCATCTATTTTTCTTCGGCATGCAATACCATTATGAATACTATTGCCCCACTCAAAGCTATGCGCCCTTAACTCAGGCAGGAGCCCTGGTTGAATGAAACTGTGCGACAGGCCAGACGTGAGTGTAGGAGGGCGGAGCACAAATGGAAGAAAGATGGACTGACCGTCTCCTATCAAATTCTTAAAAATAGTTGGAGAAAATTCCAAAATATGGTCAGGTCTGAAAAGAAAAAATATTTTTCTAATCTAATTTCTGATAACTGGGACAAACCTCGTGTTCTTTTTAAAATTATTGGATCTTTGCTAAACCCTGGCCAATCCACCACTTTGGAAGCGACTCAAGTTGTTTGTAATTGCTTTTTAAATTTCTTTTGTGATAAGGTCGCCAGTATTAGGGCTGGGATGACTGTCACTTCGGCCAGTTCAATCATGGCTCACACCTGTTCTGCTGTGTTAGACCGGTTTGAACTTGTCATTTCGGATGGTATCAAACATTATTAAAAATCTCAAACCTTCATTTTGTTCCTCAGACTGTATCCCCCCACGACTCTTTAAAGAGGTCTGGGGAACTATCGGCCCTGATGTCGTTACTTTGGTCAACAGCAGCCTTATGTCAGGAAAAGTCCCTGCGTTCTGCAAGCAGGCTGTAGTTGAGCCTCTTTTAAAGAAAGTGAGTCTTGATAACTGTTATTTGTAATTATAGGCCTATAAAAGCTTTCATTTATTTCAGAGATTTTGGAAAAAGCTGTTCTTGCACAACTACAAAAGTTTTTAGAAACAAACAGCATTTTAGACAGTTTTCAGTCAGGTTATAAATCGTTTCACAGCACTGAGTCTGCACTTTTAAAGGTTTTTAATGACCTGCTTTTAATCACTGATTCTGGTGATTCGACAATTTTAGTGCTTTTAGACCTGACTGCTGCCTTCGACACAGTCGACCATGCAACTCTTTTATCCCTTCTTGAGAACTTTGTGGGTGTCAGGGGGACAGCCTTGGACTGGTTCCACTCTTACCTTACAGGACGCTCGTTTACTGTCAGGCTGGGGGAGTCCACCTCGTCCTCTGTTCTTCTGAACTGTGGAGTCCCCCAGGGTTCTATTCTTGGACCTGTTCTTTTTACCCTGTACCTGCTCCCTCTAGGTCAGGTGTTTAGAAAACATGGCATATCTTATCATTTTTATGCAGATGACACTCAAATCTACTTGCCTATTAAGAAGAACTCTAGCAGCCCCCTGACACCCTTGCTTGTGTGCCTGAAAGACGTCAAGGCTTGGTTGGCTCAAAATTTTCTTAGCTTAAATGAGAACAAAACTGAGGTGATTGTGTTTGGGCCCAGTGTCAGTTCCACAGCTTGATTAGACCTGGGCCCTCTCAGTCAACACACGAAGTCCACAGCCACCAACCTTGGCGTCATTATGGACTCTGATTTTAAACTGGATAAGCAGGTCAATGCGGTTGTTAAATCCAGCTTTTATCATCTTTGTTTTTAACTAAAATTAAATCAATTTTATCCTTTTCAGACTTGGAGCGTGTCATGCATGCTTTTATTTCTTCACGTCTGGACTACTGCAATTCACTCTTTCTTGGAATTAATCAAAATACACTTCACAGATTGCAGTTAGTGCAGAATGCTGCTGCACGCCTCTTAACTGGGAGCAAAAAACATGAACATATTACACCCATTGTTGCATCTTTGCACTGGCTCCCTGTTAATTTTAGAAATGATTTTAAAATTTTATTATTTGTTTTTAAAGCTTTAAATGGACTCGCCCCACAATACATTGTAGACCTCCTCCAAATCTACTCCCCAGCGCGCGCTCTGAGGTCTGAGCGCCAGCTCCAGCTTGTGGTGCCTAGGACGAGACTCAAGACCAGGGGGAACAGGGCCTTCTCTGTGGCTGGGCCCAGACTCTGGAACGCTCTGCCTCTCCATGTTCGAACAGCCCCCACAGTGGAGTGTTTTATGTCTCGTCTGAAGACCCACTTTTATTCTCTGGCTTTTAGTTCTGCGTGAATTGTATGGTCCTCTGTTGTCTTTTGGCCCAGTGTTTTATTTATTTATTTATTGTTTTTATGTTCATTTATTAGTATCTGAGTTGGTTATTGTCTTGTATAGTTTGTATAATCATGTTATGTGCAGCACTTTGGAAACTGTTCTGTTGTTTAAATGTGCTATACAAATAAAGTGGATTGGAATGGATTGATGGGGTTTCGACACGATTATCGATTAATTGGATTAGCCGGGAATTTTTTAAAAATGTGCCAGGGAAAACAATTTTTCTCTCCTTCCATCACTTTAACACAGAACATTATTTGAAAACTTAAAATACTTGAAAATCAAAAATCATCAAATGTCCCTTGGCTGTTGAAATATAAAATAATAAAGAATAAAACAGTTTATAATAAGAACAAAAATAATTATTTCAAATGTCATTGCTTTATCAAGTGCTGAGTTGCCATAAAACAGCACTGAAACATATAAATGTTTATAAATATATGGTGAAAAAAGAGGTATTTTTGTTGCTGCAAATGAGGGATTAGCATAACCAGTTAACCATAAAACCTAAATCAGAAACTGTAGCCTGACTCATTATATCTGCAACATTCTCTTTATAAATTGTAAACTACGAGTATGTGGTCATTTCACAATGACACATGTGACTCATGTCTCTTTCTCTAAAATTGTATTGTAGCATTATTAGTTATTATTACTATTATTATTGTTGCTATTATTATTAATATATAAATAAAAATTAATTAATTATTAATTAAACATTTATAATTAATGTTGAAATGCCAGCAGCTTAATGCTAACTTTAACATTGAAAACGCCATAGACATGCTAACGCATTAGCATCAGCATTAGCCTAAAATACATCTATCAACTGTTTCAGAAGACCATAACAGGTCAGTTTAACATAAAAAAGGTAAATATTCCTCACAGACATATGCTCTTTAGGGTTTTAGTGGGGAAAAATTAAGATAAAAATGGTAAATGGACTGCATTTATATAGTGCTTTTCCATCTGCATCAGACGCTCAAAGCGCTTTACAGTTATGCCTCACATTCACCCCGATGTCAGGGTGCTGCCATACAAGGTGCTCACTACACACCCGGGAGCAATAGGGGATTAAGACCTTGCCCAAGGGCCCTTAGTGATTTTCCAGTCAGGCGGGGATTTGAAACCCAGGATCTTCTGGTCTCAAGCCCAACACCTTAACCACTAGACCATCACCTCCCCTAAAGCAAAATAAAACAAATGAAAACCAATGAAGCAGCAGCTCGAAGCACTCACATCCATTGGTTTCAAGATTCAAAGCAAAGCTAGGTTGATTATATGGAAGAAACGAAACATTTGTGGTAAAACAAAGTTATTTAGCAACTAACGATGACTAAATGAGTTGACAACTATGTTAATAATCGATTAACTCAATTAGTTGTTTCAGCTCCAATTCAAAACATTTTCATCTTTGTCTATATGAACCTCACGGTAACTTTATCCATCTTATGACTGCTCCTATGATGGTGTATCAGAATATTTCACAAAGCCATTGCAAGGCCAAATATCTTTTAAAAGCTTTTATTTACAACACGTGGTACGTATTTATTTAAAATAATCCATCAGTTCATCCAGAGTCACCTGGGATTATTTCAGTTACTACAATCTGAAAGGGGAGAAATGTTATTTATAAACACAAAATAAGGGGCTGCCCTCGCTCAGGTCATCAATCATTGTCTGAAAATTAAACCTGTTCTGTGTGGGCTAATCTCAGTAAAACCATAATGCCCATAATGCTTTTTGGCAGTTCCAAATCGCGATGCAGTTTTCCCCTCTGTCCATCTCCCTGTTCAAACACAAGAGGGAATGTTTGTTTATTTCCACCAAATAGGTCAATACAATACAGAACGTGAAATAAAACGCACACACTTCCACTAGTGATGATTTAAGTAGACGGTCAACCCATCCACATGTGTCAACCCATCCACATCTACATGTTAAAGTAACGTGTTTGTTTTAGATAGAAATTTGTGGGAAACACAGTTTTGAAGTAGTTGCATGGTATATTGCTGCCCCCCCTCCCCTTTTTACGCCCACCCATTTTAGCAAGCAGGGGGAATCGAATAACTTTGTTGGAAGATGAAAAATTCAACTTCCAGCAACTTCAAAGCTGCTTTCTTGTGGTGTCCCACGAGTTATTCAGTTAGACACCAAAACCAAGCAGCAGTCACCTGGGTTTTGTTTACCACAGCGACAAGTGTACAGAAGTGGCAAGCTCAGTTCCACGAAGCAGAAAAATGTGATGGCAATTAAGCTACGTTATCTCATTTGTTCAGTACAGTATGTTTTAGTTAGTACATTGTTGGTGTTCTGATTTGACTCCTGTCATCCTCAGCAGTACACCACAGTCTGTTGTTTTTCTTGCAGGAAACGGCCAGTGTGATGCTTACAGACTGATTTAGGTTGAAGCACTGGCTCCTTTATGTGTTGCCCTTTGCTTTTATATCTTTTACCCTCTCTGGACACCGCATCTACATACACTTTGCTTCATGCCCCCTGCATCGTGTTCCCTGTTCTTAATCCTCCTGTCTTTACATTCCCCTTTTGTCTCACCCTGATCCCTAATGGAAAACAGAGGAAAAATACAAAGCATCCATCTTTATCGGTGTGTCAGAGAGGCACCCCGTCTCCCTGTTGCTAGGTAACACTAGAAAATGCTCTCGTTCATTCAGACTCGTCGACCATTCATGCACCAGGGACTCTTGTCTGCCACCTTATAGCTCAAATTAGGCTGATTAACTTTCTTTTTTTTTTTTTTTTTTTTTTTTTGAATGAAGGTAGACAAAGAAATAAAAAGTTAAGACATGCATGAAGTTTGATGTCCCCAAACTTCAATTAATACCATGAATGAGGTGTCCGTTTCACTGTAACGTGTTCCTGAGGCTGAAAACACACTATTGTTTTTGGCATGTGATCAAAGACAAACATATGTAAGGATTAGGTATTCGTTATGGAGGATTCCTCCACCCCCACCCTGTGGATGTTGCAGACCAATCCTTTGACTGCAGTATCAGAGATAAATCTGTAATAATATGCAGTATTACATAACTGAATCTGTTATGTGGAGAATTCACCCTATAAGCTTTACCAGACACAAATAAGGTAAGTAGAGGTGTGAAGCAATTACATATAAAACACATTAACTTCACTTATTTATCAGCATTGTGATATGTGTGTGTCACAATCAATGAGGGAAAAAAATTTATTACATTCATTTTGGAATAAGGCTGTAATGTAACAAAATGTAGAAAAAGTGAAGCACTACGAATACTTTCCTATATATATATATTATATATATATATATATATATATATATATATATATATATATATATATATATATATATATATATATATATATATATATATATAAAATGCTGGTATGTTCAAAAACCAGTTACGTACTGGACAGTTCAGTGCTCCCATTTTCTGACTGTATACAATATCTTCAGGCAATGGAGTACCTGCCAGGTGGTGACCTGATGTCTCTTCTTATCCGATATGAGGATCAATTTGAGGAGGCCATGGCTCAGTTCTATCTGGCTGAGCTGGTCGAGGCTATTCATGCTGTCCACCAACTGGGCTATGTCCACAGGTAAAACATGAGCTACCTAATCAAACTTCTCAGTCACAGGACTCATTATTCAAGAATCGGACAGCCAAAACACTCCTGGTAGCCTGTGGTTTGTGGCACTAATTTGGTACAGAATTCTTTTGCTGATTTCAGTTCAGTTGCAATTGAGTTTATTTATGCAGCATTAAACTGCAACAAAGCTGCCTCAAGGCATTTCACATGAGTAAGGTCTAACCTTACCAGACCCCTAGATCAAGCACACAGGCGATGGTGGTAAGGAAAAAACTGATTGGGTAAGTCCACACAGGGAATTTAGAAAATAGGGATTTTTTCTGCCTGTTTTTTTAAGCACTTAAAAAATTCCATCCACAGAAAAATGCAAAAGACATCGTAAAGCGCTGTCAAGAGCATGCCAAAGCAACAGGTGGCGATATAACCTTAACCATACAGTCATGTTGATCAGTCAGATGCTTGGCAGTTTTTGTTGTCTACAGGTAAACGCTGAAACAGTATCTGAAACGCTTGTCCCTTGAAGGACTTTTGCAAAAGTTCTGGTTTCAGTGCCCTAAAACTCAGCTTGTGTGTGGAAGAGGCCAAAATGCATAGAAAAGCTGTTTTCTAAAATACGCTTGTAGATGTGGACAGGGCCTTAGGCATTTCTTCGTCTTTGTCCTTGTTTATCTTATGTTTTCACTGTAAAGCTCAATGCACATGATTCATGAAAGCAATAAATGAACAGAAGAAATCTGATGTTATTTCTGCAAAACATGGCCCAAGTTTACAAATGTATTCCATTTGCTTTAGAGCAGTAGAATTATTATGGTACTAAGGCAACAAACAGCTGTGTAAGCCCAGTATCGCATCTCCACTAAATTCTGCTTTTGCAGGGATGTCAAACCAGAGAATGTTCTCATCGATCGGACTGGTCACATTAAGCTGGCAGACTTTGGATCAGCTGCCAGACTGAGTGCTAATAAAACAGTAAGAATATTACAGTATGACTCATGTATTAAGTACATTATTGTTGCTGGTGTTACATCTTGATAAAAATGACTTTATGAATGTGTCTTGCAGGTGGGAGCTCCCACAGTGCCTGTTGGGACCCAGGACTTCCTCGCCCCTGAGGTTCTGGCAGCCATGAATGGAGGATCTCAAGCTTACGGGGTTGAATGTGATTGGTGGTCTCTCGGGGTCATAGCCTATGAGATGATTTATGGCAAATCACCTTTTTCTGATGGTACTTCAACCAGAACTATTCACAACATCTTCAACTTCCAGGTACACAGATTCGTGTTTGCTCTTTGCATTAATCACTTCAATTAAACTTATTTTTAAATTGATTTTTCACGCATAATGCAGTATATTATCTTATAGCTGATTATTCTGTGCATTGTATAATCAAGCCTTATCCATTTTTGTACTACCAGAGGTTTCTAAAGTTTCCAGAGGAGCCATGTGCCAGTAAACAATTTGTTGACTTGGTGCAAAGCTTGCTGTGTGGAGTCAAAGAGCGACTGTGTTTCCAGGGACTACGCTGTCACTCATTTTTCTCCAGTGTAGACTGGAACAACCTACGGCAAGGTGAGAAGAGTTTTCTCAGTAATCCCCTGTCATTCTAGTAAAAAAAATAAAATGCCAGTTTATAGTTTTAAAATTGCACAATGTGATCCTTAATAGACATATAACATATCACTAGGTCATTAATGATGTACAGTGTTGTTTGTGGTAACTGTGAAGTATGTGTATTTGCATTGGACATGCTGGAGATATGGACGCAAGCAAACACTTGCATCGATGCCATTCAACAACTGCTGTGGCAGTGATGACATCTGTTACAGCACATATTGTCATCACGACGATATACAGTAGTGTTCAGAATAATAGTAGTGCTATGTGGCTAAAAAGATTAATCCAGGTTTTGAGTATATTTCTTACTGTTACATGGGAAACAAGGTACCAGTACAACCCCTGGCAAAAATTATGGAATCACCGGCCTCGGAGGATGTTCATTCAGTTGTTTAATTTTGTAGAAAAAAAGCAGATCACAGACATGACACAAAACTAAAGTCATTTCAAACGGCAACTTTCTGGCTTTAAGAAACACTACAAGAAATCAGGAAAAAAAAATTGTGGCAGTCAGTAACGGTTACTTTTTTAGACCAAGCAGAGGGAAAAAAATATGGAATCACTCAATTCTGAGGAAAAAATTATGGAATCATGAAAACAAAAGAACGATCCAACACATCACTAGTATTTTGTTGCACCACCTCTGGCTTTTATAACAGCTTGCAGTCTCTGAGGCATGGACTTAATGAGTGACAAACAGTACTCTTCATCAGTCTGGCTCCAACTTTCTCTGATTGCTGTTGCCAGATCAGCTTTGCAGGATGGAGCCTTGTCATGGACCATTTTCTTCAACTTCCACCAAAGATTTTCAATTGGATTAAGATCCTGACTATTTGCAGGCCATGACATTGACCCTATGTGTCTTTTTGCCAGGAATGTTTTCACAGTTTTTGCTCTATGGCAAGATGCATTATCATCTTGAAAAATGATTTCATCATCCCCAAACATCCTTTCAATTGATGGGATAAGAAAAGTGTCCAAAATATCAACGTAAACGTGTATTTATTGATGATATAATGACAGCCATCTCCCCAGTGCCTTTACTTGACATGCAGCCCCATATCATCAATGACTGTTCGGTCACAGACATTGACTCCAGTTTCCTCCCATTCGTTCCTCATTTGTTTTGTTGTGCATTTTCGATTTTTGAAACGTATTGCTTTAAGTTTTCTGTCTTGGCGCTTTGATGTCTTCCTTGGCCTACCAGTATGTTTGCCTTTAACAACCTTCCCATGTTGTTTGTATTTGGTCCAGAGTTTAGACACAGCTGACTGTGAACAACCAACATCTTTTGCAACATTGCGTGATGATTTACCCTCTTTTAAGAGTTTGATAATCCTCTCCTTTGTTTCAATTGACATCTCTCATGTTGGAGCCATGATTCATGTCAGTCCACTTGGTGCAACAGCTCTCCAAGGTGTGATCATTCCTTTTTAGATGCAGACTAATGAGCAGATCTGATTTGATGCAGGTGTTAGTTTTGGGGATGAAAATTTACAGGGTGATTCCATAATTTATTCCTCAGAATTGAGTGAGTCCATATTTTTTTTCCCTCTGCTTGGTCTAAAAAAGTAACTGTTACTGACTGCCACATTTATTTTTCCTGATTTCTTATAGTGTTTCTTAAAGCCAGAAAGTTGCCATTTGAAATGACTTTAGTTTTGTGTCATGTCTGTGATCTGCTTTTTTTTCTACAAAATTAAACAACTGAATGAACATTCTCCGAGGCCGGTGATTCCATAATTTTTGCCAGGGGTTGTAGATTCAGTAGATTCTCACAAATCCAACAAGACCAAGCATTCATGATATGCACACTCTTAAGGCTATGAAATTGGGCTATTAGTAGAAAAAAGTAGAAAAGGGGGTGTTCACAATAATAGTAGTGTGGTATTCAGTCAGTGAGTTCGTCAATTTTGTGGAACAAACAGGTGTGAATCAGGTGTCCCCTATGTAAGGATGAAGCCAGCACCTGTTGAACATGCTTTTCTCTTTGAAAGCCTGAGGAAAATACATTGTTCAGAAGAACAGTGTAGTTTGATTAAAAAGTTGATTGGAGAGGGGAAAACTTATACGCAGGTGCAAAAAATTATAGACTGTTCATCTACAATGATCTCCAATGCTTTAAAATGGACAAAAAAACCAGAGACGTGTGGAAGAAAACAGAAAACAACCATCAAAATGGATAGAAGAATAACCAGAATGGCAAAGGCTCACCCATTGATCAGCTCCAGGGTGATCAAAGACAGTCTGGAGTTACTGTAAGTGCTGTGACAGTTAGAAGACGCCTGTGTGAAGCCAATTTATTTGCAAGAATCCCCGCAAAGTCCCTCTGTTAAATAAAAGACGTGCAGAAGAGGTTACGATTTGCCAAAGAACACATCAACTGGCCTAAAGAGAAATGGAGGAATATTTTGTGGACTGATGAGAGTAAAATTGTTCTTTTTGGGTCCAAGGGCTGCAGACAGTTTGTGAGATGACCCCCAAACTCTGAATTCAAGCCACAGTTCACAGTGAAGACAGTGAAGCATGGTGGTGCAAGCATCATGATATGGGCATGTTTCTCCTACTATGGTGTTGGGCCTATATATTGCATACCAGGTATCATGGATCAGTTTGGATATGTCAAAATACTTGAAGAGGTCATGTTGCCTTATGCTGAAGAGGACATGCCCTTGAAATGGGTGTTTCAACAAGACAATGACCCCAAGCACACTAGTAAACGAGCAAAATCTTGGTTCCAAACCAACAAAATTAATGCCTCATAGATGTGAAGAAATCATGAAAAACTGTGGTTATACAACTAAATACTAGTTTAGTGATTCACAGGATTGCTAAAAAAGCAGTTTGAACATAATAGTTTTGAGTTTGTAGCATCAACAGCAGATGCTACTATTATTGTGAACACCCCCTTTTCTACTTTTTTTTTTTTTTACAAATAGCCCAATTTCATAGCCTTAAAAGTGTGCATATCATGAATGCTTGGTCTTGTTGGATTTGTGAGAATCTACTGAATCTACTGGTACCTTGTTTCCCATGTAACAATAAGAAATATACTCAAAACCTGGATTAATCTTTTTAGTCACATAGCACTACTATTATTCTGAACACTACTGTATGCCGACATTCATGGCCACATTGTGGCATATAACAGTATGTGTCCAGGTTTTGCAGCACATATTGTCACCGGGGACAATATGTGCCGTGAACATTGGTGCATATTGTCACCAATATGCTGCAACAGTTGAGAGAGAGAGAGACAGAGAGAAATCATAATTTTGTATTTTATTAACTTGTGTATATAGATGGCTTTGTAGCAATTTTTAAGTATTTTTATTTTTGTTGTTTGTTTTTTCTGTGTTGTCATGGGGACCATGATTGAAATAAGTCTATGCTTTTTCATGCCATCCTCGGCAAGTGTGTGTATGTATGTATATATATATATATATATATATATATATATATATATATATATATATATATATATATATATATATATATATATAGCCATTGTATTTCATATCATGTATTTTGCCAAATCAATCAAAGAGAGGGGGCGGCGTGGCAGACAGACATACAGGGACGATTTTTAATCAGTCAATAACCTGACGAAACACTAAGGTTTTCTTCAACAGAATGTGAAATATTTGCATTCTGCAGCTTTACTGAGCAGGTACCTTGACACTTGCACAAATTACATTTGCTCACCTTGTGTGTAAAAGCTGGTTGGATTTGTGTGTAAATCGGTAGATCAGCGCAAGAACTGTCAGCACAGAGTAAATCCCTGTGTGATTGTAATTATTCACCAACATCTGAGTGCTAAAAGTTATGCTGAAACGATTGTGGCGTTTAGCAGTCTGTGCAGAAACATCTCCGCGTTACGCATCGCCAGTCAGTGCACGATGGATCAAACCATCTTCCTCAGCCCTGTGCGCACTGGTCGCGAAAAGTCCTGGCGCTGTTGAGAAGGCTTGCAAGAAAATAGATGTGGCACATGCGCTCACAGCATAAAACGCCAGAATAGAAGCCGGTGCGCATCCACGGGAAGCCTACTTTTTAGACCTCCATGCTCCGCCTGCCCGCGCCGTGGGTTAGCGGTTGACGCATGACTGTCTCCGGCGATGGGGTTTCCTACAGCCTGTGTGTGTGCGTGTGTGAGACAGAGGTAAAAAGTAATTCATAGTTAAACAGCACAACAAATCAGGTCCATTATTTATTGAAAACACATTGGGGGGGGGCTCAGTTTTTGTTGTCTACAGGTAAACGCTGTTCTGTCTGGCAGATAGAACAGATTGATTTTTTTATACAGATAAATAAATCAATAAATTAATGCAGATGATTTTATTACATCCTTGGTGGATGTAATGAGAGCGAGTGTGAGTGCACGTGTGTGTGAGACAGAAAAAACAATTCATAGTTAAACATCACATTTTACTTCTTGCTTTGACGACCAGCGACAATATGTACCATTATCATATACCTATAAATGATGCGCCAATATGATTGGATAAAACACTAAAGAATAAATAGCAATACACCCTTTTCGCGGACGGGTAACATATTTCATACCACCCGAGTAATCAGCCAATCCAGACAGCGGAGCGGCGCCACGACGAAGAGGCGTGGTCAGAGGAACTGTGAAATCACTATTAATAATTTCTTATGTGTCCAACCTCGTAGGTTAATTGTTAAAATTAAATTCATTAGTTCTAAAAGCCATCATAATTATTTATAGGAAAACGTTCTATTTTTTTTCTACTAAGGTTTGAACTTTGAGTGTTTACACAGGAGAGAAAAGTGAGAAAATGTTAATGCCTGTTTGAGAAAAGTGTATAAAGTGTGTGGTGAGGGGTTTTACAAGAATTGGAGAGAGCTGACATGAGAACCAAGGCAGACTGAGTAAAGATCTGAAACTCATTTTGAAGTCCTTCTGTGCTGGCAACACCAAGCTCACAGTCTGTGAAGGAAACTCATGCTTTTGTGGGACATTGTGACCATTTTAACACAAGACCACACTGAATGACGACGAGTTTGACATTTTCCTTTGTCCTGCTGTAGGAAATCATATTCATCTTGTTGCACCATTTCACTGATGAATGATGAGATTTAAATTGCTGCAGCCCCTCCAATGTTCTGTAATTCACATTTATCCGTGAGGTCTGCAAAGTATTTGCTATGCAGTGTAAAATGGCTCACGTTTTCACAAGAACAGGAATATCTCATCATAATTCTAAAGTAGAAAACCTTGGTGTGCCAGTCATTTGTTTTCGGCTTTTTTTTCCTACACTATTTTCCCGTCAGTTTTGAATGTTAATGAGTGCACTTATGTTTGAGATGCACACGATCAACAGACGCAGCTACAGTGTTTGGATTTCTGAAGCTTTTTTTTTTCCTGCTTATTTTGGAAACATTTATTGATTGTGTGTTTGAACGTCACATGATTTATTTATTTATTTATTTGTTTTTAAATTATTTATTACATAAAGCATTATTAAAGTGGTGGTGGTGGGGTTAGAATTTGTGCACAGATTTTTTGCCAGGAGTAAGGCATGGTTTATTGATGACTGTACACTGATGGAGGTTTATGCTTCAGTTTTGGCTCCAGCTGATTAGCTTGCTCTGCTGCAGTGAGGAAGAGAGAGTGAGCGTGTGTGTGTGTGTGTGTGTGTGTGTGTGTGTGTGTGTGTGTATGCTTGAGAGAGGAGTGGGGGGTAACAGAGGCAGCATGTGCATCAACGCGCGGCTTACCGCACTGTAGGCTCCCATCATTCTGCTTCATTCCTCCTCCCTTCCTTTCTCGTCCCTTTCTCCTTGTGTTTTATTTTTTCCGCTACCTTGTTTATCACTGCTCCCTTCTTTTTTTGCCCTCTCGCTCTCTCCCTCCTCTCATCTTCTCTCCTGCAGTTCTGCCGCCTTTCGTTCCTGTGTTGCACACAGAAGATGACACCTCTAATTTTGAGGAGCCGGAGCAGGCAGCCCTCTGGCCAGCCCCAGCAGCCCAGCGAGGAGGTCTGCCAGCGGGCTTCCAGGGCCAGGATCTGCCTTTTGTAGGCTGGTTCTTCAGCCGAGCATTGACAGCACTAGCCAGAACTGAGTAAGTGGTACCTTTTTCTTTTGCATTGCTGTTTTTTTTTTATTTTTTTTATTTTTTTTTATACCACCTTTTTAAAATTTTATTTAATTTTATTTATTTATTTTTCAGTCAGTGGTGAGACCTCTTGTACATGCCTCCTTAACATATCTTTGTTAAATCCCTCATATAACCATTGGCAGCAGTTCTTCCATTAGATGCTTCATTGCCATGGCAACAAATTCCATGTAGCCTTGTTTCAGGTGACCTAGTGTGCTGCCCTGAGCAGTTGGTGTTGTATCACTGTCATTAGTATTGTGCACATTTGGGGCTAAAACGGGTTTGGCCATATGCTGTGTCAGACAGGTTAGAAGAAGGGGAGGGAACCCCCTGTTCTGTGGTGCTTTTCTCCTTTGGTTTCTATTTTGGTGCATGGGATCGCACATAGTTGATCATAAATGGATGAAATGGATGGACCAACAGAAGCAAGGAGGCGTGATCCTTGCCATTGGTGCTGATTGGTATGCGGCTGAGTGTGTCAATGAGGTTTGCTGAGAGGTGGAACCTCACACACATGCACACTCCCACCCTCACTGCTGTTATTCTGCTGGTCTGTTCTGTGAAGCATAATGGGATCCTGACTTTTACAGCATGGGTTTTTGGGACTGTAATTATCCCTAATGGTGTTTGGCTTTTTAAACTCTGATAATAATGCAAGAGGATGGGTTTCATTTCTGTAGCCCCACGGCAGTCCTCTGGCAAGTTAATGGTGCTGTAAACTGCAGCTCATGACGACAGCAAAAACAGACAGCGAGGAAAAAAGCGTTACCAGATTAGAAAGGGAAAAGGACGAGAACCTAGACTGGGGGATGAGAATCTATTTCTATGGTTACTACTGTGTTGCCTGCCTCCCCCTTTCTCCCCCCAGTCTCCACCCCCATCTTTACCCGTCTTATCTCCTGTTTTCTTCCTCTTGTAATGTCTCTGCCCATTGCTCTTACACCATCTGTCATCTGTCATGGTTTTTAAGTGAAGTCAGTTATGTTTGGTTGCATTTCTGAAGCACAGTTCAAAAGCTGCTGAATGTAACCTTAATACATTTTGCACATTGTGTACTGTGTGTCTCAGTGTGTATCAACATTCTTCGTCATAAGCCAAATTTAAAATGAATTTTTAAAATGATGGCACAGACGAGCATAATGAATGGCTGATCATGTTTTGGTGGGTTTTGTTATTCCTCCTTCGTTCGCTGTAAACTTGTCTCTGCCTCATTAGTAAATCGCAGCAACACAAAATCTCATAAACCACTTGCTTCAGACAACCCAGCTGTGGTTTGGTGTCAACTTTGCAAGTTCACTTGTACATAGCTTTTCAAATAAAATTTACCTGTTTGAGGTGTTTTAATAAATTTAAAATTGTTAAAAATATTAACAAACAAAAATATGAAATGTATTTATCAATAAATTATTAACTTAAGAAAATGAAAGAAATATAATAATAATAATCTGTTGCTCAAAATATTTTTTACTTGGAAGTACAGCTTATATTTTCGTACTCATGGCAGGGTATAAAAGCACTTCTTGGTTGATCAGTTTATTTATCTAGCCTAGTCCCATTTTGTGGTCAATTTTCCAACAATAAACTTGTCCATGGCAAAGTATATCAAAACCTAATAGCCTGATTTTACAGAAAGATAAAAAAAAAACCTTTTGATATTCATGGAGCTGTATGTGTGTGTGTGTGTGTGTGTGTGTGTTTTTAATGACCAGTGTTCTATCCAACTGCGCCACATTCAGAATCCTCCCAAAGAAAAGATTAAAAAAAGTATTTTTTTTTTCACACATTGTTGGGGATTTTAGCAAGAATGATGTGAAAATATTTCTGTGGTGTCTTTGTTGACTGTCTTCTCAACAAAAAGTATAATGAAACAAATGGGAACTACATCTGAAATCCAAAAACAGATGTCTATGTATGAGTGGCTGGCTTTAGTCTGAAACAAGGGTACTTGGGGCTTGTATTACTATCAGGAGCTCCCTAGGATGGTATGTGTGGGTGGCTGTGGTTGGCTAAAGCATGGAGACCTTGACCCCAGGTGGTACTGCATTGTTTTGGGGTGTTGCTAGCTCTTGCTTCAGGAGGTGGTTATAGCAGGTGTGGCATTAGCTCACTCTCACCATGGTCTTTTGGGGCTTGTCTGACATTGGGACTGTGGTTTGTGTCCTGCATCTCATGCTCACAAAGCTGGTTTTGTCCTGTGTGCGTGGGATTGTTGGGTGCACCTTTTGTTGTCAGGTCTGCAGTCCCCATGGTCGCTTCTGACATCCTGGTAGTGTGCGTTACTGGTCCTGTCTCTGCACATTTCTTCTCCCATGGGCATGGAAATGGGGGGGGGGGGGGGGGGGGGCTGTGGTTGGGGGCTGTGCCCTTTTAGCAGCTTTGTGGCACTGATGCAAATCTTCCCATGTTATTACACATCTCATATTTAACACACTCTGCACAAAGATTTATAGCTCTCACATGTACGTGTATACCCTTTAACTCGTGAAATTCTGCATATTTTTGCAATTGGTGCCATTATCTGCTAATAAGCAAGGTTTGTCACACACACCCCCTCCCGACAACATTTTTCATATGTTATGTCAATGCTTTGTCACCATTATTGATATTGTCTCATGGTTCTTTTGTCTGTTACGCTCTTATTTCAATTGGGGGGGGGGGGGGGGGGGTAGCAAATCTTTGCTGGAGTATTAAAAATTGTATATATTCTTCATGAATTAACAGGGTGAGACATAAAAGCACCATTAAACAAATACGTAGTAACCATGACAATAACAGTGACAGTGAGACATGCCAACAAAGATTGGGTATGCAATAACATTGACAAAGATGCTTACAAGGACAGTGGAGAGAGGAAAACAAAAAAAAAAAAAACTAATTAAATGTATTTTTATAGTGCCAAATCACACCATAAGTCACCCTTTACAAGGGTAAGGTCTAACCGTACCAACTTAATAAAGGTTGTTAAGGTTAGACCTTACCCATGTGAAGAAACCTTGAGGCAGCGTTGTTGTAATTTTGCGCTATGTAAATGAATTTAATAGAGGAGGTGGTCACGATGATAGCAGTGATCATAGAAATATGTAGTTTTATACCATTTACTGGACATATTGTGAAGATGTGAGTTTCATGCATGTGTATGTGGGAAAGCTATGAATCTGTGCACAGTGTGAAAGATAAAAAAAAAAAACTAAACACAAATAGGTATGTAACAACTTGCATGATAGTAAAGAATTTCATTGGTGCCACATAGCCCCCAAACAGTGATTCAGCAGCTGGGGTCAGTCCCAGGACTGCTCTCACAGGCCTTAGTCCCCCTAAGCACAGACCTACATGGTAAAAGGTAAATGGACTGCATTTATACATTTAGCGTTTTAAAAAGGAATGGTTTGCACCATCTGTCATGCTTAGTTTTCATGTTACGGGGTAACATACGTCATAGAATCCAGTGGACGTCGACCTTGTTTGACCTTTACTTTGGAGACCAAGCATTCACTACAGTCAAAACTATTCAGTTTATTAATCCTTTTATTTCAACCAATAAATTGCATCACTTTTTAACAAAATTGGAGCAACTTTAACTTTTGATCCCTGTACAAACTGAAATTGACCTTTGTCACCATTTTTGCTGTTTTTACCCCATAACTCCAGAACATTCAGTCATAGATAGTCCATAGAATATACCTTTTTGGAATCATTATGATCAGACAAATAATGTGGCAAAGGTTTCAACATGATTGGAGTATTTTTAAATTTTGACCCCTGGGTAATTCTTTATTGACCCCTGTAGCTTATTAGAGGTCAGCTCCAGGATGGCTCCATATCTGAAAATAAACATTAGATAATTTAGAATATGTGTGCCAAATTCCATGCTTTCATCACAAAATGAACAATTGTTTTGCTATGCTGCCCCACTAATAACTGAAGTGCATGTAAATGTGAGAGATCAGATTATTGCAGTTATCTGATTAATAATGTCATGCAGACTTGCTCAGTGGTTAACTTTTATTCAAGTTGACCTCAACTCAAGCTGCAAATATTAATAAAGATAAAATAATGCCTCAGCTATTAAATGGCATTGCAGTAAGTGCACAGCATGATGGCAGCACTGTTGTCGTCTTCCTCAACAATCTTTTCAAATGCTTCCCACGCCTTACTTTTCTTTGAGGTGTGCTTTTGTTTTAAATTCTCCCATCTTCAGGTTCTGCATATTCTGCAATCACATAGGTGTGTGGTAAACAGCTGCTGCTGTTAACCAGCCAATGATGTTTCACAAAACAATCATTTCATAAACATTGATATTTTTTTTCCTGCCTTTACATAATAATTGACAAATATGCTTAAATCTTATTTTTACTGACCCACCTGCAAATGACCCGAATATCATTAAAAATATATTTGTTTCTTAACCGCGTGTGACTGTGGTCATTCCCTAATTTCAGATCACTTGACAAATCACTAGGCCTTTCTGAGTGAACTACAGCTGTTAATGAATATCCTATCTTTTAGTTTTGGTCATAATTAGATTTTTGACCTTCAGTGTCCAGAAATACGTTTAAAATCATTTAATTCATCCATCTCCAGAAATAGTCATAATGTTAATGCGTGTTTCCAGTGGCGGGGGAGAAAGTGCTTATATTTTATTTTATTTTAGTGTGTATGTGGTTGAGGAGGGAGCATTTAAATTAGTGTGCCTAGATAGAGCGGTGACATAAAGAGTCGAAAAAAAAAAAAATCGGTCACGTGACTCCTGGTGCCATCTTGGGTTCAAAATAGCGTTCGCTGTTTATCTATCTGCTGTCTATCGCTGAAAATGCCGGTTTGCTGAGCATTTGGGGGCACAAATAGACAGCAAGGGCTTGAAGATGTACAGATTCCCTTCAGATCTGAGCATTAGAAAAATTTTGGAAAATAAAGTCAGCTGTGTGGGATGGAAGCGACTTCATTGTCAAAGCTTTGAGAGGTAAATTTGTTGTTCAGTCCCATGTACAGTAAAACTCACCTAAACCTTTATTGTATAAACCAGATATTCACAGTCACCGGACATAAAAAGTCCCAAGGTTTTTGTATTGTTTTCCATGTAATAAACACCGTATATAACAGATTTTGTACAACAGATTTTTCACTCATATCAGATAACATGTCCTGTCCACTCACAATGTATTTCCATTAAAAACCTTGCATGTGGGACCGGAGTCATTTCCGTGATTAAAAGTACAACCGTTTATTTTTTTTTTCACGCTGTGCTCAGACTCGGAGCCGCAACGTGATGTGCGCGGCAGGCTGCGCAGTGACAGCAGCAAAGTGTCAAATCACAGTCGACTGTGATTTGACACTTTGCTGCTTTCAATCCTTTGTCTGTCATCATATTATAATAGTTTTTGCAGTGTGCACGCTAATTACAAATGGATCAGAAAAGTCCGCAACTTTACAGCATGAAGTCGATAAAAGAGGCAATTGTACAGCTTGCCTTTAATTTGGAGGTGATGATTGTAGAAAGAAAAGCTTGAGTGAGGGTGGTTAAATGATTTAAAAAATGTTGAAAACATTAAAAGGTTCATTCAGTAGTTCAGCACAGTTGGAAACAAAATGGTGCCATGTTCTGAGTTGACACCACTCTCTCCATCTAGGCACACTAATTTAAATAAGAAACTACAACAGTAAAAATTACAGCCCTAGATTCCTGATGATGATGATGATGATGATATAATATTATTGTAATTTATAAGTAAAATATGATGACATTCATTCTCATTTTGGTTCTAAAGAGGCACCAGAAGCTGTCTGGGTAATTCTACACTAACTGAATTACAGTGAAAGCATATTTTTAATAGTAAGCTGAAACATGGGCAGATTTTGCTGGCATTGTAATTCCATTATTCTAAAATTGTCTATCTACAGACAAATTTTCTCAAGGGAGTCATCCCAGATGCCCCCTGTTGGAGGGGCAACCCCTCCCACACTCTCCACTGTGAGTACAGTAAAAGCTTGCAACACTTACTTTTTCCTTCTAACTTCTACACCCTTTCTTGATGAAATCTCTGAAGGAATATCTCTATCAGTTATCTTAATAAAGCAGAAAATGGGAATGTCCTGAATCAGATCTAAGTTATCCTCTTGATTTAAAAAAAAAAAAACTAAATTCATCCATCTGAACAAAGCACAGTGTGTCTGAAAACCACAAACACCACTTTATTTGCTGCTAGCAAATATCTTTGAGATATTAAAAAGGCATTTCTGTGCAGTAATAAATTCAGTGGTGTCACTGTAGGAGCTTTATCATAGGCCTGACTTAGACCCCAGTCACACATAGTAAGAATGCACAGGAACGTGGACAACATGGCAAAAATGGCCATAATCTGGACAAGGTCGGGAGGGAAAGAGGCGTGGAGACTCTTGGCGGATCCCGTCCAGACTGCCTCGTTCACACCTGCACGATCACATCCAAAGCGTATGTAGACAACAGTTAGACAACACAGACTGCTGTCAGACAGCCACAAAGAGGGCTGAAGACTGCCTGATTGCCAAACGTCTGGATGGCAAACACGGGGCCGGAGTGGGAGCCAGTGCTGTGTCCTCCCTTTGCACAGACCCTGCTATAGTACTGGACATTGGAGTACAACCAACGTATGGACCGGACTCATGCCATATGTGTCAAAGCCCGCATTGGTGCTGTCACTCACTCACTCACTCACTCACTCACTCACTCACTCACTCACTCACATGCAATCACAGCTATGCTTGTCCTCTCTTTCCCAGTGCTTGCTCACCTCACAGCAGGAGATCGCACGTACATGTGCATGCATAGAACAGGTGATGAAATGATCGCTCGGTGTGTGTGTGTGTGTGTGTGTGTGTGTGTGTGTGTGTGTGTGTGTGTGTGTGTGTGTGTGTGTGTGTGTGTGTGTGTGTGTGTGTGTGTGTGTGTGTTCATAACGGCTGAAGGAGCCGCTACACCTGTGCCGCTGTCAGCCACTGCACACAGTTTGCTGCTGCTAAACTAGCAGTAGGCCAACCTTGCCCATGTGCACAGCAGTAGTCAGATGCAGCCATTACAGCGAAGTTTATTTATTTATTTATTTTTTGCCCACTCCAGCATCAGCAGCACAACGCAACTCTGTACACTGCAATGTCCGATGGATTATCAGTGGGCGGTATGTCACATGGGATTTATTTAAGCTGTGGTTGTTTACAGCACAGCTGGGTGAGAAGGTTTCACCACAGGCTGTGGTCCCTGGCTCCTGATTGCTTTGTGCTGTGAAACGTTCCTGGAGCCATACCGGGTGAAATTCATGTTTAATAATGTTGTCATTGGCTAGCGAAAAAGTTGCACATCATACCTCCCACAGAGTTAGATGATAAAGTAATAATATGTATAGTACAGCGGTGAGATCCGTTCAGGTGCAATGACACATTAATGTGCATGAGACAGCGGTGGGCCTGCCCGTGGTGTCACAGATATGATGGCCACAATATTTCACATTATGTCGCCCATGGGAAGACATGGAAATGTATCTGTACTATAAGGTCTATTATGGATATAACAGCCAGTTCAGATCTGCGGCGGCGGCGTGCGCTGTGTGAAGCATTGACCTGCAGTGGCATGCGGTGCTTTCAGTTTTATTGCGCGCTGTTCACATCCACTGCACATGATGAATGTGTACCGCGTACATGTTATTATATCAACATTTCCTTTGCCCTCCCTGGCCGGGGTCCAATGGAAGTGGACATACGTGGCACAAGCAGGACACTCCGGCAGGATTTGCTGTGACCGATCCATCTCAAGAGTTCAGTCAGCTGCGATCAGATCATTTTAAATGGTGTATGACGCCGTCAGAATATGTAGAATATGATCAGATGGCGCACAAACTGCACATAGACCACCATTAGATGTGTGTCCCATCTTGATGGCACCAAGTAGAGGTAGGCGATACCGCTTTACGATATAAATTTGGACAACAGTAGAGATTTAGACTCCACTGACCAATCGCATGCTTGTTGATGACGTCATAGTGGCTTCCTCAGTGACTCTGAATGACTGGAAAAGGTTGCAGTCAGTGCTTTGGTTACAGGCTCCATTTCCACCTTGGTAGATTGAAAGTTTTCCTTATAAGAGTGTAAAATTATAAGATATCTTAATCCTCTGGAGTTGCCTGACTCAATTCGGTCATATAAAAGTCACATAAAATGCATTTATGTGTATTTACGCTTTTCCATCTGCATCAGATGCTCAAAGCGCTTTACAAGTAATGCCTCACATTCATCCCGATGTGAGGGTGCTGCCATACAAGGTACTCCCTGCACACTGGGAGCACCTAGGGGATTAAGGACTTTGCCCAAGGGTTCTTAGTGATTTTCTGGTCAGCCTGGGATTTGAACCAAGGATCCTCTGGTTTCAAACCACTAGACCATCACCTCCCCTTTATGACACACCGGGAGCCACTAGGGGATTAAGGACCTTGCCCAAGAGTGATTTTCCGGTCAGGCTGGGATTTGAACCTCAAGCCCAATGCTTTAACCACTAGACTATCACCTCCCCACATGACAGAATTAAGCAGTTCTCCCATTAAATTCACCAGACTCAGTCTCCGTTGCAATGCACTTTAAAAGTGCACGCCTCAAGCTTAATACGAGTTTTTAAATTCTATTAATAGGCCTACTATAACCTGAATTATGATTAATAATTTGTTTTTTTGTGAATTTTATGGTCCTATTTGTTGCGCGTATTTGCAGAAAGCCACAGTAAACAGTAGTTTTCCTCATTTAGCTGAGCTGAGAGTTCTGTCTTGGGGCAGGACAGCGAAGAAAAAAAATGCCTTCCACTTTATCTTTGGTGGAAATACAAGATATAAGTTTGGTGGAAATACAAGATATAAGGGTCTTGGAGGACTTTCTGGACAAAATGGCACCAAAAGCAGACAAACTAACACTGCCCCCTGCTGGGCAGAAGCAGGAATGGCAAAATGAGATCATTTCAGTGCCCAAAAATACAAGTCAGAGAATCAGGTGCTCAGAATTAATTGTATCTTTTGTTGTTGTTAATTTGTTTATTTTAATCAATTTAGCTTTCCTAATGGTCTATATGACCCATTCAGAAACACTTCCATTATAATTTTTACACTTAAGTTTCTTCTTTGTCTTTCGGCTGTTCCCGCCACAGCAGATCAATCGTTCGGCTGTTCCCGCCACAGCAGATCAATCGTTTGCATCTCACCCTGTCCTCTGTATCTTCCTCTGTCACACCAACCACCTGCATGTCCTCTCTCAGCACATCCATGAACCTCCTCTTTGGTCTCCCTCTTCTCCTCCTGCCTGGTGGCTCCATCCTCAGCATCCTTCTCCCTATATACCCTGGGTCCCTCCTCTGCACATGTCCAAACCATCTCAATCTCGCCTCTCTGACTTTGTCTCCAAACCGTCCCACCTGAGCTGTCCCTCTGATATGTTCATTCCTAATCTTGTCCATTCTTGTCACTCCCAAAGAGAATCTCAACATCTTCAGCTCTGCCACCTCCAGCTCTGCCTCCTGCCTTTTTGTTAGTGCCACTGTCTCTAAACCATACAACATAGCTGGTCTCACTACTGTTTTGTAAACTTTCCCCTTCACTCTTGCTGATATTCTTCGGTCACAAATCACTCCTGCCACCTTTCTCCACCCACTCCACCCTGCCTGCACTCTCTTCTTCATCTCTCTACCACACTCTCCATTACTTTGAACAGTTGACCCCAAATATTTAAACTCATCTACTTTCACCACTTCTACTCCTTGTAACTGCACTATTCCACTGGGCTCCCTCTCATTCACACACATGTACTCAGTCTTGCTTCTACTGACTTTCATTCCCCTTCTCTCCAAAGCATATCTCCACTTCTCCAGACTAGACTCAACTTGCTCTCTACTCTCACTACAGATCACAATGTCATCTGCAAACATCATAGTCCATGGGGACTCCTGTCTGATCTCATCTGTCAACCTGTCCATCACCACTGCAAACAAGAAAGGACTCAGAGCTGATCCTTGGTGTAATCCCACCTCCACCTTGAATGAGTCTGTCATTCCGACTGCGCATCTCACCGCTGTCACCCTATTCTTGTACATGTCCTGCACTACCCTAACATACTTCTCTGCCACTCCAGACTTCCTCATACAATGCCACAACTCTTCTCTTGGCACCCTATCATAAGCTTTTTCTAAGTCCACAAACACACAATGTAACTCTTTCTGTCCTTCTCTGTACTTTTCCAACAGTATTCTCAGAGCAAACATTGCATCGTAGTGCTCTTTCTCGGCATGAAACCATATTGCTGCTCACAGATCTTCACCTGTTTTCTAAGCCTAGCTTCTACTACTCTTTCCCATAACTTCATGCTGTGGCTGATCAGCTTTATGCCTCTGTAGTTACTGCAGCTCTGCACATCACCCTTGTTCTTGAAAATAGGAACCAGCACACTTCGTCTCCACTCCTCAGGCATCCTCTCACTTTCCAAGATTTTATTAAACAATCTGGTTAGAAACACTACTGCCATCTCTCCTAGACATTTCCATGCCTCCATTGGAATGTCATCTGGACCAACTGCCTTTCCACTCTTCATCCTCTTCATAGCAGCCCTCACTTCTTCCTTGCTAATCTCTTTTACTTCCTGATTTACTCTCACCACATCATCCAGCCTTTTCTCTCGCTCATTTTCTTTATTCATCAACTCTTCAAAATATTCCATCCACCTTTTCAGCACACACTCCTCACTTGTCAGCACATTACCATGTGCATCTTTTACCACCCTAACCTGCTGCACATCCTTTCCAGCTCTGTCCCTTTGTCTGGCCAATCGGTACAAGTCCTTTTCTCCTTCCTTACTATTCAACTTCTTGTACAGCTCGCAATATGCCTTTTCCTTTGCTTTTGCCACTTCTCTTCTCGCCTTACACCGCATCTCCTTGTACTCCTGTCTACTTTCTTCATCTCTCTGACTATCCCAAAACTTTTTCGCCAGCCTCTTTCTCCTTATGCTTTCCTGGACCTCTTCATTCCACCAGCAAGTCTCCTTGTCCTCCTTCCACTGTCCAGATGTCATACCCAGTACTGCCCTAGCCGTCTCCCTCACCACATCTGCAGTACTTTTCCAGTTGTCCAAAATTGCTTCCCCTCCAACTAGTGCTTCTCTCACCTGCTCACTAAATTTCACACAACAGTCTTCCTCCTTCAGCTTCCACCATCTGATCCTTTGTTGAGCTCTCACTCTCTTCTTCTTCTTTACCTCTAAAGTCATCCTACAAACAACCATCCTATGCTGTCTAGTGACACTCTCTCCTGCTACCACCTTACAGTCTGTGATTTCTTTTAGCTTGTATCTCCTATAAAGAATGTAGTCCACCTGTGTGCACCTTCCTCCACTCTTCGCGATATATATCATTACCGTGAATTCAATTCATATTGTGACATGAATTTTAAGTCATATCACCCAGCCCTAGCGCCAAGAGTGTTTTGAACTGTGCAACACATGCGGGACAGCTGAGCGAACAGGACCAACTATATAGACTGCTGTCTGTCAGTCTTTAGACTACACCTCAACACTTAACGACTGTGGGTGGATGTGTCATTCTAATGCCAGTTTTCCACAATCGGCCTGTGTGTGACAGGGGTCTTAAAGCTTTGTCTTTGTTTAAACTTAAATTCACACATGAAACATTATACATGATGATAATTTTCCATTTAAAAAGTAGTTAAAATTTGCTGAAGATTTCCTCCTTATGCTGCACTGCGTGTGTTCGTTTTGATCTGCTTTCTGTGGAATTATATATGTTGTTGTCTGTTTTTCAGTTTATTATTCTTTGAGGTTGTTTCCTCTTCCTGAGTCTTTCTTCAGTAATGTAGTCTGCTCAGGGTAGTTTTTTTGTTTGTTTTTTAAATCCTGCACATTACGGTGTTCTTCAGTTGTTAAAGTGAGAGTCTGACATTTTCTTGGATATATTTTGTGATTTGATTTAATATTATGGTTAACAGAGTCAATATGAGATAAGCTTCATTATTCATTGTAGGTGTGAACTGATATTTAATCACACAGACACAACTGTATCAACTATATTTTGCATATCCAAACTGTGAATAAACCTCAAATCTGAATATTTAAGAAAGTAAAAGTGAGGTTTTGGCTTTTTTAGGAGAATATCTATGTGTGCACAATTATTGGGCAACTATTCATGTGCAGAATTATGCAACTAAATGAAAAATGAACATTTTCCCATCTCACTTGTTTGCCTGTTAAAGTGCGAATAATAAACAAACAACTAAAAATTAAACAAATGGATATTTCTGATATTTGAGAGAAAAAGTGACCAATATATAGCCACCCTTCTGTTCTGTAACACTTGCAAGTCTTCCATTCTTGAGCTGTTGACGATCACCTTTTTATGCAGCAGCAACACAGCCTCCCAGACACTGTTCACAGAGCTGTACCGTTTTTCCTACACAGTAAATCTCCCATTTAAGATGGGCCCACACGGTCTCAATAGGGTTGAGGTCAGGTGAGGAATGGGGCCATGTAATTTATTCATTCATCTTTAAGGTGTTTACTGGCTAGCCACGCAATGGAATACTTCAGTGCTTGCGATGGAGCATTGACTTGCATAAAAGTCATGGTCTTCTTAAAAGATGCAGACTTTTTCCTATACCACTGCTTGAAAAACTAAAAACCAGTAGCAGGTTTGGGAGTTGATTTTTGAATCCATCTTCACCCACATAAAGTCCAACTAGTTAATTTGTAATAATACTGGCTTATACCAGTGCCCCGATTCCACCTTGCTGGCGTCTGAGTCAAAGTGGAAGCTCTGTTCCCATTAACTGATTCAGCCACGGGCCCATCCACCTGGTCCTTCAAGACTCAATCTCATGTCATCCTTCCACAAAACGTTTTGAAAAATTTGTTGTAAGATGCCATGCATCCAAAAAGTATGCACAGTGCTTCACTTTTTCCGCATTTTGTTACAACCTTATTCCACAATGGATAGATTTTTTTCACTCAAAATTCTACACACAACACCCCATAATGACAATGTAAAAACAGTTTTGAGATTTTTGCCAATTTCTTAAACATAAAAAACTAAGAAATTAAATCAATCAATCAATCAACTTTTTTCTTGTATAGCACCAAATCACAACAAACAGTTGCCCCAAGGCGCTCCACATTGCAAGGCAAGGCCATACAATAATTATGAAACACAGTCTACGTCTAAAGCAACATAACCAAGGGATGGTCCAGGGTCACCCGATCCAGCCCTAACTATAAGCCTTAGCGAAAAGGAAAGTTTTAAGCCTAATCTTAAAAGTAGAGAGGGTATCTGTCTCCCTGATCTGAATTGGGAGCTGGTTCCACAGGAGAGGAGCCTGAAAGCTGAAGGCTCTGCCTCCCATTCTACTCTTACAAACCCTAGGAACTACAAGTAAGCCCGCAGTCTGAGAGCGAAGCGCTCTAATGGGGTAATATGGTACTATGAGGTCCCTAAGATAAGATGGGACCTGATTATTCAAAACCTTATAAGTAAGAAGAAGAATTTTAAATTCTATTCTAGAATTAACAGGAAGCCAATGAAGGGAGGCCAACACGGGTGAGATATGCTCTCTCCTGCTAGTCCCCGTCAGTACTCTAGCTGCAGCATTCTGAACCAACTGAAGGCTTTTTAGGGAACTTTTAGGACAACCTGATAATAATGAATTACAATAGTCCAGCCTAGAGGAAACAAATGCATGAATTAGTTTTTCAGCATCACTCTGAGACAAGACCTTTCTGATTTTAGAGATATTGCGTAAATGCAAAAAGGCAGTCCTACATATTTGTTTAATATGCGCTTTGAATGACATATCCTGATCAAAAATAACTCCAAGATTTCTCACAGTATTACTAGAGATCAGGGAAATGCCATCCAGAGTAACGATCTGGTTAGACACCATGCTTCTAAGATTTGTGGGGCCAAGTACAATAACTTCAGTTTTATCTGAGTTTAAAAGCAGGAAATTAGAGGTCATCCATGTCTTTATGTCTGTAAGACAATCCTGCAGTTTAGCTAATTGGTGCGTATCCTCTGGCTTCATGGATAGATAAAGCTGGGTATCATCTGCGTAACAATGAAAATTTAAGCAATACCGTCTAATAATACTGCCCAAGGGAAGCATGTATAAAGTGAATAAAATTGGTCCTAGCACAGAACCTTGTGGAACTCCATAATTAACTTTAGTCTGTGAAGAAGATTCCCCATTTACATGAACAAACTGTAATCTATTAGACAAATATGATTCAAACCACCGCAGCGCAATGCCTTTAATACCTATGACATGCTCTAATCTCTGTAATAAAATTTTATGGTCAACAGTATCAAAAGCAGCACTGAGGTCCAACAGAACAAGCACAGAGATAAGTCCACTGTCCGAAGCCATAAGAAGATCATTTGTAACCTTCACTAATGCTGTTTCTGTACTATGATGAATTCTAAAACCTGACTGAAACTCTTCAAATAGACCATTCCTCTGCAGGTGATCAGTTAGCTGTTTTACAACTACCCTCTCAAGAATCTTTGAGAGAAAAGGAAGGTTGGAGATTGGCCTATAATTAGCTAAGATAGCTGGGTCAAGTGATGGCTTTTTAAGTAATGGTTTAATTACTGCCACCTTAAAGGCCTGTGGTACATAACCAACTAACAAAGATAGATTGATCATATTTAAGATTGAAGCATTAAATAATGGTAGGACTTCCTTGAGCAGCCTGGCAGGAATGGGGTCTAATAAGCATGTTGATGGTTTGGATGAAGTAACTAATGAAAATAACTCAGACAGAACAATCGGAGAGAAAGAGTCTAACCAAATACCGGCATCACTGAAAGCAGCCAAAGATAACGATACATCTTTGGGATGGTTATGAGTAATTTTTTCTCTAATAGTCAAAATTTTGTTAGCAAAGAAAGTCATGAAGTCATTACTAGTTAAAGTTAATGGAATACTCAGCTCAATAGAGCTCTGACTCTTTGTCAGCCTGGCTACAGTGCTGAAAAGAAACCTGGGGTTGTTCTTATTTTCTTCAATTAGTGATGAGTAGAAAGATGTCCTAGCTTCACGAAGGGCTTTCTTATAGAGCAACAAACTCTTTTTCCAGGCTAAGTGAAGATCTTCTAAATTAGTGAGACGCCATTTCCTCTCCAACTTACGGGTTATCTGCTTTAAGCTACGAGTTTGAGAGTTATACCACGGAGTCAGACACTTCTGATTTAAAGCTCTCTTTTTCAGAGGAGCTACAGCATCCAAAGTTGTCTTCAATGAGGATGTAAAACTATTGACAAGATACTCTAACTCCCTTACAGAGTTTAGGTAGCTACTCTGCTCTGTGTTGGTATATGACATTAGAGAACATAAAGAAGGAATCATATCCTTAAACCTAGTTACAGCGCTTTCTGAAAGACTTCTAGTGTAATGAAACTTATTCCCCACTGCAGGGTAGTCCATCAGGGTAAATGTAAATGTTATTAAAAAATGATCAGACAAAAGGGAGTTTTCAGGGAATACTGTTAAGTCTTCTATTTCCATACCATAAGTCAGAACAAGATCTAAAATATGATTAAAGTGGTGGGTGGACTCATTTACTTTTTGAGCAAAGCCGATAGAGTCTAATAATAGATTAAATGCAGTGTTGAGGCTGTCATTCTCAGCATCTGTGTGGATGTTAAAATCGCCCACTATAATTATCTTGTCTGAGCTAAGCACTAAGTCAGACAAAAGGTCTGAAAATTCACAGAGAAACTCACAGTAACGACCAGGTGGACGATAGATAATAACAAATAAAACTGGTTTTTGGGACTTCCAATTTGGATGGACAAGACTAAGAGACAAGCTTTCAAATGAATTAAAGCTCTGTCTAGGTTTTTGATTAATTAATAAGCTGGAATGGAAGATTGCTGCTAATCCTCCGCCCCGGCCCGTGCTACGAGCATTCTGACAGTTAGTGTGACTCGGGGGTGTTGACTCATTTAAACTAACATATTCATCCTGCTGTAACCAAGTTTCTGTTAGGCAGAATAAATCAATACGTTGATCAATTATTATATCATTTACCAACAGGGACTTAGAAGAAAGAGACCTAATGTTTAATAGACCACATTTAACTGTTTTAGTCTGTGGTGCAATTGAAGGTGCTATATTATTTTTTCTTTTTGAATTTTTATGCTTAAATAGATTTTTGCTAGTTATTGGTGGTCTGGGAGCAGGCACCGTCTCTACGGGGATGGGGTAATGAGGGGATGGCAGGGGGAGAGAAGCTGCAGAGAGGTGTATAAGACATAAGTATTCACAGCCTTTGCATTGAGCTTAATTGGAGTTCACCTGGGGTAAATTCAGTTGATTTGGAAAGGCACACACCTGTCTACATATAAGGTACCACAGTTGACAGTGCATGTCAGAGCAAAAACCAAGCATGAAGTCAAAGGAATTGTCTCTAGTCCTCCAAGACAAGATTGTCTTGAGGCACAAATGTGGGGAAGAATACAGAAACAATTCTGCTGCTTTGAAGGTCCCAATGAGCACAGTGGCCTCCATCATCTGTAAAGAGAAGACGTTCTGATCCACCAGGACTCTTCCTAGAGGTGGCCGCCCGTCTAAACTGAGCGATCGGGGGAGAAGGGCCTTAGTCAGGGAGGCGACCAAGAACCCAATGGTCACTCTATCAGAGCTCCAGCATTCCTCTATGGAGAGGAGAACCTTCCAGAAGGACAGCCATCTCTGCAGCAATCCACCAATCAGGCCTGTATGGCCTGTACTAAGCCACTCCTTAGTAAAAGGCACATGGCAGCCTGCCTGGAGTTTGCCAAAAGGTACTTGAAGGACTCCCAGACCATGCGAAACAAAATTCTCTGGTCTGATGAGACAAAGATTGAGCTCTCCTGGCTTTGGGGAGGTGATGATCTAGTGGTTAAGTATTGGGCTTGAGACCAGAGGATCCTTGGTTCAAATCTCAGCCTGACTGGAAAATCACTAAGGGCCCTTGGGCAAGGTCCTTAATCCCCAAGTTGCTCCCGGTGTGTAGTGAGCGCCTTGTATGGCAGCACCCTAACATCAGGGTGATTGTTAGGCATTATTGTAAAGCACTTTGAGTGTTTGATGCAGATGGAAAAACGCTATATAAATGCAGTCCATTTACCATTTTGAATGCCAGGCATCACGTTTGGAGGAAACCAGGCACCATCCCTACAGTGAAGCATGGTGGTGGCAGCATCATGCTGTCGGGATGTTTTTCAGCGTCAGGAACTGGGAGACTACTCAGGATTGAAGTAAAGATGAATGCAGCAGTGTACAGAGACATCCTGAATGAAAACCTGCTGCTCCAGGGTGCTCATGACCTCAGACTGGGGTGACTATTCATCTTTCAGCAGGACAATGACCCTAAGAACACAGCCAAGATATCAAAGGAGTGGCTTCAGGACAACTCTGTGAATGTCCTTGAGTGGGCCAGCCAGAGCCCAGACCTGAGGTTGAGAGGTGCTGCAAAGAGGAATGGACAAAACTGCCCAAAGATAGCTGCACCAAGCTTGTGGCATCATATTCAAGAAGACTTGAGGCTGTAATTGCTGCCAAAGGTGCATCAACAAAATACTGAGCAAAGGGTGTACATGTTATTTTATAGTTTCTTGTTTTTAAAAAAAAAATTCAAAAAAAAAAAAAAAAAAAACTTTTTTAATGTTGTCATTATAGGATGTTGGGGGTAGAATTTTGAGGGGAAAAGAAGCTGCCTAATAATTATGCACACCTTGATATATGGTATTGATCTCCTTAGGCCACACCCTTCCTCATACACAAATACACATCAACTGATATGCTTAAATTCACTAAGCATTCAAGTTTATACTGCTTGGAGTTGGATAATATGCATTAAAATTATAAAAGAATCACTTCCCTAATATCTGTCCACGCAGCGTAGGTGTTGACCACATGTATCCAATGCATTTCTCATTATGTATCAATCTGGTATTAATTTTGCTGCATGATCTCATATTGCTGCATATTCTCCCCACAACCCTTTCTTTCTTTATCTCTGTATTTCATAATGTGCAGTCAGCATTTTTGTGTCCCACCACTATTTGAATAAATTAGTAGACTCATTCATTTAAGTTAATCAAAACAGTCCTGATGATTATCTGTATCATGTGCCAAGCTTGGCTTTCTCCTTTGTTGTATTTTATGCTTTGGTGATTGGTGTTCTATTGGTAGATGATGACACATAAGTGATGCCTCAAACCCATTCATCAGTTCCCTAGTTGTGTTGATTTGGGCTTCTTTCCTCGACAATGTAAAAATCTATATATGTGGTCCCAAGCTTCCTGTATTTTTGTACAGTTGCTCATGATCACATAGATTGCTCCTCATGAAGAACTTAATTTGTGGAGAGCCATGATTTTTGCCAAATATTTTGGCTTCATTTTTTGGGGGTGGTGGCCAAACGGTTAGTGCACTTGTTTCTTTGTTAGAAGGTTCCCAGTTTAAGACCACCCTCGCTTATTCTCCATGTAACGTGGAGTTGTGTCGGGAATGACGTCCGGCGTAAAATGTCAACATGTAGATCCATCTCAGGTCTGCTCTGGCAACAACCAGCGAGAAAAAGGGAGAAGCCAAAGGAACTTGCCTTGGCTTAGTTCTTTTAATCAGTCAAATATTATGTTAAGCCTTTACACAGAGAAAATGTCATTTGGTTGGTGTGAAGTTAAGGAAAATTGAGTTTAAAGTTTTTAGCCAAGCTCTATGTAAATTTGTGGCTGTGTGTGGACTGTAAATGATAAGTAGACTGTGGTAGTAGATAGATGCTCCTGACTATCACACAAAGAAACAGAAGTATACTGACAAAATTCCAGAAGACATTAACAGAGCACATGCATACATGGGGGTGTGTGCGTGTCTGAAGGCAGTGCTCAGTTTTGAGATTATTTTTAACAGTCTGACTCAGTCTGAGTCAACTTTATGAAAGATCCCTGTGTGGTATTTCTGAGCTCATTCATGCAGACTCATTCATCTCTTTAGGGTTTTATTCACAGTTGCCTTTTCTGTGGTCAGGAGATGGGCGAAAATGGACCCTTTCTTCAAGAATTGAAGCAAAACAGGACATTGTCTTGTATACGTAGACTACAAATAGGAATAAATGTTTTCTGCAGAGCTCTTTGTACCAGGACTATGGCTCATAATTTTCCTGTCACATTCATTTGTCAGACAAACAGCAAATGTCCCCCACACTGTGACACTGTTTTGTTCATGTAGTCTAGTTTTGTCCTCAATAAACAAGACTGATTAGGTTATGTTAGGCTCATTTTTGATTCAGAAAGTGCTCTGTTGAATGTTTTCTGCTTATTGTTATAAGCCTTATTGTTCAACAAGATTTTCTTCACAGCACTCGATTTATTTATTTATTTTATTATTCTTAAAAAGAGGGGGGGGAAGTTGTCATTTACATGCCCTCAGTGGTTGCTCTTTTTTAATGATTAGCAGGCTTGTCTGATTTGTCATAGAACTTAATTATTGTTAGAAATCTGTCAAATCTTCGTGTTCCAGAATGTGCGTTTGTGTCCTCATGTAAAGTTGCTGTCTAGTGGAGCACATAACTGTAACAATTGCTCATTTATGGAAAGAAACACCAAAATTGGCACACATACTCCTTAGACATTAGTCTTTTGAAAAAAACTGAGTATCCATTTGAATTTTCAGTAGGCAACCAGGTAGGTGTCAATTGAAGAATTACACAGTGGTCAAAATTTTAAAATATTCCAGTTATATTGAAAGCTTTACCACATTGTGTCTGATCACAAAGATTCCAGACAAGTATAGTTTGGACTATGTATGAGTGAATGTTACGGGGGGAGGTGTCAGGGGAGGTGATGGTCTAGTGGTTAAAGCGTTGGGCTTGAGACCAGATGATCCTTGGTTCAAATCCTAGCCTGATCGGAAAATCACTAAGGGCCCTTGGGCAAGGTCCTTAATCCCCTAGTTGCTCCCAGTGTGTAGTGAGCACCTTGTATGGCTGAATGTGAGGCATTGTTTGTAAAAGCGCTATATATGGAAAAGCGCTATATAAATGCAGTCCATTTTAAAAACATTAAGAATGGTGACAAAGGTCAATTTCAGTTTGTACAGGGGTCAGAAGTTAAAGTTGCTCCAATTTTGGTAAAAGTGGTGCAAATTATTGGTTGAACTATTAGGATTAATAAATAGAATAGTTTGACTGTTAAATGCTTGGTCTGCAAGGTAAAGGTCAAACAGTGTTGTCTATTGGATTTTATGGCATGTGACATATGCTATCCTGTAACGTGATAACTAAGTGACACATGGTGCAAACTTTGAAACCCTATTAACCATTAATTTGCATCACATTTTACAACATTTGGAACAAATTTAACTTCTGACCCCTGTATAAACTAAAGCTGACCCTTGTTTCCAGTCTTGCTGTTTTTACCCCATAACTCCATAACATTCAGTCATAGATAGTCCTAACTATACCTTTTTGGAATATTTATGTTCAGACAAATAATGTGGTATAGCTTTCAATATGACTGTAACATCTTTTTTAAATTTTGACCCCTGTGTATGTTATAAGGGGTGAGACTAGGCTGCCCATTTCAAAGGCTCTTTGGAATGTGGCCTATGTGCAACCTTCTTTCCCCTGAAAATGATGGGTACAACAGGTGTGTCCTTCACTGCCCAAACAATCCCATGAGTCATCAAGTGAATTTTATTTTATTTTTTCCAAGACAAAGCAGTTGGTGAATTAAAAAAGACAAAAGGACACTTGAGCTTCATGTACAAGTGTAAATATTTATATGTTTATATGTAGAGTAGAAATAAGTAGTGGAAAACCGTTATACTAAACTACCTGCTATGGTAGCTTGGTGACTGCAGCTGTCAAGGTTGTCAGGCAACAGGGGTTAGGGGCAGGAAAAGCACAAGATGTAACAGCAAGATACTCTGTGGGCTAGACCATTTCATTTCAGAATGGCTTGTTCCAGCCACCACTGTGTTTGAGTTTAGAGGGACACAGCCCTTTAAAGGGTGCAGACCATGAATTGGGACATTGTGACTCACCCAATGACTGTTTGTAATTTAGGAGCTGCTGATTTCGTAGTCTATTTACAGATGCGTTTTGGGGCTGATGCATTTGGGCTCTTATATTATTGCAATATAAGTGGTTTGATTCCTTGATATTGGTACATTTTGCACTGTTTTTCAAATTAAGATATGTGTCAGATTTACACCCTGTCTCCTTCCTTAGATGCTGAATTTTATTTATGGAGTACGAAGGGTATTGCATGTTTCTTTCTTTTTTTTAAGGATAATACTAATTTTACTGATATGTCTTCCTTATATGGTATGGAAGTGCATTGCATTTATTGGATAAAAAAAATTAGACTGTTGATATCGTAATTACGAGAAAAGATCTTATAATCACGAGTTCAGGATCTCGTAATTATGAGAGGTTTTTTTTATTGTTGTTTTTTTTATCGGTTCTGTACAATGGGCTTCCATACTTCCAGTCCCTCAGTAAAGACAAGCATGAGAATTCCCAAGTCATAATCGAAAATTGGCCAATTTGTAACCGCCAACACTGCACTGTGATTGCACACCACGTGCACACAAAGTGTGGACTTTCCCCTAAGATGTTCCTGGATGAATGAAACTCCTCCAGCGAGGTGGTGCAGGAGGCACCCAGACTAGCATGTGCCTGGCTGGGAGTGAGCCTCTCTCATCCAGGAGCACCTTATGGGAAAATCCACACTTTGTGTTTGATTACAGTGTACTATTATGCTTCTTTACTGAGGGACTGGAAGTACGGAAGGCATATGTATATAAAGCATTTTAGACACCTGATCTTTTGTCGTGATTATGAGATCTTTTCTCGGAATTATGAGATCAGCGGTCTGATTTGTTTTGTTTTGTTTTGTTTTTTTAATCCAGAGAATGCAGTACACTTCCATAATATGGCCTGACATCATCTCATTTAATTTCTTTCAAATTAGACATTGTGCATCTACTATTTTTCCAGAGTTCCACACTCAGCCCCCAAACATCCTTTGGAGGACCTCTCAGATACATAATCTTGTTCTTTCAATGGACAATCATCCAGTCAATCAAATTATCGATAATTGGGAACAAGAGTTGGGTCTGCAGTTCAGGGAAGATTTCTGGGATTAGGTTGTAGAAACAATTCGTACATCATCATCTTGTGCAAGACTTTGTCTAATTCAGTTTAGAGTACTACACAGGCTGCCTTTATCAAAGTCCAATTTATCCAAAATTTATCCCAATGTTTCTGATCTGTGTGATAGATGTAACTCCTCTCCCTGTGATTTATGCTTTTTATTTGCCCCAAACTTCAGCCATATTGGATTTTGTATTTTGATGTTATCTCTCATGTTCTTGGAATCAGGCTGGAGTTTTGTCCACTGATCGCTATTTTTGGAGTTCCTGGAGTCCCACCTGCGTCCTTTACTAACTTGCAGGAGGATGTAATTGCCTTTACCTCACTGCTAGCACGGCATAGAATATCGTTATCCTGGAAAGCTCCACGTCCCCCATCCATTTCTTTATGTTTGAAAGATCTCATGTTCTTTTTTTAAACTTGAAAAGGACCTGATCAAACTGATTGTCATGGGTGTGTGTGTTTTAAAATTTCCTAGGGCCTATGGTGAGTATATTGGGATTAGATGTTCATGAATGATCAGGTTGTAGCACACATTTGATTTAATTTTAGTTGTATTTGCACTTTTGAAAATGATGTGCTAGTGTTTTATTTCTTGCTGGAAAAAAATATATAAACAAATGTTAAAAAAAAAAATTACACACTCTGCAGGAGGGACATGCAATATTTCTGTTCATCTGACACGACTAATGAAGTTGTGTACTGTGTGTTGTGGTTCCAGGTCTGTGTCTGCAGGTCTCAACTCTCCTGCCAAGACCAGTTCCATGGAAAAGAAACTCCACCTTAAAAGCAAAGAACTACAAGAAACTCAAGATAAATGTCACAAGGTTAGAGTATTTTTTTCAGGATTTTATTCATGTTCCACAAGCCTTTAAATTAAAAAACAAACAGTAGTGTCCTTAGTAGCCACCAGGACCCTGCAATTACCAGCAAGGCTTCACATGGTGTAATCGAACAGAGAAGGATTTTAGGGCTTGGTGGAGTCTCCCATGTGCCATTTGGCAAACTATAATTGCAATTTCATGTCTTCCATTTAAGAAAAGCCTTCTCTGTTTTGCTCTGCCATGAAGCTGTATAACCAGTAATCCTGTACAAGAGATGCACTGTGCACAGTTTTTCTAATCACAGCCATGTCTCCTGCTTAGATGGTAGTTTGTTCTTGAGAACTGTCTACTCCAGACAGATCTCTTATACAGTACCATACTGTTTGTATTTTTTAATGATTGCTTTAAACAAAGACATATTCATTGTGTTAAAGTTCACATACTGACTTGTCTCAAGAAACTTTCCTGTAAAAATGAGGATTCATACTCACAATAATCTTTATATGTAGTTTGTCCAATTACTTATGAAGTCTGAAAATTGTGGGATTATGCGCACAAATGGCTGCAGTTCATAACTGATTAAAGGAATATTTCTGTTACACCACTTACATCAAACCTAGAGTTTTATGCAACAAGCATCTTGTTTCATTTGAACTCCATTGTGGTTGTATACAGAAGCAAAACTGTCACTATCAAACTACTTATTGACCTGACTAGTTGATAATTTTTTATTTTTATTTTTTTGCTTACTGGGAAACTTAAGCAAGAGACTATACTCTTGTATCTCTACAACAACAACATTCATTGCAAATGACATGCATGTAATTATCATCAAAAAACTTTCCGTGTTATCAATGGTTGCAATGGAATCTAGTGTAAGGGGTTTCATTCACAGTCTGCGCTTGCACAATGCCCTACACCTCCACAAATCAACAGTTTGTGGTGTTTCCTCTGGTTTATTCAGATGGAGCAAGAGATTTCCAGATTCCAGCGTAAGATGACTGACCTGGAGTCAGTACTCCACCAGAAAGATGTGGAGCTGAAGGCCTCTGAGACTCAGAGGAGCATCCTAGAGCAAGACCTTGCCACCTACATTACTGAATGCAGCGTGAGTCATAACACAACTATGTCTAGAAAATTTGTCTCATCATTTGTGCCTAATGATGTGAAAATTTGCTTTACACACAGTATTGACCTTAAACACTTGTTATCCTCCGCTGGCTCTGTCTGTCTGTGTCTCACTCACTCACTCACTCACTCACTCACTCACTCACTCACTCACTCACTCACTCACTCACTCACTCACTCACTCACTCACTCACTCACTCACTCACTCACTCCCTTAGGAGGAATTTCATGAAACTTGGCACAAGTCCTTGTTATAGTTTGGTAATACGCGTATTTTCATGTTGTTTGAGTTGGGCCCATTTTACCAGAGTTATGGCTCTTGATTAACAAATTGAGACATTGCCAGTTTCGTGAGTTGGTGCCTGTATTCTGAAATCACTAACACATACCGTGAAATGTTATCAGAATGTAGCAAGCACTTGTACCAAAGCAGCATTTGCCAGCAGGGGATATTGTGCTCTCAGAGCACTCTTGTTTTTACATATATGGAGGAACATGATTTATTATTTTTTTTATTTATTTTTTTATCTGGACAAGCAACAGCCTGTAGTTTATATATTTCTGTCTGCAGAGCCTCAAGCGAAGCCTGGAAGAGGCACGAGTGGAGGTCTCCAGAGAGGATGATAAGGCCATGCAGCTGCTGCATGACATCCGTGAACAGAGCAACAAGCTGCAGGAAATTAAAGAGCAGGTATTCCATTTCAAAATATCCTCTTTGGATTCCTACTTATCTTGATGGAATAATGGAATTCTTATGTGCCTTTTATTTTTTGTTTTTTCCTCAAATGCTTCAAATAAATTGCAAACTGCATAACAAAAGTGTAGTAAAATGAAAATGTATATACATGACACTGTTTTATTATTTCAGGAGATGTTTAAACCTCCCATCATTGGTTTCTATGGATTATGGCCATTTCTAAATCAGAATTGACAGTGTATCTTAGCTGTTATTATGCTGCTCCTAAACAGATGGGGTTTGCCCTGAGAACACTCACTTACGTTTTCTGCAGAAGGGAAGGCAAGGTCATTACTGCACACAGCATTCCTGAAATGTACAAAAGTGCAGACTTTAATTATTACTCAAGAGATGCTGCCACCCTCCTCCTGAGGAAATGACACTATTTACAGACATTTAAATTTAGACAGAAAGCAGGAAGTGGAGTGAAATTATGAAATATTTTTATATGCAAATGCACTCATTGCCATAAATAAAATCTGGGATGCATCATGCACATCATTTCCTCATAACTAAGACCCACTGAAATTACCCTGCACATCTGTTTTCATTTCGTGTTGTCATCCCCCCTCCCTTAAATTGTGGTGTTTTACCCTGTTAGTATCTGATTCGTTTTATCTGTGCTGGCCAAAAATCTGAAGGGGGATTATGTTGGGGTGAATTCTGTCCGTCCCAAAAAGGGTACAAGCGTTCTGAAATCAAGTCCTCTCACATGTTTATACAAACTTCCTATGGGCAGTGCACTAGTTAACATTGAACAAATTTTCAAAAATTCATAACTGTCAAAAAATAGCTTTTTTTTTTTTTAGTTTTTGAGAGCATTATGTGATATAGTATCCTTTATCGACTGGCAAAGTTTGATACAGATCTCATCCAACATTGAAAAACCTATTTCATGTATATCTTAATCAAATGTGCCTAAATCACTCTCATATTTGAAAGTGAGGTGCAGACTGGCACTCACTATCGCCTGACAAAATTTGATCCGGATCTGATCCGAATTGTGGATTTTGTGGACGTTTGAGTTTAATATTGAAAAGCCCATTTGGTGTACATTTTGTATTATATCTCAATCAAAAGTGCCTCATTTGCTCTCATTTTTCTGTTATAGATTTACCTACACCACCAAAATTGGATGGTGGTTCAAATTTTATGCATGTTTGTCTATCTTCAAGTTATCAGTTGGAAAGTGCCAAAAAGCGATGACAAATTGTACATAGCAAAGATTACCAATGCTCTGTGAAAATGATCTGAAAAAGGATTCAGAAACCAAAAAAAGTTGGGAAAAAAGACAACCTGACAACACCATAGAAAACTAAATACATTCTCATGGCATTTGATCACATCTAATTTAGCTTATGAAAAACCACTTCTGAGACTTTGACCTTGCAAATTTTTTTCCAAGGTGACATTTTGTGGAATTGGAAACTAGTTTTGGTGGACGTTTGCGCTGTACGAGCACGGTGCTCTTGTATGCTATTGAAGCTGAAGGTCTTACACTTGGTTTTGACCTTTGGGATAAAATTGCTTCATGTCAATGTGTGAATCTGAACTAGGTTTACAACTTTAGTTTAACTGAGAGCTACTGTTTCTTTCCTACATTGATGGGCACTTGGAACATTCAATCAAATGTTCAGTACTTATTTATGAAGATTTTCAGTTATATTTTGTTTGACTTATTGGTACATACTATGACACCTGGTGGTGGTTGTCTTGACACAAGTTAGCAACATTTCTTTGGTGGAGTGGGTAGTGGCTTTTGAGAATGGTCTCAAAGTCAGCATCATTCATTGACATATTACTTTTTGATGCCAGTCCTTTGCAGCTTACTTCCCAGCCACAGCTCATACCCATGCACAGCTGTGTGGGCTGGGTCAATGCTGATTTCAGACCCAATTGTACTTCCTGCGTGAAGCACCACAATGTCCAGCACAAGCGCCATTGTTAATTTCCACCTGGCACATTGTCATTTTCATGCCCAGTGCCAGCGTTCTTTAAATAAAAATGCCACTTGCGTTCCTGTTAGTGTGTTGATCAAAACATAAGGCGTAGTTGAGAGCAGAGTTGGTGCATTTATATCTTCAGTCATCTGAAAGTGTTTGCATTTAGACCAGTAAGACATACCCCACTCTGTTGGTTGATGGTCCAACTTCGACAACAATGTTGTAGGTATTAGCATCTCCAAAAATAATAGCAAAGTTGACAGAATCAGAATTTCTATGATTTGCCCTGTTATTTGGCTCCACCCCAAAATTGATTCTATTTCCAGTGGGTTTTGTGGAAATTATTTGTTTTAGGTGCCTAAATAAGTATTCCAACTAATTAACTTGTCTACTTGGAAGCCCAAACATTTGTGCCTCAATCAAAATGGGCTAACCTGACTAATGATATGATCATAAACTAGTGAAACCTTCACAAGCACAACTCAAAAAAAAAAAAAAAAAAAACATCCAGCAAGCACAGCAGTACAAGACTTGACAGATTTATTTGAACTGTCTACCAATTCCATCACAAAGAGTGGTTAAATAACTCTCCATAATTTTGCCATAAGCTTATTGATGATGTCCACAACTATCTGGTCAAGGTTCAGGGACCTTCAGTTAAATATTAGGTTTGCTATACATTTATTTCTGGTTCTGTATGTTTATCTTTGATCCTTTATCGATTTAAGAAAATGCAAAATCATTTCAAATATGTACACCAAGTGATATTAAAAATGTGGGGTTGTAGACATTCTCCCCCAGAAAAATAAGTTCAAAGAAATCATTGAAAGTCTAATGCTGCCTTGACATTGATATCCATGATGACTGGCTGCACACTTCTTGTTACAACACTGTCTACAGTGACTGCATTCTCGATTTGTGAACACCTAAGCTTAGATATTGTGGTGCTTGCTAATGTCCAAGTACTCGATGCATTTTCTTCCTATCAAACAAAACATTTCACTTTATTCTGACCCACTGAATCCAGGGACAAAGAGTCAGACTAATGACAAAATACTTGTAAGAATGAATTCTGTGTGATAATTTTTGGGATACAATTTACATATTATTCCCCAACACCGTGCCGGGAGGGCATGTCACATGCATTCATCATATACAGTGGGTGTGAACAGCGCACAATCAAACCGAAAGTACCATGTGCCGCTGTGTCTCTCCGTGGTCTCATTCACAGTAATGCATCATAGCTCACGTCAGGCACAGAGCTGAACAGATGTCACCACTGTAATATGCGTATTATTACCTGCTCACCATCTAAACTCTGTAGGAGGTGTTACATGGAACTGTATCCCATGCCGTGACAACATTATTAATCATGAAACTCACCTCCAGCATGGAACCACAAAACTAGAGCGCAGAGCGCACAGGAACAAAACCACAGCCTGTGGTGGAAAGCCTCACCCCAGCTGCAAAAATAAAATCCCATGTGATAATCCAACTGACATCACAGTGTACAGAGTTGTGTTGTGCTCCTGAAGTGAGCAAAAATGAAAAAGAAATTAAAGTTCGCTGGAAAGGCTCCATCTGACGCATGGTGTGACTGCTTGGCCCACTGCCAGCAAACTTTCAGCAAAGGTGTCCAGCGGCACATGCGCTTAGTGGCTCATGAGGAACACAGCCGCCCACTCCGGTCCTCTGTTTGCCATCCAGACGTTTGGACATCGGGCAGCCTTCAGCGCCTTTTATGGCTGTCTGACAGCAGTCTGTGTCATCTAAACTATTGTCTACATGCACTATGGATGCCATCGTGCAAGTATGGACGAGGTAATCTGGATGCATTCTGACACTGGTGACCACGCCTCTTTTCCTCCTGACTGCATCTGATGATTGGAATATTTGCCGTTTCGGCCTGGTTCCTACACATTCTTGCTATGTGTGACGGGGTTTTAGAGACAGAATCTAAAAAAAAAAAAAAAAAAAATCAGAAAATCACATTGTATGATTTTTTTTTTTTTTTTCAACAATTAATTTGCATTTTATTGCATGAAATAAGTATTTGATCACCTACCAACCAGCAAGAATTCTGGCTTAACAGACCTGTTAGTTTTTCTTTAAGAAGCCCTCCTATTCTGTACTCTTTACCTGTATTAATTGCACCTGTTTAAACTCATTACTTGTCTAAAAGACACCTGTCCACACACGCAATCAATCACACTCCAACCTGTCCATTATGGCCAAGACCAAAGAGCTGTCTAAGGACACCGTGGATAACATTGTAGACCTGCACAAGGCTGGGATGGACTACAGGACAACAGGCAAGCAACTTATGTTTGGTAACGGAAGCTCCAGCCAACTGAGTCAAATGCTTTCTCTGCATCTAGACTGATCAGCATTGCACTAATTATTAATTAATACAGTGTATAGAAAATGAATGAATTGATGCAACTTCAATTATAAAAATGAAAACTTTTTTTTTTTTGGCCTCTCTGGGAGCCTTCTTAGGAGAAAAGCACGTTAATTGCTTCCACAGCCATGCTGTCTATTAATGTATTGTTAAATATAACTTCACCAAAATTTTAAACGTGTGTAAAAATGCATCGTTTTTATTCTGCAGACAAAATCTGTCGTTAGAACTGTAAGTGGAAAAATCCTCAGTCAACACTGTGCAACCACAAAACAACTTTTTAAAATGTTTTATTTTAAAATTATTTTATTTATTGCTTAAAAATGTATTTAAAACATAAAATCATGAACAATCAAAAGATACTTAGAGAAAAAAATAAACCATTAAAGGGTACCACTTTCTTTCTGGAATTCATTTGAAGTTCTGCAAAGTTTGTGCCCTGACTTTTGCTAGTAAAAGTAATGCATTTCTCCTCCTGCGGACAAGTCTTCAGAGAGAAGTCAGATTTCCATGTGAAATACACCTCCAACATTTACTGTAGTTTGTGTGACAGGTTGCAGATGGGTCCGTTAGCTTCATGACTTCCATAAAGAGGTTTTTCAGTACAGAAAAATTTTTTATTGAAGATAAGCATAACAGATTGAGATACAAAATTGTATGGCTGTTTTGTATCCCAGTGTCTTATTTAGAGTTACAGTAATACCGCTTGACTTCTCAGTTTGTTTTAAAGTATGTTGTTTTCATTATCTTTGGTTACATATTTATTTTCGAAGAATTGTGTTGAATTAATATTCTGTAATTAATGTAACGTGTCTGCAGCATGATGGCCAAGCAGTTAGTGTAATTGTTTTGAAACCAGAAGGTTCCTGATTCAAGATCATCTCTGCCCATTCTCCATGTAATGGGGAGTTACATCAGGAAAGACATCTGGTGTAAAACTTGTGCCAAATTAACATGCTGATCCATTTACTCAGGCGAGCCTGAGTAAAAAGGGAAATTCTGAAAGGACGTACTAATTAGTGTAAAGTGTGATATCATTGCCTGATATGGCTTTTATTCATTAAAATATCTTACATTTCATTTCATGTTTACAAATGTTTTCCGCACTGCTACTGCAGGGATGATCATTCATATTTTTGTCATGTTGGAAAATGTGCTGTCAGTTTTGAAGGACATTATAATGTTGTAGGCTACAATATTATGATTTTTGGTAAGCTCTGATGATTGCATAATTTAGTAAATGGAAGGATTACGTAAATGGCGATTATAAGAAAGTATTTTCTCAGAATTCTTAAATGATTTTAATAGTTTCAAGTATAATGGAGCATTTCCCCCTCTTCATTTTGCACTTTTCAGCTTTTATGATCTTATACCTGAAATCACAGTGTTATCACAAGGCTTCTTCTACCCTCCATCCCAATCTCCTACAAGTTATCTTGTTCTGAATTTGGTCTTATCTGCTATTCGTTAGAAATGTGTAGACATGTGGTAAGAAATGGGTTGGGTAACATTTTATTAATCTTACTTGTGACAGTAATGATCACTGCAACATAATTGTAAAATTTATCAAATATTATATATATTATATTTATATTTTTCAGAGTTACACAATCACCTTATGCCAGTAATCATTGAACTGATGACTACTTGATATGTGGTCTGTAACCTCAGGAGTACCATGCCCAGCTGGAGGAGATGCAAGTGACCATCAGGCAACTGGAGGAGGACCTGTCAGCTGCCAGGCGCCGCAGCGACCTTTACGAGGCTGAACTTAGAGACTCCAGACAAACAAGCGAGGAACTGAAAAGAAAAGCTGTTGAATACCAGCAGAGAATCCAGAAGGTGTGTTAAAACAACATGTGCTTATGCTGTTAAAACATGAATCCAGGTCAACATTTGAGCTGAAGCATTTTCATATCAAGATTGCTTTTTTTCCCTCCCTGTTTTTAATCTCAGAATTGCTTGTTGTTTTTTTAACACGGCTAATCCATGTCCGTGTATTTACATGGAGCTCTCATGCCCGCATTAAAAGGCACTGCTCCCCTTGGCATTCTGCATGAGTGACTTGCAGAGTACTTGGTGCACATGCACCAAACAATGTAACAGCGGTCTATTAGTCAAGCTGTCAGTGGCATTTAAAGAGTTTTCCATTTCAGAGATGTGGAAATGCCCAAAGCACCTCAAGTAAATTTTTTGGATGCATATTTTTGGAAGCATCTTTGTACCTGTGGAACAAACACTGTACAAGCTGGGGAGCTGAAGACCTTTGCTAACAGTTGCCATTCCAATTCTTAACATGATGGGCAGATTCAAAATGGATGTTACAAACTTAAATATACCAACTATAAATACAGAAATGTCCCAAAAAGTGGAAATGGGAAAAGCTGTGTAAGTCTTCTTTTGTATATTTTTATTTCTGTAAATTTCATTGTGAAATCTAGATTTACCATCATTTCATTTTTAGTAGCCTCAAGGTAATTTTACCATTTTTCCACATGAGAGAAAATGGTGTTTCTCTGATTTTACTTTATCAATTGGTCTCTGTTTTGTGCTTCCCCTCTTGTTTAATTTAAGGCCAAAGAGCAGGGCAAAGCTGAGGTGGAGGAACTTCTCTCCAAACTTGAGAAGGTAAAGAAAGATCCAGATGTTCTTCTTTTCATCAGTAAGAACTGTAATAATTCTGAAGCTTAATATTTGAGCTTAATCTTGTTTTTCCTCTGAAGACCAATTCCGAGCAGCAGGTGAAAATCCAAGAGCTCCAGGACAAACTGTGCAAGGTAGATTCATTCTTGATTTTTTTTTTTTTTTCTTCACAGTATTTTATTATAGATTGTACGTTTGTCCCGTTAACTGAAGAATATTGATTCAGTGTCTTATCTACTGCTATGTACGGGTTTTAATCTTTGATTTAAATATGTAATTTTTCCTGAATGCATTTTAATGTCATTTACTTGACAGTCTTGTATTTGCACTTTGTATAAGTTACTCTCATAAAGACTTTTCTGTCCATGCTGTCATGCTCTGTCAAAGCAAGATTTGGTTACACTTCACTTGAAGGTATTGTCATAATAGTGACATGACACTGTCATAACTGTTACATGACACAGTCATGAATGTGTCATAAACATTATGTCAATGTCATAAACATTTATGACTGCTGTCATTAAGTGTCATTTGGTTTTTGTAATGACAAGCTGACAGTTTTTGGGTTGTCTTGAATATGACAACTTGATGTTAATCAAAGAGACATAAGCAGAAGTTTTCTTTGGATTTTTTTGGTCTTCAGTTGTATGCCAACTTGTCAGCTTGTCATTACAAAAACCGAATGACAATGACAGCAGTTGTAAACATTTATGACATTGACATAATGTTTATGACACATTCATGACTGTGTCATGTAACAGCTATGACCATGACATGTCACTATTATGACCTTCAAGTAAAGTATTACCCAACATTCTTGTTACAGTATGTACAGCTATATGTTTTTATCACAGCATGACAGTATCACTTTCTATGAAGTCCCTCTGTTTTGATGTCATATGATATGAAACACACACACTTAATTTGTGTCGGAATAGTTCTGAATTTGACAGGAGGTCCAGAATGAGAACAAATATGAACAACTTCCTTATCGGTGGCACATATTCTGTAGAGTATGAACGACTTTTTGTGAAAGTGGTAAAAGGGTTTTGTTTTGACACATCAATTGATAGGAATTGTTTCTAAGCTGTCCAAAGGTTTTTCCTGAAATCCACTAATTGTCTTTGACCTTCTGCCCTCTCAGGCAGTGAAGGCAAGCACAGAAGCCACCGAGCTGCTACAGAATGTTCGGCAGGCTAAAGAACGACTGGAACGAGACCTTGAGCGCCTCAGAGGAAAAACCGATTCTAGTGACACTCTGAAACGCCGCCTGAGAGAGACAGAGGTATCAGACACAATGGAAAGCTGATGCTAAATCACATTAGTTAAATACTGTCGGTGTGTGTGGAATAAAGTGGGGGGGTTTTGTTTGTTTTTTTGTAATTCGATCAATCTGGCGGTACCGACGAGCACCAGCTCATGCACAGGGAGTTTTATTTGTGGTTACAGCTATGTGATGGGCTTTGGGGTGTGTGTCTGTGCAGGAGGGCAGGAAGACTCTGGAGAACCAGGTTAAGAGGCTGGAGATTGTCGAACGGCGGGAGAATAAGCTGAAAGATGACATTCAGACCAAATCCCAGCAGATCCAACAGATGGCTGAAAAGATCCTGGTGAGAGAACTACAGATAAAGCTCTTCCTCCACCCCACCCCTAATTTCACCACCTGCCCACTCCTCCTATTCAGCTGTTCCTCTGTAACTATCTTTACCACTAGTTTTTAAATCCCACACAAATAAATAGTTGTGCACCCCTCTGGTCTTAGTGCACACGTAGACTTCTACACAGACATGAACTTCCGTTGGACAGCATGAACAGGCACCACTACATCCGGCTTCTGGATTTTCGGCTCTTCAAAGCACGTCTTTTTGTAGTCATTTCATCTACATTTTTGCGTGTGTGCTTGTGGGGGTGGGGAGGAGGTGTTGAGGCAGACATCTATTTGCATTACTTTGAGCATGTTGCATTGCATGCTGTTTATGTTATTGAATAAAATGTGTGCAGTTAAATTTCTAATATTGATCTCCTTCAGGAACTGGAAGAGAACCTGAGGGATGCCCAGTCAACTGCTCAGCGAATGGAAACACAGCTCGTTCAAAAAGAAAGGCTTTATGAAGACAAGATCAAGGTGGGCCAGCGTAATATTGCTCCAAGTGATTTATTTGATAATGGGAATAATAATTTTCAGTCAGTCCTCATTTTTAGTTGATGCAAGGCAGAAATGTCACTTCTTGGCAATCTGTTATGGAAACGCTTATTATTGATCAAGTTGATTTTGTACATTAATAAATGTTACGTGAATTTCTTGTTGTAAATCAGTGATTCATCACAGCAGATTACAGGCTGTTATCTAAATGTGAATTTGTCACACCAACACCTGTAACCTTCTGTTCTGTCTGAAGGTTCTAGAGGCCCAGATGAAGGTAGATCTTGCTGACAAAGAAAGTCTAGAAGCCAGGAGGGCCCAGCAGGAAGAGGAATCGAGGGAGAACTGCAAAGTTATCAGTGAACAGAAAGCGGTAAGAAAACACAACGCACTTTGGCATGTACGAGTATAGCTTAATTCACTGTAGATTCCAGTGCTCTTTTACGGTGAAGTGTTTAACATGTTTTTACAACTTAATTGATTTCATGTTAATATTTAACAGCATCAGAAATTGCAGCAGTGTTTTTTTTTTTTTTTTTTACAATTTCCTACAGTATCCATGAAATTGTTTTTATAAATGAACATTATGTGAGTAAATACCTTATCCCTCTTCTCTGTGAACTGGGTTTAAGTTTGATAAGTTTTTAAATCTGATATACATAATGGTGTAACTTCATTTGAACATGCTGTTGGAGTGATTAAATTGCAGTATACATCATGTTGTACTATGAAGACTAAACTCGGGTCCTAATCTGGTTAATGTGGTAGAACTGAGGCAGTTAAGAAGCTTTCAGAGATGGTCATCTGACATTGACAGTAGAAGATTCAGACACCTTAATGAATACTAATAGGATTTTATAGGACTACAACATTGTTTTTTTTGTTTTTTGTTTTTTTTTTTAACTCTGTGCCGCTGTGTGTCTCCTCACTAAAAACAGCTGATCCACGACGTGCAAATACTAATGCTTTTTTTTCCACCCAAATGCACCTAAGTCTCTTTCTGAGGATGACATGACATAAAAAATGCTGATAATACTCTTACCCGTCAATCTAGTCGTGCTTTCTACATAAATGAATGTTATCCATGGGGGACGTGGCTCCCCACAAGACCTCTAGATTAAAGGTCCACTTTTGAAGATATTTTTTTCATACTATTACCACTACTAATCCAACTAATAATAATAATAATAATTTCAACAACTGACATGTTTAGAAAGAATTTAAATGTTAGAAAAACGTGAGAAAGAATTTAATAGTTACATTTATAAACATTGTAGGTTAGAAAATGTAAGTTTTACTGTTACAGTGCTGTCAACAGTTAAATATGAGTTTAAGAAAGATGTCTTTATTTTATTTTTATGAAACAAGTATTTATGTTCATTGAGGTCATGAAAGGGTGACAATAAAGTGAGTACTGGCCAACGGGTTAACGTTCATGTTGAGGTGGCATGGGGGTGTTGTCGGCAGCCGCTGAAAGTAACTAAAAAAGTAACTAGTAATCTAACTTTGTTACTTTTAAAATTGAGTAATCAGTGAAGTAACTAAGTTACTTTTTCAATGAGTAATCAGTAATTGGATTACTTTTCCAAAGTAACTGTGGCAACACTTGGTTGCCAGTAATAAAACTACTGCTGAATGTATTGTATGGCCCTGATATGTAGCAGGATGCCTATGACGATCCAAAATTTGTATTTTGGGTTGTTTGTTTATATTATCATCATTATTATTTTACCTGTTTTTGGGATGTGATTTTCAACTTTCTATTGTGTCTCTCTCTGTTACCCCAGACAATTAATGCCATGGACTCCAAGATGAAAAACTTGGAGCAGCGCATTGCTGAGCTATCAGAGGCTAACAAGCTTGCTGCCAACAGTAGCATATACACCCAGAAGAATATGTGAGTGAACTAGACCTTCTGCCCACATTGTGCTTTGATGAGTGCTTCCACCCTCACTGGTTTGATCTGTCTTCACTACCTTCATTAAAACTGAGTTTACTGTGTCTAAACTGTGCATTTATCTCCCAGGAAACAGAGGAGCAGTTAGAGGGGTATAAAACTATTTTAAAGTAGACTTAACAGAGAAATGCACTTATTTATTTAAATGGACTGCATTTATATAGCATTTATAAAGCGAATAATTACTGAAATTGCAAAACCATTATCATATATTTTTAACAAATCATTTCAAACTGGGATTGTTCCTAACAGTATGAAAGTGGCAAAAGTGATACCTTTATTCAAATCTGGCAGCAAGCATCTTTTTACTAACTACAGGCCTGTGTCTCTACTGTCATAATTTTCAAAGATACTGGAAAAACTTTAACAGCAGACTGGATAAATTTATAGATCGACACAACTTGCTTGATGAAAGTCAATATGGTTTCAGAGCAAAAAGGTCCACGACACTGGCATTGCTAGATTCCATAGAAGAGATCAATAAACATGTGGACCAAAGGGTAATAGTTGCAGGTTTATTTATTGACTTAAGAAAGGCTTTTGATACAATTGATCACAATATACTATTTCAAAAGTTGGAACTGTATGGGATCAGAGGAGTTGCTCTGAGTTGGATTAAAAGCTATTTACAAAACAGAAAGCAGTTTGTTAAACTCGGAGAATATTGTTCTTCGTATCTGGACATCGTTTGTGGGCTACCACAAGGTGCTGTGTTGGGCCCAAAATTATTTATTTTATACATTAATAATTTATGCAAAGTCTCAGATATGATTAAAACTGTGCTCTTTGCAGATGACACAAACCTGTTTTGCTCAGGGGAAATCTGCAACAATTATTATCTAATTTAGGAACAGAAATGATAAAGTTAAAGAGATGGTTTGATATTAACAAATTATCATTAAATTTGTCTAAAACTAAATTGATGGTATTTGGAAATTATAAAAAAGACATACAAATTCAGTTAAATATACATGGGGTAAACATAGAACGTGTCAAAGAGAATAAGTTTTTAGGTGTTATTATTGATGAAAAAATTAATTGGAAAGCTCATATTCAGCATATTCAAACGAAGGTATTGCAGTATTAAATAAAGTAAAACATGTTCTTGATTGCAGAGCACTACATACTCTCTATTGTTCTTTGGTTGCACCCTACTTGACTTATTGCGCTGAAGTTTGGGGCAACAATTACAAAACTACTTTGCAACCATTATTCATTCATCAAAAAAGAGCATTAAGGAAAATTCATAATGCAGGTTATCAAGACCACACCAACCCACTGTTCATTAAATCTCAAATACTAAAACTTAATGATATGATTTCGTTCAAGACTGTTCAATTAATGCACAAAGTGAAAAATAAACAAGTGCCATTTAGAATTCAAGAATATTTTACTGAGAGAGAAGGAAAATATAATTTACGGGGCTTGTATCATTTTAAAATTGCTGGCGCTCGGACGACCAGGAAAGGTTTCTGTGTCTCCATGTGTGGCCCTAGATTATGGAATAACCTGACGGATGACCTCAAACGATGTCCAAATATCAATCAGTTTAAAAACCAGTATAAAAAAATGATGTTTTCAAGATATGAATCTAATGAAGTACGGTGAGTTTTGTGTTGTCAGTTGTAATTGTGAAATCAGTAACATTCATTTGTGTATGCATATGTATGTATGTATGTATGTATGTATATGTATGTATGTATGTATATGTATGTATGTATGTATGTATGTATGTATATGTATGTATGTATATGTATGTATGTA